>NC_045671.1:73013912-73613912 GCF_009829145.1 Chiroxiphia lanceolata
GCCTTCAAGGTCTTGGTAAAGGTTTTAGAGACTGAACATGTTTCTAACCTCTCCACAATTGTTATCATCAATTCTGTAGGGCTGCTGTTGTCTGGTTTTTGCTGGAACTATTAGAGAAGGGGTTAGACATTATTACTTTGTTTGACTGAGTAAAGCTCTGCTTTTGATGCTAAAACTAGTTAAAGCTAGGTTTAAAGCTTTAAAACTAGTTAAAACCTAGGTTTTATGACCTACATGTGCCATGACATGAAAGCTGACGCTCAGCCTTTTTAGGTAGTAATGCTGTGAAAAGTTTTTCTAGAAGTAGTCTTGGTCAAGTTCAGTGCCACCTGTGAAATACAGGCGTCAGCAGGCAGGCTGATGGAACATATTTCTTAAATTTGTCATCCCTCACCATCCTAGCTAAGTGATATTTTTCTTCCTTCCTTCTCCCTTCTAGTCATGGAGGTGGTGTCACTACAAAGAGTAGTAGTTTGGTTTCTGTATGTCATTATACTGTGTTACCTCACTCTGTTCTGCTTTCCTCCTAACAGCATGACATAACAGTTTATCCAGATCGTAGTTCTCCAGGTGACACCTGGAGACTTTGATGATTCTTGTGGGTCCCTTCTAATTCAAGATATTCTCTGATTCTATTCTATGGCATTAGGGTGTGAGAGCTGTGGGAAGACTGGACTTTGGAAAACTTCTAGCAGAGGTCATGACAATTTTTGTCTTGTTTTTGTCTCTGGTAATGATTTTCTTTTTCTGCATGCAGAACAAAGAACATATTGTGAAAATATTTAGTCCTTCCCTGGATTCTGCTTCCAAGTGAATCCCCATATGGCTTCCAAGATACAATATTTAGTACAAGAGCCTTGTGTTTGCAAACTGTCTGTTTTCTTCTTAACAGACTTTTCTGCTGAGGAAAGAAATTGCACTACAACCTACTGTACTTGTTTCTTTGAAAAAACGTTTGAATTTATATATGCAATCCATTAGAAGGTGTTAGCTGAAAAAAAAAAAATTCTTTTCTTTTCATTAAACACAGTGTGGATAATGATTTTTGTGATTAGAGGTTTCAGGTCTATGCTATTAAAGGGATTTCTTGAGGTGGTGTGATAGAATGTTTGTTACTTGAAAGGTATCACTTTCCTCCCAGCACACACACCAGGCTAAAAACTTTTTTTAACAGTTTCACTTTTGCAAGTGGAAATGTTTCAGAAGGGAGATAGAGGGGGAGATATTGTAAATTGAGGGTTGTTTAACGGACACCATAGACCTTCTTCAGCAAACCCTCTTCTTGATGAACTACTGAACTCTGTCTGCAACAATCAGTTACTGCTCTTTGGTTCAGGGCTGTTGACATAATGGTAGAGATGATATTTAGGAGCCTGAGAACACCTCTCTCTGGAAAGATGAAGTCACACCTGATATATTTTTGCTGTTATTTAACAGATGAGTTAAGAAAGATTTTAAGAAAAAAAAGCCCCGAAGTTATTCTGGCAGTTGTTCGTCACAGAGATGACTTCAGGGTCTTAGAGAAGACACAGTGACATATGGGAGATATCTTCGCTCTTCAAGTGGAATTAGAAGAGTCTGAGAAAGCTCTGCAGAATGTGAAATGGGAATGGAAGAAATTACTTTTTTTTTTAGTAGTTCTTCCCCCACTGATTGCCTTTTGGAGCTGGTCAGCTCTGTTTCCATGTATGTGCCTTTGATTTCATATGACATACTTGCTACCCTGTTTCTCATTAGACAGGTGAACTCACCTGGATAAGAGTAACTTGTAAAAAAACTTCACCTGACATGAGTATTAGAGAGCATTTTTTCTTCCTAAATGTTACACTGCTCTAGTTCTTTGACTGTTGGAATGTGTAGGATGACTATGATTTTTTTAAAATATTTTTTTTAAAAAGTGTTTTAAATAAAATTCTAAGTTGTCTCAGAAAGGTATGAAAATGTGACTGTGAGAAATGTCAACTATACATAATGCCATGAATTACTCTAAAGCATGACTTGAGGAATTTTTTGCTTCATCTTCTAAATCCTTTTTTTTTATTCCATATCCCATGAATAAGAGCGGGCTTCAGTGTTCTACACAGTTTCTATAAAATACTTCTAGAAATAGTATTTAAGGCTTTCTAATTAATGCAAATATATCATAATGATTCATTTCTATAGTATTTATATATTAATTGTTCAACCGTCACTTTGAAGTGTTGTCAAAACTTGAGTGAATAGTTAAGTATTAAGATAGTCATGTAGTTTTGCTAAGAAAGCCTATCAAACAATTACTAAGCTTTGTTTCAGAATAATTTACCACTATTTTTGGAAATAATTCTTTGAGTATCTTTGCATGTAAATTGATTTTCATACAGATTCCTAAGCTAGAATCAGTATGACTTTATGCAGCATTATATCTGGGAGTTTTTTTATATTTGGATTGTTTCACTTAAAGTGCTTTTTACCAAAGCATGCATTGTTTTATTAAATAAGGTGGTGGTAAATATATTTAAGCAGCTGATATAAGTCTGTATTTTTTGATCCTTGTTTCAAGGACTTGTTTTCCCAGCTTTTACTTCTAGCTGTTTGATCTTAGGTACATCAAGGCAATATAACACTTTACACAGTTACTTCAGATACTCCTTAAATGAACAAGCTAGAACAGCACAAATAGAATCCCTCTTTTAATGTGGGACTAATGGACTAATGGACAGTTACACATCAAAAACCAGAACTATTATAGTGCTCTATTCTGCTTTCATGTAAAAACCAAAGTAGGCAGGGTCTGGTTTTGGCACAGGTGATGGATGCTTATTAGATTTAAAGATAAGACTATGTGAGGGGAGTGCCAGCACAACAGGACTCAAAGTGGTGCTGACAAAGTGAGAAGTGTGTGGGGAACTGGTGGTACTATCTCAGAAACGGGAGTGCCAAAGCAGAGAGAAGACAAACACAGTATGCAGAACAAGTAATCCCTACCTATCTTCCAGCAAAAATTATTTGGGGTATTGCATAACATAAGTTTGTGTATACATTGAAATGAGTTCAGTGAATTAGTAAGGACAGTTAGTTTCCTAAAATTCATGATTTATGAGGAAAGAAGGTATATTTGACTTAAAAGAAAAAAGGGTTGAGATTGTCTTCATACACAGGAAATGCTGGTCCTAAGAAGAAGTGAACAATGTTTTCAGTAGCTAAGAAGTGGTGTCTTGAATTAAACACCCTTATGACAACTTGAATTACTAGGAAAATATTTCAATAACAATTTTAAGCAAAAATAATGTTTGTAATGTGCCTGGAAAACCTGTGAAGTGTGTCTTGGAGGAAGGAATTTTCCAGGAATGCTGTAAGCATAAATCTATTAAGAAGAAAATCAGGATTATCCCAGGCTCATTTCTAGTTTTTAAAGTTTTTTGATTAACATTAACATGTTTTCATTAGTTGCTTGACCACCGTACTACAGAGAACACTAATATCTGTCATGATTTGTGACTGTTCTGAATTTTCTCCATTAAAACCCAAGAAAATCTTTTACATTATGAGTATTAGAACTGTGGGTGTAATTGCAGAACAACAGCGTAAAATGTGGGGATACTTTAGCCTGCAAAATTCTTTTCCTGATATATATCTATATATAGATAGATAGATAGATATATATATACCTCAGGAAAATCCATACTATCTGGATGTAATGGTTAGGTGACTGTCTTTGAGACTTTTCTCCGTTGTTCTTTGCAATAAGTCAATCATCTTGTGCATGGACTGTGTTTCTATTTCTGGTTCTGCTGAAAAACAGTTTGATCCCATGTGGGTAGAGAGAGATTCAGACCTGTCACCCGTCCTAACTCATTATCACAGTCACAATGCTTGTGATGATTTTAGCAAAGAAAAGTGTTGTATAGTACAGCACCAAGCAACAGTCTCTGGAGAAACTTTTGAAATTACTTTTTTGTTGTTGTTTTGTTGTTGTGTAGTTGCACACTTAAGATTCGTGAACTAGCTGGTTTATTCTTTATAATATAATGTGATAACTGTATATCATTCAGAGCACTAACTTGACTTGTCACACAGTACCAAGTCAGAATGCTTTATAGAAAACTATTGGATTAACACAGTAATCTTGTCAACTAAGTTTATATTCCCATCAGGGAAAAAAACCTACCTAATTTCACCAGGTTTGCTTTCCCCCAGACTTGTGCTGATTGGCATTATCTGTACTACAGTCATCAAAGTCTGAATGAAACTCTCACTGGCCATCTTGTTATTTTGAGATTTATGTCTTCCTTCAATTTCCTTGCTTATCCTATTTGTCCTCTTAAATACTGACACTTCAATAAGGTTTTGCTCTGCTCTATTAATTTTTGTCCTTCTTGAACATCTAAGAGTCAGTTAAGCATTATACTTACCAGACAGTTGAGGAAAAAAAAAGCTGGACAACTTACCTGAAAAACTTTTTACATAGTAGCTTTTTCAGAATATTTGCTTTACAATTTTAACTTATTTCTAATATGTTCCTCGGTTTCTTTAAGGTGGAACACAATTCATTATAGTATGTGCACAGAACTGAAAATGCAAAATGCCTTTGTTTAGATTTCACTTGTTGTATATTAAGTGGCCAATGCCAACCGTGGGATATAGGAAGAGTGAAAAAACGTGTTCCAAAACTATGCCTATTAGTTCTACTGCACTTCTAAGCAGGGATAAGACATTTAGACAGAAGAGATTTTTTTATATTTTCCCTCCTGCCTATGGTCTTGTGTGTATCATAAAGTATTTAAAAATTTGCTGTAGTTAATCACTCTGTGCTTCAACCCTGTCATGGTTTAGGAACAGCACTCCCCAGCTTATTGGTCCCTTACCCAAGAGTCTCCCAAATCAGAAGCTGGTCGCTCTCTCTCCCACACCTTTCCCTCCCTTCCTGCTCCAGGAATGGAGTTGAGAACAAAAAGGTGAAAATTATGGGTAAGGGTAAGAACAGTTTGCTGGAAACAGGAGATAGGAAAACGAATACTAACAGCAACAATATTCAAAACAAAAGTGTACAAAAGAAGAGGTTGATTTGCATTCAAAGTGCTCACTGAGCCTGATCCAACAGGAGGCAAAGTGACAGCAGCTGGAAGCACCCCACCCTGACTGTTCCCTTTCCCTGGCCATGATGCAAGATGGTATCAAATATCACAATGTCTTGACCATGTCCCCTCCCTCTGATCTGGGCTGGAACTCCAACAGTCCAATTTCAGGCTCCTCACTGCACTCACATTATTTAAAAGGCCGTTTTTTGAAACTGTTAAGCAGTGAAAATCAAGGGTGACAGTGGTTAAGACTGGATGCAGCTTGCATGTGACAGGCAGAATATGCCAATGTCTGGCTTTCCAATGGAGACATTACCCTATTTTCTTCTGTTTGTGAAATCTTTGTGCACATGGGGTGGTGTTTCTTATCCAGCAGCGTCGCCTGCAAAACAACCTGTATGCAAAAAAAGAGAAAATCTTCAGATGTCTTTTTTTTTTTTCACTTTTACAGAAACACTTGTGAGGGAATGGGTGGCAGAGGAGGTTTTGCTCAGCTGTTGGGATTCCTGCTCATTTTCTCAAGTGGGGTCTCCTCAATCAGCCACAGTCAAATCTCCTTGGTTACCTCATTCCATGCTTGGACACCTGTTTGCTCCTTCCCTGCTTGGGACTCTTGCCCTGCTCTGGGTGAATAGTTCTGCCCCAGGGTTTCTCCTGCTCGTCTGTCCATCCTTCCCTTGAGTATTGTTTCTCCCTTGTTCCTGACAGGGTGTCTCTCCTTCCCTGGTATTGTGCCTTGTGCTGTCTTTATTCCTTCCTTGTGCCTCCTACATGTTCTCCTGCTCTCACATTGTTTCTTCTTTTTCTTCCAACTCTGGTGATTTTCTCTTCATTTGTTCCTCTTTTTAAAATAGGTTTCTAGGCAGAGGCTCTAGCAACTCCTCTGCCTGTATCAGGTTTGGTGCATGGTGTGTCTGTTTTGCCCACTGAGGAGCCAGCTGGAAATTTGTCTGACATCAGACTGTCTTTTGTGGAGGTCAATAAAGCTAACAGGATCCCAGCTTGGGGGCAAGGAACTAGAATGATTTATTGGACTTACAAGATCATATTTAAAGGGTTTAGGGTCTACATATTCAATAGGGGGTTGTAACTAATACAATTTATTACAAACAGGGGGTTTCAGGGGATGACATAAGGGAAAACCCCATGTTAACAAATTTGGGGTCTTACAATTACCTCATGGGGGCAAACCCACTGTATCTTGGGGGAATTTACAGTGGAAAAAAAGGTATTTGGGTTTACAGAATACAAGGATCCAGGGAACACAAAGGAAGAGATAAGGTACAATAGGTCTTCTGCACAGGTTTGATGAGATCAGGGTGCAGACTCTCTGGTTTGGGCAGGGTATGTGATAACATCATGCAAAGAGTCTCTTTAAATTCTGCTGGAGAAGGCAGGAAGAATCCACAATGATGAGGTCAATGCAGAGAGTTTTTCCCAGCTTCTGTAGCCCCTGGTTTTTACAAAGACCACTCAAATCTCTCTCTGCAGATATTATATTTTGAGATTCAACAGTCCTTGACCTCCTTCTGCAGATGCCACCTCTGCTGCACCCCATTACTGACACCTTGACAGCTATGCCCTTTGCAATATTATCTCAGCCTTGGACACTGTTTATATGGTGTTAATTCCTCTGTAAAACTATTTGTGGTGGCTTGCAAGGTTCTAGGTAGAAGCAAGAATCTCTCCCTCCCTCTGTGTGCTGCTTTCTCTGCTCCTCCTCTCTTATTGTATCAGGGTCTTAGTTTTTTGTTACTGAGTCTGTTGAATTGTGTGGATTTATTTTTTTGGTTTTAGGGGTTTTTTCAAGTGGTTTGCATTGGGGCAACAGGGAATTGTGGCCCTCCTTGGTAGTGCTTTTTAGCCTCAGATCCTGCCCCAGCACCAATGCCTGTCCCTGCCATCCTGCCTTGGACACTCACAGACCTGTCTGCACCGCACCAGCACAGCTGGGCTGAAATAGGGACGGGGAAGTGTAGGAGCTGGAAGAGGCCACAGGAAGGCAAAGCAGAATTGGGTGATGGTGCTGCAGAGCAAGGAAGACTTAAGCAATGTGAATTAAATGCCATATTCATAGGTATTCATGGTAAAATATAAAGTTTATATGGCCTGATGTGTTTTCTATGAGAGTATTTTCTGGGCTTGGTGGCTACTTATTTTGATATTTTGTGTCTTTAGTGTTTAATACTGTTGTACTGGACTGAAGAAGTGTCTATATATGTGTGTATATGTGGCATAAGCAGATTTTTGCCCGAAAAACTAGAACATAAAGTATCTAATATTTATGGTTTGATAAAATGTTGCTGCTTAATCTCAAGTTTCTCTGCTCTTCTCTAAACAAATCTGACTAAGGATTTAAAAATTAAACAACCACTTCCTGCCACCTCCCATCGGTTGCAGTCTATTTAAATGTATTTCAAACTAAGAAGTTTAATTTTAAAAGTAAGAAATTAATGCTTAAAAAACCATACAAGTTCGGTTGTGGGGTTTTTTATAAAACCTTACAGAGGAGTAGTTGTATCAGACGTAGTAAGTCTGAAAGGAGTTCTACTGAAACTCAGCACGTTTCAGACTACATGTCTATCATCCAACTGGATTTTTGTTCATGGAGTTATGAGCTGAAGATGCTAGAGTCAAAAAATTCATAAAGTCTTATTTTTTTACTACTATATAATTATTTTTTGTTTACTTCAATAGAACTAACCGTATGAACGGAGCAACAAATAAGTGTTCTAAGTACATAAATTCACTTTTATGGTTTTTTTTGTTCTCAAGTGTTAAATAGACAATCGTGTTTGTAGAAATAGAGGAAAGTAAAATAGTATAAAATGTTCCTTTGCATTTTATATCTTAATGTGTTTTTTTAAATGCATTTCTGAAAATAAAAAAAAAGGAAAACTAACGACATATTTCATGCTTAACAGGCAAAGTACATAAGTTTACTCAAATTCAGCCATGTCTGTATTGCAAACATTCAGTTATGAACAAATAGAACATGTAGGAATGGAAAATGAGTTTATTTTATTATGTGGGAATAGCAAAAGTTGTCATGTAACTAGGAGTATCTAAAATTATTAATGAAAAAATTATTAATGAAAAATAAACAAAGTAGACTCTTACTTGAGCACTAAATCCAAGATTGCATTAATTAAAACTAGAGAGGAAATCTAATGTGAGTAAATTATCTTTCATAACACGAATTTTGAGTAACATAGAAGTTATTGAGAATTATGGGCTCAGCTATTCAGTGACAAAGAAAAAGGGTGAGGATGAACAAGGCAATTGGAGGTTTACAGCATGTTTTGGGGCAATTAAAAAATAAGCTGATTTCCTAAAAGAAAGAATAAAGCAAAAAGTTCTGATTATTTCAGATAATAGAAATTATTATAGTTATAGACAGCTCATAAGACTTAAATATATTCTTTAAATCAAATATATTCATATTACACTGAAGAAGCATTCAGGCTGGTGCTACTGTGATAAAGGTCAGGAATAAACCATTTTAGTTTGGGACAGAGTATTAAGAGTGAGGAAAACAGAATATGATACTAAAAAACTGCTGTGCAACTAATGAGTCTGTCACCAAGGCTGTTCATTACTTATGAAGCATTAGGAAAGGTAAGTTGAAGTTTTCAGTCCTTTGTATTACATCAACCACACAGGATTTTATTAACCAGTAATTCTACGCTGTCTATGTCCTCATTAAAAATCTGTATGGTTTACCTTTTTTTAATAAAAAAAAAAGGAAGTGGTAGCATCACATAGAGGAATAGGAAGGATCTTTTGAAAACGTTCTTGAAAGGGGCCAACAACAGGTTTTTTCCCTAAAAAACTGTGGTTTTTACTGTATTATAGTGTCATGACAGCTGAAAATTAGTCAATGTATCAGAAAAGGTTGCAGCTGATTAAATGGATGAAAAATTTATTTTAGGTTGAGGAAGATAATCAAGAACTGAAGAATAAGGACATATGAAAAATCTAGATCATAAAAAAAATAATAAAAAGCCTGTTATGATCCATACTAAGATGCTTAGTGTGGGATCCTTTCTGCACACCGGCATGTGACAGACCAAGTAACTTAACAAAAATGTGCAATGGGCAGAAACCACAATACTTTCTCATCCATATCCTGGCAACAGAAGTCTTAATTTTATTTTTAGGCTATGAATGAGAGGTGTATTTGATAGTAGCAGAGAGCAGTTATATCAGGTAGTAGTGACACTTCTATGGAAGGGCAAATTTGGAAAGTAAATGTAATAATTTGACAGTGACCTAGTATGAACTCTGCAAATGCCATCTAGTGATTGTCTATTGACACAAGAACATGCTGCCCTTTTTCTGTCTTTTGTCAGCTGTTATCTGAGATATAGGCCTCTTCAGGATAAGGTGGAAAAAAAAAATTACCAATATTAATGCTGCTTAATGTGCCATGGGTATCTCACTCATTTGCATTTAATGAGTAGCTGCTTTCTGACTATTTTGACAGTTTTCAGTTGATCATGGTTTCTATTTTATTATGTTTCTTATGATTGGTAATAAAAGAACAAACTGAAGTTTAAAATACCTATGGTTGTTCACAGACTGAGAAGGGACCAGCTGGAATGCTCTGCCTCAGTGTCAGTAGATTTGCTGTCAGAAATGGTTGTCTACTTTTACTACTTTGCTTACCTAGAGACATGTAGGGATTTCTCAATCAGTAAAGGTAAAATAACAGTCAATCTTGTCCCCTTCCCTTTTCATAACATATTGTGAAATCATGGTATGTATAAAGTGCCGTTGTCCTAAGCTGCAATTCTTTTGCAAATTTAATAATACGTGCTTATAGAACAAATCTGATGAGCTATGAATTGAAACAAAAAAAACTGTTTCATAAATTCATAAATTAGCCAGTTTACATGAAGTAAAATCCATGCTTACTGTGATAGGGTGAACTACGACTGCCTGTATATCAGTGTCCAGGTATCCCACTCTCAGAAGTTTTACAGCGTGTTTGAACCTGCAGAGCAGATCTGTATGGAATCATTGCTTAGCATCTTTTAAAATCTGTTATTGTTAAGTTTAGGTTGAATTCAGTGCGCCTAAGGGGGAGTTTTCCTCTCCAGTTGTGTAGATGAAAAGTTGCTGCACTCTAGGACAATTAGATCACAGATGCCAGTCCTCCCAGTCCTTCACAGATGGGGAGATACTGTGGATCCCTAGCCCTGGGTCCAGACAATAGTGAGTCTGGGGCCATACTCCCATTAGGCACATGTACATTATGCAGACTCAGTTTACCACTAACACACCAAGACAGAATAGTTATTTTACAGGCATCACGTACACATGAATGGCAGTTACATAAACACAAAGTCCCCAGAAGAGATCATCCTCAGCACTAATTTGTCTAGTAGATCTGTACTGGAATGTACCCATAATCTCTTACGTGGTGTTCCTCAGGCACACAGCCCTTGGGTCCCTACTCCTTCCAGTGTACAGTCCTCATACCTCTTGTTATACTTACTGGCAAGTCCAGCTTAAAGTTTATTAATGTCTTGCACCCAAACCCTGGTGGGACTCTCTGGCAGCTGGCCCAGAACTATTGTCTGGTTTGCTGGGTAGGTCATTTTGAAGTACACCAGTGTCTTGCACATTTACACAGACAATTGAGACCACAATTAGGAAAATCATTACAAATAATTACAAATTGTGTGAGGTTCCATGAGGCAAAGTGCAGGGTCCTGCCCTTGGGTCACAACATCATGCAGCACTACAGGCTTGGGAAAGAAGCCCAGCAGAAAAGAACCTGGTGGTTTTGGTCAACAGAGGTTGAACATGAGTCAGCAGTGTGCCTAGGTGGCCAAGAAAGCCAAAGCAATCCTGGCTTGTACCAGAAATAATGTGTCCAGCAGGACTAAATTAGCAATCATCCCCCTGTACTCAACACTCGTGAAGATGCACCTTAATTACTGTGATCAGTTTTTTAGTTCACTCACTACAAGAAGGACATGGTAGTGCTGGAGTGTGTCCAGAGAAGGGTAATGAAGCTGGTGAAGAGTCTGGAGCACAAGTCTTGTGAGGAGTGGCTGAGGGAGCTGGGGTTGTTTAGTCCAGAGAAAAGGAGGCTCAGGGAAAGAGTCATTGCACTTTACAGCTACGTGAAAGGAAGTAGTCTCTTCTCCCGAGTAACAAGAGAAACAATAAGTGGGAAAACCCTCAAAATGCTCCAGAGGAGGTTTAGATTGAATATGAGGAAAAATTCTTCACTGAGAGGGCTGTCAAGCATTGCACCAGGCTCCCCAGGGAAGAGATTGAGTGGTTGAGTCACCATCCCTGATTCTATGATTCTATGAAATAATCTAGTAAGAGGATAGAACAGACTGTGTTGGTCAGTCACAGATGTCAGCCAAACAAGCAATACTGACCAGCATCTTGATTATGGGTGACTAACACCTTTCAAGTCCCTTTATATCCTATTTGCTGTGCTTACTCTTCTCCCGTCAGCTTTGATTCTTTTCTCTTCTTTACTCAAAAGTCACCCTATTCCTAATAATTTTTTCACCACTAGGCCCAGTTTTACTTCATCTATATCTAAATTTGATGTGACTGATGTGGTTACTGGGATGTTGTTGGCCTGGCAAGGCTCTGCTCCTGAGAAGATCTCTAACACTTGTCCAATTTATCTATGAATTCTGGCCAGTTTTCCCCTAACTTAATGTTATGTGATATCTGGGCATTTCTCCCAGCACTGTCATGCAAAATTGGCTCTGTCTTTAATTTCAGTAAGAAAATCCCTTCCAGAGGAAAAAGAAATAATTTTGCTGCTTTTACCATCCTTTTCTTCTTTTTCTTCTCTCTTTTTTCATGTGTATTTGGATACTACTTGCAGTCAGTGAGGTATGACTGTGTAGTCAATGTTGTGATGGTTCGTGCTGGTAACTTATAAATTGGGGTCTATCATGTTTAGAATTTACAATTTTGCTTTTCTTACCTGATTTGGAATGGTGCTGTCACCATACTGAGAAACACCAAGATGTTTCAGTGGACTTATTTGGGAACTATGTACTCTGAAACCGTATTTGCAACTCCTGGCTGTGATTTGAACTTTTTTCTTTTTCCTGAGTGCACACTTGCACTTGCAACAAGGATCATGCAATGTGGCACTTCAGTAAGTTCTGCCAGGTTCATAATAACTATGTCTTTGAGGGCTCTGCACTTGGCAGTGAGGCAGGTAAATGATGGTCTTTTTTGTTCCTTGAGGTAGGATGGTCCTTCACCTGGTAGTAGCAGTCTTCCAGCTCTTGTATCCCTGATAGCTGGTGATTTTCTCTTGAGTTAATATTGCTACTTTAACAACTTCAGCTTTGTTGCCTGTTTCGACTTTCTTAACTTGCTAGATTTAGTTAGTGCTGCCTGTGTAAATGACATTGTCTGTGTCTTTCACAAGGTAATGTCATTAGCCCTTCAAAAGATTTTTTATTTCCTTGATGAAAATGGGCTCAGGAAGGCCCAGGTTGAGCCTCATGAAGCTGGGTCATGTTCTGAAGGTGATAGCCAGCACTGGGTGGGGTTTGTTAATTCACCTTTTTTATTAATGAATGTAGGGGTTCATTCTTTAAAAATAAAACTACCTTAGTTTTCCTAAAGGAAAGGAAATATAGCAGTATTTATGGACTTGATTAATTATAAATAGCTGAAATTTCTCTTCTTTAGAACTAAGGAAAGTGTGACACTACTGCATGCAAAAAGGTTCACTTACCTCTTGCTTGTAATTATTTTGTTTAAATTAAAATGTCAGTACTTGGTGATTAAAAGCTGCCTACAGGGAAAGTCTGAAATAAAACCCTTCCCTCTCTGTCTTCCCCATTTTGATGTTTAGGGTAAAACAATTAACCTCTAAACAAAAAATGATACTTAAAAACAGTGAGACATATTACCTGGCTTCAGTTTTCTCTGCTCAATTAGATTTACACACTATCACCAGTGTAACTCTTCAGTATCCTCGCTTCAGAGGTCATAAGGGTGAAGAAGTCATCAAAGGAGACAAGGAGAGATCATTGTCATTCTTGCACAGAAGTATAAAAGTCATCAGTCTTTATGTGTCACCAGTTCACACTGAGCCTTTTAATACCATAATAAATATATCTACAGTTACAAAATATTTATTTATGTCATCATGTCACATATTATACTATACCTTCTTTTGGAAGGAAAGCTAATCCAAGAAGGCAAACATTAAACTGACTAGTTACTACAATGCCTCAATGCAAAAGACACTCAAAAAGCAGTTTTGACAAAAAGAGTAGATTTGACTTTGCTCTTGCTGGGTGTCACGTTGCCTAAACAGGACTCAGAAGCACGTACAAAGTAGTTCTTACTTATTCTTCATGCTTGACACTAATGTAAAATCTGTCCATTATGGATATTTCTTTTAATATGTAGTTGAAGTTTTCCAGACTTATGTGTCCTGAATACTCAGAAGTGCATTGTCATGATCAGATGCAAGCAAGTGCTACCTCGAATCCTGTTTGTTCCAAATACAGGTCTAAAGAACAACCTTTGGAAATTTAGTCCTTCACCTGTACAGTGTTGTCAAAGCTTTCACTAATTTGCTGGAGTCGTACACCTTAACTGTAGGAGGAAATCAACAGTGCTAAACTATAATATTTTTTTTATCCAGCATTCTTGATACATCACATTTGTCATTCTTCAAAAAAAGGAAAAGATAATTGGAACACGATGGTTGCCTATAGGCAATTAGTTGACACAGGATAATGCTAGGTAGAGGTCACAGAGGAAAAAAAAAAGTTAAAATAGGCAGTCAAATCAATGGTATGTCTAATCCTTCAGCCAAAAATCTCTTCTGCTGAGTAATATCAGCTTCACTTTACACTGTTACTTGTTTGTAGGTTTGCAAGATCTTTGAGTTCCATTGCTCACTAAATTTTGTTACCTAGATGATTTCTTTCAGTGAGGGAAATCAAGGTGATTTAGAGAAATGGGACTAGTAACATGCTTTGATTCCAACTGGATTTTTAATTTCGGTCCCTGCAGTCCTTCCTGCTTCACGTTGATGGATTTTGTCTCTCTCTGGAGTGTAGAGGTCAAGCTGAACTTTTCCTCCTTTGTGAAGGTGTTCAGATCATTAACAAAGGTGACATTCATCATCCCAGAGGCCAAGAGGTCCATCCAAGCCCTTCAAACCTTTATGAAAATCTCTTTCAATTATAAGTCTCCATCTCTCTCTCCTTGCCCTGCAGCTTAGCTGATCAAAATGAGGGCAACATTTTCAAGCTGTGCTGTAGAAATTCTATTCTGAATTCTGCAACCGAAGAAGTCAAACTCAGCAGGTTTGAGCAGAGATGAATTGTGTTACAAGACAACAGACTGCCCTCTTTCCCATATGTATTATTACAAACCCACCTTCAAGTATGTTTGAAAAATCCTGTTGCTTCTGCCTTCAAGGAAGTGACCTTAGAGCTGCAGACAGCAGCAAATGCTGTTCTTTAGTGTCAATAATTTCCTAGAGATTTAGATAAATTAATTAGATCATAGAAGGTACAAAATTACTCTTAAAAGTTTATTGGTTATCCTTTAAACTATCAGTTTTGTATTCGCTTCATGATCTAAGTAAGTAGTTCTGAGGAAAAATCAAGTTTAGAGACTTATGTTACCCACAGAAACAGGTAGTAAATTTACTATCACCCTTATTGTTCATAAACACCTGCTACTAAGCTCTAGTCAAAACAAAGTTCTTGAGGCAGCAAAGGGAACAGCTGTCACATCAAACACAGCGTTGATGTTGCAATGAATTTTATTGACTCCTCTCCCTCTTTGCTCTTCAAAACCTACAATATACATTTTCTTTTTCAATAATTTGACTATTTAGGCTTACTTGTCCATGTGAAACATACTGTAAATGCAAAGAAATCAATGTATTGACTGGCAGGAGGTTAAAATATATGCTTCTACAATGGCTTTGATGGGAAAAGGTTTATAAAAAGAATATGAAAACTTGAGCTCATTTTGGGGAAGTAAAAATTTTTCTTATAACAGTGACTAAGGCAAATACTATTTAATATAAAACTGTGTGAAATATTTCCTTCCTTAAAGAAAGTTTTTTCCTGGAAGCTGAGTTCTGTTGTTCATATACAAAAATACCAACAAAGCACAGATGGGAAAATAAGTTATGAGCTGTTCTAAATGATCAATTTTTTTTCAGTGTCTATAACATACAACACATTTCCACATTCTTTCTAAAGAAGAAACTGAGTGAAAAGGCAGAATCACAGGATCATTCAAGGTGGCAAGCAGAGCATAATGTTGAATTCAAAACCTACTGTGCTGGTTTAAAAGTTAACCAGCAGGGGAAACCAATCTAACTCAAAAGAGAGATTACAAGTCAGAATAACAATTTAATAAAATAATACAATAAGTACGACCACACAGACAAGCAACAGGCACTAACCCACAAAGCCCAAATGTACAACCCAGCACCCCGGGGCACAAACGAAGCAGTGCTACCTGGGCCCCCCCTTGAGTCCAAAGCAAAGGGAGAGGGGAAAAACCTGCTGGTGGGAGAGCTGCTGCAGTCCAACCAAAAGTGGTGATTGCAGTCCAGTTGAGGGTGGTGGTCTCAGTCTGGTTGAGAGCGATGAGCTGCAGTCTTCCTCTGGATACCATGAGTGGTAAAAAGGTTCCGAAACTCCAGGTTTATATACTCTCCAGTTCAGGCAGGAGTGTTCAGTCCTCCCCTCAGAGTGGGGAATTCCATGAAAGGGTATGAGGATGCTCATTCCATAAAAGGGTATGAGGGTGCTCAGGAACATCCCCCCTCACACACACACACCTCGCAGGCCTCTACTGACAACAGTTTCTGGGAAATGGCATGGAGGGCTATAGAATACACAGTTCGGGCTATACCCATCCAGTATAGCCCGATGAATCAGTCCCAGCTGTTCTAACTAGGACACCTACTTGCTTAGATTTGTCCATTTCCATTTTTTTTAGATATCTCTCTGATCATACATACTCAAAAAACCTAAAAAAAACCCCCTTCATTTATCAACGTATTTTGAGGAAAAGCATTACCAGACCCAGATATTTTATTGTAAGAATGGAAAGAAAAATATTCCCACCCCAACTTTTATTTTATTTTTTTGGCTGTTCAGAGTGAAGAACATTCATTAGTCTCCTTAAATAGGAAATGATTCCTAACCGACCCCTCAAGATGTACATGAAGCAGTAAAATTTAATTTCTGTCCAGACCACAGAAGGATTTGTGGTGCAACTTTTTTTTAGATATTTCATAAGAATTCAGGCAACAAAACCTGATGTCGATGATCTTAGCAAATGGTGAAATTAAATGTTTAGGAAGTATGTTCAAAAATCTATAAGGTGGAGAGACTTGAGTTGGTCATGAATTTGAGTCTGAGGAGGATGTTCTCTCTCTGGGATACAGAGATTTTCTTTCTCAAATTATTCACTCTCCAGAGAATAGAATTGTAGCAACAAAAGCTGAAGGGAAACTATTTAATCATCTTGCCTCTCTTCCCTCCAGACGATAATTTTTCTGAATGCTCCTCGACCTTCCCCTCCTTCCCTCCCCCCAACCTCCTTGCTTGAAATTTAATTTTAACCATCTGAGGCCTAGAAGGCAGAAACTGGGAGAAGTAATGGAGCTTCTGTGACATCTTAATGTAGTCTCACGAGTCCCAGTTAAAACAAACAGTACGCTCTCAAAATCACAGCCCACTACAGAGAGAGATAGAACTGCAGACCTGATTTTGTTGGTGTTTCTGAGTTTGGTTGCTGTTGTAGTGCTGAACTACGAGTAACTGCCAGGCAAAGGCCCTACCTGGTTAAGGTCAACTTCTCCTGATCCCACTTGGTTTCTGTGTGATCCAGATGCTATTCAGCCTTAAGAAGTGCAAAGCTCCTGATATACATAAAGGCTCAATTTCACTTATTCGAGGAACCTTAATGCAGGAAAATAAGGTGGCTTGACAGTTTTGATCCCGTGTATCAAGTGTGCAGAGCTCTTTCGGATTTCAGGTTTGGACTTCAGCATCTAATAGTACACTGCATGTTGGACAAGGGGATATCATACAGATTTCCCCTTACATCAAATGTGGGGTTTTACCTGGTGATGTGCAAACAAGGCAGAGGAGGGCATAAAAGAACAGCAGACATCACTGGTACCCTGGGAGTGCTCGTGCAATTAGGGAGTAGCTGGGAAGTGTGATGTGTGGGGATATTTGGTTGTTAGGTCAGGGAAAGTAATACAGTCCACCATGTCTTTCATGTGAACAGCACAAAATTTTGGATGTCTCTAGTGCCTGCAAGTGAAAAAGCAGTACTTTGTTGATGTGATGGAATTTGGATGTGGTTGTCCCCAAATATTTCATAGGACAAAAACCTCTTCAAAAGCCTGGGGCAGGAGGATAAGTTTATGTTCTGAACTGTTGAAGGTCTGAGTAGTCATTGACTAAATGAGTTTTCTCCATCAGTCATGAGGAAATCAGGAAGTAATTGAGAATTTCAGGGTACAGTGTATAAACTAGGTCCATAGCAGGAAAGACTATTTAAATATCTCAACCAATTTTTATTTAGATTGCTTTGAAAATATTTAGTTGATATTAAAAGTAAAATATCCTCAACTGGAGATACTAATGAAGAGGGAAATGAACCAACAAAATTATCCTCATGCCATGAGGATTAAAGGAACTGTTTGGAGTGATCCTTCAAAATAAAACACAGCAGTTTCAAATCCTTTTTAGTGAATTTCCTGCAATGCAGCATTCTGGCCTGGCATTTTAATTTATCTCTCATTACTCTTTCCTCTCTGATTTATCTTTGATATTGTCAGTGAACGCCATTATCAACAATTAACCTTAATGAGGACAGGGCCAATGTAATTTTATATGCAGTCAGTTTATAGAACAAATTGATAGTCTATCTCTTTTCATTGAGGATTTGGGGTGATTTTGGTAAAATCATCAGACTTCACTGCTGTTTTTATGTCTTTTCATTCTTAAATAAAGAGAAGATCAGAATAAAACTGCAAAAATACCTCTTCCATTAAGTCTAAAAATACTTTTTGCTTGGGCATCCAATCCTCTCAGATTGTTCCAGACTAATAAGGCAAGATCACTCTTGCTCTCCATCTCAGTATCTGAATCTCGAAGCAGTAAATGAGCTTTAACAAAAACTGGCAGCTTTCTAATCAGAGGGCGGTGAGAGTTCATGATTTAAGCTGCTGGTTGGAAAGGGCAGTGAATCAGGATCTGCTTACTGTCTTTTTACAACCTCAAACAGTGTTTCAGCCTGATTAATTTCTTTTAATAAAAGTTATAATTATTTTGTCTTGTTCTAAATTCGGTGGTATCCATCTTAATTTGCCTGGGATGAGCTAAGACGTGCTATGTATGCTTTAGATGTGGTCCAATCTCACACTTTAGGGAGCTGACAACAGAAGATGGTCAATCCCCAAAAGCACAGCTCCTGAGCTCTACTCCAGAGTTTTACAGGAAGCAGGATGGGACAGCCACCATCAGTTCAGCAACAGAGCATTTCAGTTCTTAAAAATACCTCTGAATAGTGCAAAATGTATCTCCACTCTAGTCTGCGTCCTAATTGTTATCCATAAGGTCCCAAGGTTATAGGTCAAATTATATATCTAATGTATGTATACATTATATGTATATATGCACACACACATATATATATGATGCCTTTGAATGAACAATGTATATGCATATATACATACGCCACATATTTTGTCCATGTGTATATACATATACATATATATTTATACATGCACACACATATACACATTAGATAGATAGACAGATAGACAGATAGATAGATAGATACAGATATAGATATAGATACACATTATATACATGTATATGTACCATATATAACCTTTGTCTGTCTCCATGTCCTTGTTGCTTCTCTTCAAGTAGCTTTGTCTAGTTTGTGAATGCTTTCATGGTTTGTCTGAGTTTTTCAGTTATAGCTATTCTTCAGAACATAATGAATATACTAAAACATATTATCTTAGCATACATTATACTGCTGAAATTATATTTTGTAATGTCAAAATCTCAATAAGGTAGCTGTGAAGATAAAGTAGCGAAGACAGTATATGGTGATTTCTTATTTTCCAAGTTGTAGTAAATTTGTTCATTTGTCTTCTATAGTCTTCAGGGGTATGTCCCCAGTGCTGTTCTGCATCAACCTGCCTTTCCACACATTTTCTTATGATGCCTCTTCGGATAAATTGCCAACAGTGCATCACCATGACCTTGGATATCAATCTGCCTTTTTTAAGCTTTTGTCATCTATCTCTTTCATCATGCTGCAAAAAATTTATTTTAGAGAATAATCTACTGGTAATCTGGAGTCTTCTTCAGTTCATGTTCTTAGCAAAATGTTCCTGTCTGGATCTGAACTGTGATGCTGTGCTTTTGCTCATCATGGTCAAAATTTTGCCGTAGTTAGTTTTACCTAATTTTTTGTTTCTATATTTTTACCTGGCAAAAGGAAATAAAAGATCAGAGCAACCTGAAAAGGCCACAAAATGCATTATGAACAGAGGTAGCCAGAAAACCCTCTGACAGAACAGCGATTCTGAATTAGAACCAAAGCAAATGTCAAAATACTTGAACAATTTGTACATTTTTACTTTATTTAAACAGGTTTTGGTAACCCTCCAGATGATATTGACCACAATATAAGACTCAGTTATGAATCAGTCCCTTCAAAAGTGCTCCTTACAAATGCTTTGGACACATGGCAAGGTGACCTACAAATGTGACTAATTTGGAACTTCTCCAGAGTTTCCATCCAAAGACTTCTAACGTGCTTATGAATGGCACAAAAATCTATCTGCACCTCAGCAATATTTGTGATAGTCCACAGTACCTGAACACAGCCAGTTAAGGAAAGTTGTTGGTTTAGTCTCCTGAATTTCAAGAAAAACCCAAAAATGTTACAGAAAGTGGGCACTGAGTGATCAAGACATACCCCGACACAGAGTGTACTCTATTTTGCATTATGAAGGATGTGAAGAAACTTTTTTTTCCTACATTGATATCTGTGGTGGTATCTGAGTTTAAAAAACACACTGCACATCTGTGCACACCTGAACTCTCTGAAAGCCATCTTTTGTTAAAGGGTGGGTAGTACACGTGCCACATTGATTTTATTGATACTGAGGTTGCCAACAGAAATAATCACACCTGGGGTGACTAAGGGTTAATTTGATGCATTTATAAGTAATTTAGGTATAAAGCCCTGAAATAGCAATGCTGGCAATGTGAGATGTAGTAGTGTTAGATTAGTCTGTTAATTCACCAGTTCATACAGCAGAATAGTTTCTATTTCTGGTTTTTTTTTTTCTTTTTACGTTTTCTAATGACCTGTCTGCATCTGCCTGTATGTCCTTTGCATTCAAATTCTTATTGAAAAAGTCTTATGTGAAAAGGGAACAAAAAGTAAAGCTGCATTTAAATATTCATTTGAAAAAGACATTTCTTCAGGGAAATCGCTTATAATGAGCAATGTTTACTAAAACCTCCCAGCATAAGTGGATACACATGAACAAGAAGATGGAGAAATTCCTAGCTGCACTCAGCTTACAGCTCATTTTCTAGCCAATAACTCTTTAACAGTAAAGATTGTAATAAAAGATAGTCAAATAACTGCCACTGACCTGTATCTCTCACTAGATGCCATGTACAATGTCTGTTTTGAAGCAGGAAATGACTTTATTTTCATGAGTAAAAACTCTTCATTTTGTTTTTGATGAGATTTTCTGTTAAAGCAGTATGCACCACATCACAGCAGCTACATACATACAATTAGTATGTCGCTCATTTTCAGCATCAAAAGTCAGTCAGTGTTCACATATTTGTAAACTGAAAACAAATACTTGATAATCAGCAAAAGCCATATCTCTGTGCGTCAGCTGATGACTGATGTTGGTTGCCAACGACACTGCTTGAAATGGAAATAATAATTTATGCTTAGAGACAATGAGAAAGTCAGTTTGATGTAATTGCTGTGATGCAATAGTGTGTTGGTAAAGCAGCATGTGTATATAGTATTATACATAAGTATTTATACATGTATGGGTGTGTATTCATATGTGTGCTTGTGCACCAACAATGCCTTAGGATCATGTATTTGGGTAGCATGAACCCATGTGATGTGTTTCTTAAATTGTTCTTTCATCTAACTATGTAGGTAAGAGCTGAGGAGGGAAAACAACAATCTTTAGCTGAACTTAAATAAATTTTAAAAAAATCCTTTAACTGGAACAGACAACTCAGCAAAGTAGCTATAAACGAGCTTATAACTTACTTCTGTTTTATTATATTCACTTTCTGGGGTTTCTTTCCTTTTTTCTTCCCTACTCTTTGAATAAGCATAATGTTTTATTGAACAAAACTTTGTTTGATGTAGATGGAAGGTTGCACCATGAGAATGATTGCACAACTGTTTTGCTATCTCTGTCATTTTAATTTGCTGGATTAGGGTGAGTAGGCACTAATGTTTTGTGTCTGCTTATAGGGTGAGACTACTTATAACCTCAGTGGACTTTTAGGGCTTTTTATGGTCTTTTAGCATTCATGGCACTGAGGTTGTTGAATGCCTCCTCTAAAGTGAAAAAAAAAAAAAAAAAATTTAATTTAGAACTGGACCGTCAAGACAAAATCATAATAGCAGAACTGACAATTGCATCTTAGAACCACGGAATCATGAAGGTTTTAAAAGGCCTCCAAAATCATCAAGTCCAACCTTTGACCAAACACAACCACATCAACTAATCCACAGCACTAAGTTCAGTCGTTTCCTGAACACTTCCAGGGATGGTGACTCTACCACCTCCCTGGGCAGCCTGTTCTAACCCTTGACAACCTTTCAGTAAAAAAATTGTGGAGGTCAATAAACTAACACAGTCCCAGTCTGGGGGCAAGAAACTGGAATCCTTTATTCGTAGAAAAGCTGGTGTTTTATAGGTCTGGGGTATTACATATTTGAGGGGGGGTTGCATATTCATCAGAGAGTTGGCTTATTACAATTAGAGGCTTTAAAGAGATGAGTTAAAAGGGGAAAATCCAGGTTAACAAATTTGAGGTCTTAACACATACATTATAGGGGAAAACCCACTTTATCTTAGGGGCTTTACATAGGGGGAAGACATTCACATCTCTTGAGACAGGATTATGCAGGGAGGAGCAGATACAATAGGACATGTGATAACATTATTTAAAAAGTCTCTTCACATCCTGCTGGAGAAGGCAGGAAAATTCCACAGAGATGAGGCCAATGAAGAGGGTTTTTCCTAACTACTGTGACTCAAGGTTTCTGTTTAAACTCAGGAGTTCCTTTTTCTGATATCTGAATTTTCGGACTCCAGCAGAAATTCTTGTTGATGTCCAACACCAACCCGCGCTGGTGCAGCCTGAGGCCATTTCTTTTAGTCCTATTGCTGGTTGTCTGGGAGAAGAGGCTGATCCCCAGCTGGCTACAACTTCCTTTCAGGTAGTTGTAGGGAGTCAAAAGATCTCCCTTGAGTCTTCTAACAACCCTAGTTTCCTTTATTTTCCTGTCCTTCTCCGAATACCCTCCATCACTTCAACATCTTTCTTGCAGTGAGGGGCCCAGAACTGAACACAGGATTTGAGATGTGGCCTCACCAGTGCCAAGTGCAGGGCACAATCACTGCTCTGGCCCTGCTGGCCATACTGTTGCTGACACAAGCCAGGATCCATTGGCCTTCTTGGCCACCTGAGCACACTGCTGGCTCAGGTTCAGCTGGCTGTTGACCAGCATCCCTAATCTTACATTCTAGTAATCAATTTCTCTAAAATCCTTCTGCTTTTTTTCAACCAAATTTATCTGTCTACCATGTATTGTTGATGTAGTATGTTGAAACCATGTACTTACATGTCAGTTAACACTCAGTTGGTAATTTAGCATTAAATTTAATTATGTAAGACAGATACTGCCTAAACCCTTTCAGCATGGCCAGAACTCCAGTTTTATGCCTGTTATGAGCCAGGGCTGTAATGGCTGAACTTCAACACATGGAATAAATCATGTGGAGAAACCTCAACGTATTAGTGATCACTGAATAAACAAGGTTAACTTTGTTTTGCTTAATACTTGAGAATAGAAATTTTTTCATGTATCTCCTTGTTTCGGGCAGGTGAAATATAACATTTTTTTACTCCTGACAGCCTTTTTAGCAGAATTGCAATCTCTGAAGCAATGAGTTACCATGGATACTAATATATCCCTGCATGTTCCTAATCAAAAGTGTCATATGATCTGTCTACATTTACAAGTGTTTGCCTTTCATACATGACTATTTGTAAAGTCCCCTTTTAGCCACAGATTGTATTTAACAGGAATGCAGAAACATGTTTTCTGTCTTACAAGCAAAATAAAGCAATTTCCTCAAGTGACAGAGGAAAACTGGATTATTATCATGAACGAGACCAATACTGTCTGATTTGAGATCAAAATGAGATCAAAACTTGGATCTAGTCTTCAGCTGACAGACTAAGCTCAGAAACTGTTCATCCAGTACATTCTGAATGCTGTGGACTGAAAAGTGCTTGATTTTCTTCTCAGTTCCTATCTGGTTTGCTCCAAGTACAGAATTTCTGAACTTTGGATTTTAACATCGTCGTGTTGTAACACATATGTGTTTGTAGCTTGTCACTCAAAAAAAAAAAATAAAAAGACAAAAAACCCATCTAACAAACCCACAACCAGTTATGTCTCTAAGCATCAGTTCTTGCTGTTAGGTTTGTGTTTCTCTTTTGGATAGGGAAAATCCCACAGAATATTTGAAAATGCTTTGTTAAGCTACAGTTCTCCTCGGATCAGAAATATTTGTTATCATTAGACAGTTTTACCTCATTAATATGAAACCTGCCATTACAAGTCCTTTCCGAGAAAAATGGACAAAATTATTGACAAGGTCATTGCTGCTCCCTAGAGAAGACGGTTGTTCCTTCTCCATGTGTGTGCCAACCTAGGTTTTTGTGTGGCCGTGTGGAAAGTCAGACAGATAAATTGATCTGAGTTAGAAAAAAGTTTAGGAAAAAAATAGATTTTCCATGATGTTTTTCAGGTCTATTACTTTGTGAAGTGGCTTGTTACATTGCTGTGAAAGTGCCTGTGCTGCCTAACAGAGTATTATGTCAAGTGGGAGTAAAAGGAGTTTGGGAGATTCAGGTGGAAAAAAGTCGGATATGTTGCAAAATTCTAATGAGGTGACTACTGAAATCTGTATGGTTGCCTTCAGAAGTAAAAGGCATCACACTGTATACCTGAAAAAATGCTGTTCTATTTACAAGTCAAAAAAACCCCCTGTTGTTGTATTTGCAGGCTCTAAATGTAAGAACTGAAGCTGAAAGCATATAATCTCTGTCTGCATAGGTAATATAGCATGATGAGAAGACACTATCTACAGAGATACAGACACCAATTGTTTGAATTAACATATTCTCATGTTTTGAGGTTTATTTTGTTTGTCAGTTTTTCCTTCATACACAGTCTGTCACTGTAGTTTGGTTATTTCTGTATATATTTTTTTTCCTCAGTGTTCTTTGTCTGTAATTACTTTTCGGCAAACCTGTCACTACAGGTAGGAATATATCAAGCATGCATATGGGCAGAGTCCTTTATGTGACAAGTTAATGTAAGCATTATTATATTGATACATGTTTTGGATGTTAGTTCTCTTAAGGAAAGATCCTTACAAACACAAAGATTTCTTTCTTTTGTAAACACCTCTATTTCTTTCATGTTGTCTGTTCGTCAGTCAGTGCAGAATAGTAGTCCTTTCAGCTTCAATGGATTATTTCCAGGCTTTGATAGGAAAGTAAATACTCTTTGCTTTTTGAAATGTGAAGTCTGCCAAGGCTTCAAGTTTTCCAAAGGTACTGTATGCCTTTGCTAACCTGTAATGGGAAAGGTACAATTCATTTTTTTTTTAGGGTGAACAGGCGAAGATACATTATTATTTATATTAAAAAAAAAATATTTATTTGAATCCAATGTGAATTTACTTATCTTGCTCGTTTATATTTGGAAAATATGAATTGCTGAAATTCTTGGATAAAAGAATTAGCAAAAACTAAATATGAAAAAATAAACCTTCCTTAAATAATATTTAGTATGGTAGCACTGGGCTTAATAACTAGCTTTTTCTTTTTTTCTTTTTTTTTTTTTTAGTGCTGATCATAAGTTTCAGAGACTGAAAAATAAGAGAAACTGTCTAGAGCAACTTATTGAAATTGTCAGTCATTTTCTACCTGGTCTCCAAACTGAGATGACTCTCACTTTTTCTGCTTGGCACGCCTAGAAAAGGTTAAGAACTGAAGTTTGTTTCAAATGTTTCATTTAAAATAAAGATATTTTTAGAACTCCCAAGAGAACTGTAGAACTCATAAAAAAAAGAAAAATCAGTGGAAAAGCATAGGTGTACTAAATATATTAATGTAGTCTAGGAATTTTTGACATGCATATTTCTTTTAATCTGAATAGGAAGAGCTCTTAGTCTTAATATTTGCCCCAAATTTCATATTTGAACTCAAGTATTAATGTATAGCTTCATAACAGGAGAAAAAAAAAGTGATATCAAAATGTTCACTGCGGACAATGGATAGAAGGAAAACAGATTCTAAGTATTTGGTTTTATTTTTATCTTTTGTGGACTTAAACTTTTACTGTGCAATTCCCATTTTCTACCCCATGGATGCTTCTGGTAGCTGAAAATACCAAAGAAATCTTTTTGATTTAAACCAGTAATGGTTGCTGAACTTTGGTTTTCCATAAGTTTGCTACTATGTTTTTGGAAGATCACACCAGATTACCTTGCCTTTATCTTTTCTCTGTTAAATTTAACTCTTATATCAACTGTAGGCTGTCAATGGCACTGACTTCACATAATTTCCCTTTGTGCCCATCATATGGGTTTGAAACTTTCCAGGTAAGAGTTGGAAATAACCAATTTTTACAGGGGAACGTATTTTGCTCTTATCATGTTTAAATTGCTGAAATTGCAGGCAGAGCTCTGAAGAAGACTGATCATTCCCTCTGCCTCTTAATTTTCCTCTGGAAGTCTGGAGTTGAGTGAAAATCTCTAGATTGTGCCTAATGTCAAAGGCATAACTGACAAACTGTGTTGTCATTAGGACAGCAGCCTGAACCCAACTGTAGCAAAGTATTAAAGGCATGTAATATTTAATATATATGTTATACACTTTTTTTTTTTTTCACTGAACTTTAAATCTCAGTTTTATTGTCGTTGTTTGTGGGAACTCTTGAAACTTGAAAATAGAACAACCTAACCTTAACTGAGTGTGAGAACCTGCTCAGTTGAGGTGGTGGAAAGTTGCTGCATAACTGGTAGGGTCTGTAACAGGGAGTTTATAGTTCTAGAATATTGCAAGAAAAGAGCAATATTTGTTGGACTGGATAAAGAGAAGAAGGAAAGGACCTAGGTGATTGTCAGGATCTTTTTCAATGCCATAATTCTTCAAGTAATCAGATGCTTTTGTAACCTCTTTCTCTATAGTGAAGCTTTTGGAGGAAATTGTCATTGAAAAAGGATGAAACAAGTTTTCATTACCAAAACAAATTTTTACTCCTTTGAAATTGTTAACTAACTTGGAAGATTTAATTTCTCATAATTCTTGGAAGAGAACCCTAAGCAAAGGATAAAAGACAAAATTTATAGAAATTAAAAAAATAAATAAATAAAAATGGAGCTCTCATGTATGCATGGAACACAGTCCTTGCTGTGGAGAGGAATAGGTGAAGGGAACAGGAAAAAAAAAAAAAGGAAAAAAAAGAAAAAGAGTAGAAAGTTTGTCAGAAAGTTACTGAGTGCATAGTGAACATTTGGAAAGTTCATTCTATAATGAACTTAGCTGAACCCTTGCTATGGCAGGTAATGTTAGAAACAGAGGTTAACAAGGTTCAATTCAGATTTACTCTCTCTTCCTATTCTTCTTGCACATTCAGATCAGGACTGACCAGTGCCGACAGAATTACGAATATTTTTTTCTTAATGATGAGAGGTTTAAGAACATCAGGTGTTTCTAAGCTATGAGAACCCGCCACCTTCCCCACAGAACAAGGCACTCATTTGTTTCTCAAAGGGAACTCATAGGAGGTTTTCTTCAGCTAAGTGCTGCTGATTCTATTAAGAAAACAGTTTTTTGAGATGTCTGATTATTATGTGGGTGTATTTAATAAACAGTGGGAATAGAAACTGTCAAATTTTATTATTTGATCAGTATTCTATTTCATTTTGATCATATCTTTATGGATCACTTGTGAAAGGTAAAAGGAAAGGTGTTGCATGTTGTCACTGATACTGTGCCTTAATCACTTTTCTTTAAAACAAGATAATAGAAATTGTTACATTCAAGAGATTTAAAAAGGTGGAAGTCTTAGGTAAGGAAGTCTTCTGTTCTGTTTTGGATTTCTTGATCTAAGTCAAGTCAGGTTTTATTGTATTTAAGGACTTAACTCCCAGCAAGATCAAATTAAACCAAACACCTTTGAAAAAATCTTTTTCCTAATCCTGAGCCTGTTCCATCTTCTTAACACTAAGGGATAAGCATTATGGAGCAAAGGATTTGTGAAGAGAGGAAAATATTTAGATTAGTGATTGGATGGAAAGAGATCAATTGCTCTTCATAGCTTACAAAGGTGATAACTAGCCAAAATTTTTGACACATGCTGTGACACAAATAAGAATGTAAATTATTCTATCATATAAAATACATGTGAAAGATAGTGTATTGTTCTGTTGTATTGTTATGCATTGTTCTCTGTATCTCTGTGTATTAGTCTGCCAGAAGATTCAAAGCCAAATTAAGAGGTACTCTTTGCTTTTGTAGGAGAGCTTTAGGTATTTGAAAAGACCATGGGCTTATGTTCAAGCCATCCTTTCTAAATAATTATCTGTTTGATTAATTCTAAGCTTTTATGGAGGGCAATACTTAGTGTCTGTGCACCTCCTGTGGAATAGGGAACAGATTTATGAGTAAAACAGTTGTCCACACAGCAACTCAATTTCTAGATCACCGTGCTAATCAAAGCAAAGAAGCCTGAAGGAACAAATTCTTGGAAATTTGAACATTTGTCTTGGAAATTTATTTATTTAATTTTTTTTCAGTGTTTGTACTCTATACATTCTCTTGTCTAATCAGTTCTGGGAAGTACTTAGGTAGTCACTGGGTCACTGAACAAAGAATAGCAACTTTTCATATGACTGCTTGTCACTATTTCACACCTGTGGTTTTAAAATCCACAAGATATTTTATCCAATGTCATACTGGTTTAGAATACCCAGAAGTTAGGAAAACAGCTTTGGCTGTAAATTAATTAAAGAAGAAAATACCATTGGAAGATGAAAAGTCTCTCTGCAGCGTTTTTTACTTAAATTAAAGCTGTTTTCTGACATGTTAGTTTCTAATTATCTTAAGGGTAAGGGAACTCCATATGATTTTTAAGATTCATTGGCTCAATGATCAATGATCACTTTAAGTCAAGAACATAACTTTCTTTACAATGAATGAATAAATAATTCTAGTAATTCCACAAACTGTGTCTCTCCATCTCCCCCTCACTTTCCCACTGGCCACAATCCTATGTTGCTGATTTTAGTTTAAGTCATAATACAGGATACAATAAAATATGTGTGTGTGCCAGTGTTTGCTTATATGTGCATGTTCTAAAAAAGGCCTGTAAGACAGTGATGATCAATTACCTTGTGCTCTTGTTGTGAAACTGGCAAAGTCATCTGTCACCAAGTATTTTGCCAAGTGTCTGAATGAAGTAAATCTTATCATATCAAAATTACCTCAGTTTTAAATGTTGGAATTTGTGTTACTCTTCTCAAAGTACTCATAGATTAATTGATAGCTGAGAACAGATTGAATGGAACTATCTTGTGCTTTTTTAAAAAAATCTTTTTTAATGTACTGATAAAAAAAAAAAGGCTATGCAAAATAAACCCAAGAGGCCTTAACATAATAAAAAAATACTGGTTTAATTGCTTTTCTTCAGGCTAGTAAAAGAACAGCTTCTGAAAATATTCAGGCTTGTTATACGATGAATAAAATAAAGAAGTGGAGGCAACTGAGAAATTAATACACACACATATATACTTACATGAACAAAAGTATTTAGATTATATTATTTCCTTGAACTGTGTCCTTAATACCATCCCCTCAGTTCTCCCAGGTTGACTGATTTATTGTTAGAACAATCCTAAGGACAGTGTAGTTGGGAATTCTGACCAACTTAATGGTCTCTTCAGCCCCCTGAATGAACTGCTTTGGATCCTGACAAGACATTCCCTTGCAGTTCACTTGACACATTGCTTGCACTGGACTCCTGCACTGATTTTCAAGAGGAAATCTTGTAGTTTACATCCATCTGTATCTTTGGTGTGGAACATTGTCTAGCAGTGACAGAACTCTTGAGAAATACTTGCACTTTTCGGTTTGGTGGGTTGGTTTTTCCCTTCTACCATCACATGAAGGGTTAAAAAAAGCATGAGAATTTCACTGACAAGTGATTTTTTTACTGACAACAGAACTGCTTCATAGCTTGCTCTATCTCCTATATCATCTGTAAGTCACTGGAATTTCCTTATTGGCTAGAAAAAAATGCAACAAACATCCTGATTAAAACATACTGTGCAGGTAAAAGCACACTAAAATAATGCAAGATCATTAATGTTCCGTAGAGAAGGTGTTGTCACGGAGTTTCTTCTGATGTTAGAGAGATGATAGAGATGCTCCAGACCTCTTGCATACCTACAGAACTGCTAATGCTGCCTGGAGCCAAATGGGTATTTTAAGTTGTTTTCAGATCGATATATTGAACTGCTCAATTACATGACCTGCTCATCAGCACAGTAAGGACTGAATTAAAGCCTCAGTGCAGGTGACTATCTCTCCTTCAACAGAAGTGGGATGTTGCTGGGTTTAGGTGTTTTTGCAAATATTTTTTATCCCTAATCCCCTCGGACCTCACAACTGTGGTTAAAACAATTAACATGTGTGTTCTGAGATGCTGATGTTCAAGATGTACTTGAGCAATTTTGAAAGGTCATTTCACTTCAGTGTCTTCAAACAGTCTCTACCCTCAGCTCTGCTTTGTAGATTTTGGTCAGAAGCTGAGCTTGGGTAACTTTCTGAGCATAATAAAATTTATCTTCTCTCCACCCTCCACACCCAGCTGCAAATATTTCTTTTATATTACATCCTTTTCTCATTGTACTGAAACTCGGGCCTGATCAGTGCCTGGACAGGTTGTGGCTGCAGTCCGGTTTATGACAACACTTCTCTGAAGGATATGGATTCCTCAGATTATTTCAAATTGTCTAAATTTTAAATCTGAGTATATGACTTAGTACTCTGCAGCTGCATTACACCATCTACTAAGATCATGTGCCCTGATCAATTGTCAGTTAGAGTAAAATCAATATACTGAAGATTCAGGATGAATCGGATTTTCCTTTTGTTTTGCAGATAGCACAGCATAAGAAAATAACTAAAAATCTTATAGTTAGTCTGTTAGGGAGATCAAAGTCAGAAGATGGACCCTGATATACCCTTCAATGGGAGCAAAATTATACAGGAAAATTGTATACTGAAATACTTTGTTATACATTTTCATGTTTTGCCATATACTATGTTTTGACTTATACTGTGTATAGCACATACTGTTTTATTATATACTAAAATTTATAATATATATGTAATGTATAATAAAATATAAAAGCATTCTATACACTGAAATAAATTTTATGTTTTTCCTATGATATATTAATTTATTTTTCTTGGTTTCTCAAGTCGTCAGTACCATGGAGCAATTCTTATGTGTTGCATGAATCAAATATAAATTTTACAAAGCGGAAGAGTAAATTATCTGTAGATAAATTTGTCATATGAAATGCAGGGCTCTTATGGTTGATTTCAATTATTCATATGGTATTATGAGCAACAATAACAAGACTGTTAATACAAGCTACCATGCTGAGAGCAGCAGAATTTGCCTGCATGTAGTTGTTTGTAAAGAAGACTTTCTTTATTCTCAGAATAATGTTGTTGAAGAGATACTTTTTGACTTATTTTGTTAAAACTTACAGGTTAAAACTGGGTCTGAACAAACTCTTTAAGAAGAGCCAGACACAATAGCAATGAAAATTTGTAAGTGAATCAAAAAGAAAGGAGAACTGTACACTGACTTCTAAAAGAATTTTAAGGAGTTGATACTTAATAAAATGCATCAGTTTTAGCCTGGATTTCAGATTGCAGCCTCTGAGAACAGTTAGAGGCGTGCAAATAAGAAAACAGAAGTGTCATGATATAGTTTAAAGTCTCCCAGAAGGAGGATCAACCTGTAGTTCAGGACTGACCTGGTAGACAGAGATTTATTCCCAGCTCTGCCTTAAACTTTTTGTGTAATCTAAAGCATTCTACAGGGGACAGGTTTTTGTCAGTAGAGTTTATTGCATATGAATACTCAACATTGAAGACAATCAGAACTAAGATTCACCCAAACTAAGATTCACCTAAACAAAGATTCACCTAGAACTAAAATTGGCCTTTGCATGTCAATTTACCCACATGTTTAAAGAACTTGATGGCAATCACAGAAATGCAAAGTCTGTATTCTGTTTGACTGAATCCCAGTTTTAACAAAAATGTAGGGTTTGAATTCCGAAAAGGTTTATTTTTGTTTCAGGATTTATTTTGCATCCTTTTCATCATTCGGTGGGTTACCATACCTCTGTTTCCTCCAGACCTAATTTCTTTGAGAGTAGTGGATTTTTTCCAAGATTCAGATTCTCAGAGCCAAGCCACAACAGGGGCTCCAAGCACTCTAAAATCTTTGTGTCTCTTCCCTGTTCATTCACAGTCATCCTCAAAGAACATGTACAGAGGCCCTAAAAAATTTGAAATGCATCAGATTTTACTGTTTCCCTGTACAGATGTTTTGCTTTTGAGTAGTAAACTTTGTAATTTTTGTGAAAAAAAAAAAATGTTTTTTATGACTCAGATGGATCACACAGTTATGTGAGAATGCATAACATCTAAAACTAGATCTGACACTTAACCACAAATGCTGGGTGCAAACTCTGCACTGTTTATGAACACATTGTGGGACCTACTGCAACTATGGGTATCTAATCTTCAGTCCTGAGTCTTTCTACAGAGCATCTAAGAAAACACCCATATGACAGTGTAGTCAAGACTGCACGGGCAGAATGAAAGGGAAGCCTGGAATAGGGTAAAAATAGCAAGTTGTAATCTTCCTGGGTCTTGCCTCAGCTGTTTATATACATCAAATTCACTCCTTCACGTAGAATAATAAAAGAGAATGATGAGAAAATAAAAATAACCTGGACTTTGTGGAGAGTGTGACTTTATGGACGAGCCTAAAGGGGGGCCACCAAGTCCATTAGGGAGATGGAGCACCTCTGTAATGAGAAAAGTCTGGGAGAATTGGGATTGTTGAGATTGTAAAGGACAAGGTTCTGGGGTGTTCTAACTACAGCCTCTGGTACCTGAAGGGAGTTTACAAGAAAGGTGAAGAGGGACATTTTACAAGAGTATGTAGTGACAGGACAAGGAGGATTGGCTTTAAACTGAAAGAGTGTAGGTTTACATCAAATATTAGGGAAAAATCCTTCCCTGTGAGTGTGGTTAGGCACTGGAACAGGTTGTCTGGAAAAGTTTGGGATGCTCCATCCCTGGAAATGTTCAAGGCCAGGTTGAATGGAGCTCTGAGCAATCTGGTCTAGTGGAAGGTGTCCCTCCCCATGGCAGGGGGATTGGAACTAGATAATCTTTAAAGTCCCCCTTGCCACTCAAGTCATTCTATGACTCTACAATATCTCGGGATTGATTCTGTTTTCCCTAGGGTACTGTAACACATATGTTAGTTGAAATCAACACAATAGATTTAACAACTTCTTCTGCAGTATTAAAAACCCTTGAGGTGCTGGAGGTGGTGGTGGTGGTGGGGAGTTGAAGGTAAAAAAGAAAAAAAGGGTTGATTTCTCCTTTTTTCCTGCTCTGAAGTCCATTGGATAAAAGGGCACTGCTGTGCCTCCTGTCAGTGGCAAAGTCAAATAATCAGTTGCCATCAGAAATTCACTGCCATGTCTGTAAATAGCAAGCATGGTGTTTATGGAACAGAACATTGTTTGTTCTAAAACTCAGCTGGAAAAATTCAGGCACCGCAGCAGGAGAGCATCCCTTTGGAATTGAGAGGTCCATCTGTGCGGGCAACTTGATGTTATTTTGTATCCTGCTGCTCTGAAGGCCAAAGCTGCATTAAACCTGGATTTGTTACGTTACTTTGTTACATCATAGATTAATCTTCTGAAGGATTAAAAACAGCCTGGCTAACGCAGTTGGTAATTATCTGTGAAGTGTATGTTCTTGCTTATAAGTACAGTTATTTTATGCAAACAAAAAATGGACCAGAATGTTGTGTTATATTTTTTTTACATCTGAAGGCTGATACTGTTTTTGCAATCTATTTAGATGCTGTCCATGATACTCTTCCAAGAATCAAAATAACCAATAAGTAAATGAAGTTGTTTCTGTAGGTGTCAAGGAATTCACTAATTTATTTTCTTCACCACACCACGTGATTTCCATAATTAACTTTATGCACTTTTTTGAAGGAGGAAAAAAAAAAGGTGACAGTGAGAAAATTTGCTCCAGTTTGCCAAACTTTGTATTTGGTATATTTTTGGGGATTTATTTTCCAAATAGAGTGAAAACATACTTGTCTTCCACTGAGATGACTAACAAAAAAGAAGAAAAGACAACCAATATGAAAGAAAACAACTCTAATGTCATGATATATACTGTGTTACTTTTACAAGTCTTTATTTCTCAAATAATTCAAGATGGGCACATGTAACTTAGATGCTTTTTTTCTTCTAAACTTAATTTAAATAAGTAATTATTAGGTTTTCTGAACTATTCATGGCTCTTGTTTCCAGATAATTAATTGTCACACATAGTTCAGATTTCTTTTATTCAAAATGTGTATGCTTAACCAGAAGTGCCTAAGGACATTTTTGAGATGAATATAAGCTTTTCATGCTTGCATTTATCATTGATAAGTATGTTATGGAGGCTCATGCTGTGAATGAGAAAATTAGGTGTGTCTGTATAGGATCAGATAGTGCTGATATTTGTATCTAATGATAAAACAGCCTGGCAATGATTATTTATTCAGTGCATATATCCATAATACTGGATACCTGCAACAATATGTGTCCAGAAATTCTTGGCAGGAATTGTCTTTAATGTAAAAAAAAGAAACAAATCAGCACCAAATCTTTCAAATAATTCCCTCTTAGTAACATGGAGGTTTTGAGTGGTGCTTGAGAGAAACAGACAATAATGAAGTAACAGATTTCATTATACCTTTAAAAAAAAAAAAAAGAAAAAAAAGTATGAGTTGAGTCGTCTTGCCTTAGGTCCTGAACCTCTCACTGACAGCTGAGAAAGATGAAGTTACTCAAAAATATGAGTCACTGCAGTATAGGTGAAGCAGAAATAAGAACATAGCTTTGTATAACAACGGAACCAAAACATTTTACAGTTTGTCCTGTAGTTTCCACAGGGTGCAATTTGCCACTTCATTTATAAGCTGGCATAATTGGAATGGATAGAATCATATTGGTGAAAATAGCAATGACTGGGTTGTCAATTATAGGCAGCCTTCTTAAAACTCCTTCAACTGTGAAAGTGATCTTTGAGAAAACCATGTCTGTATGGTCTACTTCATTTGAAAAGATGCTTGCCAAAAAAGAAAACACTTACTTAAATTGAAAAAGGGATTTCTGTCTTCAGAACCCATTGAAAAAATAAGAGAGGCTTTTCACTGTGCAAAAATATACCAAGTTAGGTAATGCTGGCAATTTGGTAGCTGTGTGCTGTTTGATACCTGCTGCACCTGAATGTTAGGGCTGACATTTGAAATTCAAATTCAATCTTTTAATTTGAATGGAAGTTAATGAACGTCTGGAATATTGGCTTTTGTATATCCTTAATGCAACTTTAAAAATTATTCAAGATATAAAATAGTGGAAGATTGATACAATTTTTAGAAGGTGAAATAGATCGTGCACATTTTCATACTGAAATAGAGGACAAAAATTACAATTACTTGGTATTCAAGTATAGGATGCACGCAGTGGGTTGCCCTGTGTCGATAATTTTTTACATTCTTTTGCTATTTCAATTAATATTACGTAACCTTTCATGCTCAACATCAAAAATAAACAACTGAACTGTGTAAAATTAAATGGACTAGTGCAGCACACCTGGGTGAACTTCAAACCTCTTTATAGCTGTGGTACTGAAGTCTTTGCATCCAAAACCACAAAGGGATTAGATCAAGGGGTAACGGTGGTCCTAGATGTGATAGTAAAATGATAACTTCAGTAGATAGCTGTAGGAAATGAGTCCTACAGCCATGAGATTTGTGACAAAATGTGTAGCTGAAGGATTACCCTGGTCATGATGTTGTGCTGAGGAGGTGATGGGAGACTGAATGACCCTTGTCACTGCAATCAACCAGGTGGAGGAGGCAGTGATGCCAAGGCGTGGTGGTCCAGTTCAGTCCTTGTGCAAGACCCACAGTCTTTGTTAATCTCTCTGTTTGCTGCCCTCTGTGCCCCTGTTTTACTTATAAATTGGCTGCCCACCCCCCTCTACGATGGTACTAACGGAATATTTGACTACAGTTGTGTCCTAGTTAGAACAGCTGGGACCAGTTCATCACTGGATGGGTGTAACCCAAAACTGTGGATTCTATAGCCTTCCATGCCATTTCCCAGAAACTGGTATCAATAGACCATTTACACCCTCTGCCCAGAGCAACCCTGACTCCTCAGGCTGTAAACTGGGTGTTAAGAGGCCTGTTACGACGGATTAGTGGGATGGGGGAGACCTCCAGGCGTAGGCTGCCAGCCCATTACCTGCGAGGTGAATGCCTTTCCCCCCTGCCCCCCAGCACGTGGCCCTGTGACCCCCCAAGGAGCACACAGACCACCAGGGAGGGACGGATGAAAGAGAGAGTTTATTGTGGGGCTGGGGTTTATAAGGCTTTTAGGAGGGTCAAAAGGGGACCAGTCACAAGTTCAGGGTCACATAGAAAAAAACAATCAGGTGAAGGGTCAACAGCCAATAGGAAGGGGTTAACAAGGGACCAATGAGAAACATCTCAGGACACCTTCCCAGGACACCTTCCCAGGACACTCTGTATGGGAGACAATAGCTTCACAGGGGGTGTCGGGAAGAGGGAGACAGTGACTCTGCAAAAAGGTAAAAGCCATTTTAAAACCTGTTTAAACCACCTTAAAAACTTCAGTTTCTATAACATTTGAACTGTTTTCATTTTCTTCGCTAGTCCATCTCTGACAGGACTTCTTCCATCCTGCATATGGCAAATCCATTGCCACAGCCTGTGAGACAGGAGGGTGCTCCTGTCCTCACACCCAGTGTGGAACTCCCCATCCTGAGGGAGGGACTGGGCATTCCTGCCTGAACCTGAGGATATATAATCTTGGAGTCTTGGGACTTTTTTAACCACACGTTGGATCCAGAGAAGGACTGTGACCACCACTCTCAACCAGACTGAGACCACCACTCTCAAATGGACTGCAATCACCACTTTTCAACCAGACTGCAACCACCACTCTTGACCAGACTGCACCAGCACTCTCACCAACAGGTTTTCACTCTCTTTTACTTTGGACTCAGGGGGCCCAAAGAACACCACTCTGTTCATGCACCACGTTGCTGGGTTATACATTTGGGTTTTGTGGGTTAAAACCAACTCTTTGTCTGTATAATTGTATTTATTGTATTATTTTATTAAATTGTTATTCTAATTTATAATCTCTCTTTTGAGTTATGCTCATTTCCCCTGCCGGTTTACCTTTAAACCAGCACAAGTTGCATCTCCACTTCTCCCAAAAGTATAAATTGGCATATGAAATCCTCAGTGATAGAGGATGAGGTGGTGAGACACTGGAATGAGTTGCCCAGGCAAGCTGTGAATATCCCATCTGTGGAAGTGTTCAAGGCCAGTCTGGATGGAGCTCTGAGCAACCTGGTCTAGTGAAACGTGTCCCAGACCCTGGTAGAGGCGTTGATACAAGGTAACCTTTAAGGTCCCTTCCAACCCAAAACATTCCCTGGTTCTATGATTTGGTTTCCGCTACCAGAAGTGTGAAAGTTGAAAATTGGAGAAGGAACAGAAGAGTTTATGTGTAAAACTAGTAATGATTGCCTGGGTATTAATGATTGTATAGCGTAATTTAAAACTGCAGATTTCATAATCACTTTGAATTCCAGGCAGTAAATTATACATGCCTTCAAAACTGTATATACTCCAGCTTGATAAAGAGCATATGTTTCCTACATGTGTGTGTATGTTGCCATTTAAAACATACAGCTAATTTAAAACATACAGCTAATTTAAAACATACAACTAATTTCAATGCTCTTTGCACTTACTCTGTCAGATTCGCTACTACTGACTGGGAGAAGACACACTATCACACTGCAAATGTATTACTGTGCATATTTATAAGCATGACCAGTATTATGCAAAATAAAGACAAGGCAAATGAATGTGTTCATATATAATCTTCTATTTCTTTTGGAGATTTCTTGTCCTTTCTGACCCGATTTGCCTCCACTACAGAAAGAAGCTACAGCTGACTTGTTAAACTGATGTGTCAAAATCACAGCCTTCAAACCCACTGTCTTTTTTCTTCTGATAAAAGTCTAGTGAACTACTTTGAGTTATTTTTGTTCTCCTGTCCCTTCACAGTGCTCTGAAAATCAGAAATGAAAGGATCACTTTATTTTTTTATTGCCTCTTTACAATAAAACAAAAATAATGTTATCTCCCCGTTTCTTCAGGGACAACATAGTACAGTCTCTGTTCTGTGAGAAAAAGAGCAAATGCAAGGTTAGTGTTCTAAGAGATGCATAATAAAGATAAGGATGTGGAAGGAGTTTTTCAGAAAGTACCTACTGAGAAAGAAGACTATATTGCTAGCTGTGTGCACTGGAAGTTGTGGAAGAAAGAGGAGGATTGGCCTAGTGATATGGATTTCAGCTACACAAATTTACTGGTATTGATTTCATATGTGGTGCTTGATAAGTGAATTAGATCAAGGACAGGGAGGGCCCCTGTTTTCTGCATTCTAAGTTCTTGAAATCAGGTCTCTACTTTTCAGGCAGAAGTTCCTTACAGGTGAAATCAATAGAAATATTGTAGTAGACAATAATATATTATAATCACCGTGGATTTTTTAGCTGAACCTGCACCTGAACTTTAAAAGCACTGCTGGATACACAGAATACTTGCCTGAAGACAGTGTACACTATACTTCATTATGTTTAATGAAAAACACTGGACGTTTGGGACCTACTGCACTGTAGGTGAATGAGTATCCAGTATGGAGCAGAGGTAGTTGTGCTGCAGAACATTTCTGTAAATTCAGAAAGCAAATGGAAGGTAATAAGTTGCAGGAACATTTTAGTTTCTATTATAGTTTAAGAATGACAAGATGCTTAAAATTATTTTTTAGAAGGTGTAAAAAAGCCCATGCAAATGCCACACAATCTTATTGGAGAATGCCAAGAGCTCATTGAAAATAAACTAAACATTTTCTTAAAATATCTGCATGTACTCTGTAACTTTTCTTTACTTTGAACACATCATATGCATTGTTTGAACTATGAACTTAGTTCTGATAAGTTCTTTTTTTCTCTTTTTTTTTTTTTGATCCACCCAAGGTGTGTTAACTGTGTTTGTTAGGTGAGTACAGGAAGATTCTTGATCATGTTCTTTTAGTCATATTTTGGGAATAAATATGAAAGAAATCACAGCACCAACTTTGCATCACTCTTTCTCTTTTAGATTTTTAATCCGAAGAAACATTCTAAAATAGATAAGAAACTTAAGACCTATTGACATGTATTCTACAATGGAAGAAAATACATTTGAACTCACTAGAATATTTTCTACTCTAAAGATAATGAGACAAACAGCCTCCTAAACTGGAAATATTAGTTTGTTTATGAGTTAATTGCATATCTAAGGTCAAGTTTGTGTCAAGACACATGGCTTTCGTGATCATATATTCATTTATATTTAAAATTATCTTGAAAAATATGGAGAGAAAAGAGAAAATAAGAAAATTAGATTACAAAATTCCTATGAATGCCTTTGAGGTAGAACCTGGATAAGATGAAATGGATAAGTTATTATTTTCATTTCGAGTGGTGCTGAAGGGGTACTTGTTGTCCTTTCACTATTTTGATGAGAAGAGCTTTTGTATGAAACAGTTTCCATTCTTGCAGAGGTTCCTGCATGACAGAGTGAGTTTTTGAACGAGGAACTCTTACACAACCACAGTAAAAGTGGTACCAAAGTTGCAGGGAAGCCAAGAATCTGCTCAGAAACACTGTTGAAGAACCATAGGAATTTATTTGTGGATGACACACATCACCAATCAGTCACCTTTTTGAGAGTTATATTCACTCAGTGGGATTAAATTTGTAGCCTACACACTGAACTCTGCACAGTGAGACTACTTGCAAGTAAACCAGACATAACTTTGCTCACAGATGTCCTGTAACCTGGGCAAAACTTTCTCTTTCCACAGTATTGGAAGAGGTTTTTTTTAAAAGAAACTCCTCTGTATTCATCCATGTGAATCATAACAAATCAAGCTAACACAAAAAAAGAAATCCAGTATACCAAGCAGTAATAAATTACCTGACTGATGACTCTAGGCAGTGGCTCTTTTTTATTCATTTTTTTCATTTTCAGTAAAAAAGCGGTTTTGGATTAACTTGCATACTCTTCTGTTTTATCACCAGTATGATTCCACATGCAGATCTTAGCTGGAAATAATGGGGGTTTTTGACCCACCTAAAAAGATATGTACTCATCACTTCTGTCTTCTACCAAACTTGTATAATAGAAGTTAGCTACTGATTTTGGCAATTGTTTCTTCAATTAAGAGGTAATAGATACAGAAAAAAACCCACTATGAACACATATGAAAAAACATGCATTTTACAGTCAATGAATCAAAATTCAGCTTTTGGCATTGTTTAGGTCATTCCTTTGGCTTAGTTCTCATCAGCAGCATTGATTTTTACAGAGCACGACCACAACACCTCTGTGCTGTTCCATCTTTTGTTTCAGACTTCTCAGTGCCGTGCACCAAACCCCCTCAGTTTGGTGTTCCTGCTCCTAAGGCGTGCAGACAGTTTGTCTCTGGTGAACTTGCCAGTGCCAACCCCTTGCTTAGCTTTGTCTTTCATTATTTTTCCACAAGTCACTGTAAACATTGATTAATAGGTTTGGCACACAACTAAATCATTGATTTGCTGTCCTGAGGTTATTTTGTCTCTGTTCCTTCTATGACAAAACTATTTGTGTATTTGAATATCCTCTTGGGTTTGGGGTGGAATTGTAGTATCTTGAATATCTCAAACTACAAATAGGTGAGATGGTACAGGTCCCCTTTTTTCAAATAGTTTTGGGTAGGATTAAAGGCAACTTTCTGCCTTTGGTGCTCTCTCACGCTCTTGAAACAAAAATATTTTTTCTTTTTGTACTAAAAATTCTGCATTGTCATTAACACTTTGAGATTGATGTAGCTGTAATTCCCACTACACAAGCTGAAGCTTCACTTGGGAAAAGTTTGTATATAAAGCTGTGGTATCTGTCTTTTTAGCCTCCTTTCTTCTGAACATGACTTCTGTAAGTTTTTACATATTTGAGTCTCTTTTGCCGTTGTTTTTTGTTTATTTTTTTTGCCTTTAGGTAGTGGTTATTTAGAGTGCCAAGTCGAAGAACAATCTGGCCAATAACATAAGCAGCAGTCCCTTTTCCCTTTCCCTCTTACTGTTTTCTCTTTTTTCCCTTCCCCCCCCCCCCCTTTATTCCTTTTCTTTCCTCTTGTAATGACAAAAATTTCATGTTTAGTGCATTGAAGCTGTTTTTACTGGGACTTTTTTCTCCCCTCAGAGTAAGTTTCATATCACTCTGTTGTCAGCACAGATTCTTCATTCTTTAATAGTTGCATATGAGTGTTTAAGGATGATGCTCACCTTTTAATTCTGAAAAAAAATTTTAAAAACCATAGATTTTTAGGTATTCACCTGTATTATCACAGTGAATCTGAAACAATTAGGATCTTCACATCCCTTTTCCCATGGCTGCCTCCATGGTTTGGGTTGTTGATATTTTCTCTCAATGGATATTCTCTCTGTGCTTAGTCTGATGTGAACGTCCTATTGGGTATAAATGCTTACCCCTCATATCATAAAAACTGATGCTGATAGGACCACAGGTTACAGAAATGATGAAATGTAATCTTTGAAAAAAAGTTTATTTCTAGCTTTACATAATTACAGGGTGGTTTTTCTCATCGCTACTCTCAGGAAAAGTTAAAAAAAAATCCTAATATACCTGCACAGTGTTGGATTATTGAAAAAACCCAGCTGTGAATGGACTGTCCTATGGTAAATAGAATATATTAAGAACAATTTCTGTATAATTATAATATGCAGAACTAACCACAAGAATGGTTGCATCTCACGACTAACCTTAACACTCAGGTATCGTTTTTACTTTAATATTAACTCCATTATTTTTCCATTACTGAATCAACAATTTGACCTAGGTAGCCACACAAGGCTGAGTTGAACTCTCTCTCTCTACATTCAAAATCTCTGTATAACACTATCTTGGAAGGGAGGACTGTAAATGTGACTCAGTGGGAAAGGCCATCCTATACTTGCTAGTACAGTTTACAGTCACCAAACTACTGGTGTGAAACCGTGTGAAATGATGGAGAGTGACTGGTTTTCCCTGCAAATGTGATGATGTGACATTTTCTTCTGTCACTAATCTGACCCAACCCAGGGGGGACTTGCTGGGGACTCAACTAATGTTTCTGCAAAAGTAGAAGGCAGAAGATCAAAGCATGTCTGAGGCACTGTTCTGGATGTTCAAACAAACTCTCACAGTCTCTTATAATGACACAGTGTATATAATTTTAATATTATTCCTCATGTCCACTGTGTTTTGCCTGTTGTGAAACCTCTCTCACCTTTTAGCAATTTTGTGAGTGTTTGAAAATTGGGCCAGGGTAAACCCATGCCACTGGCTCAACTTGCATTGTGAGGTTATGGTAGAACATACCATATTGATGGCAAAGTTTGGAGAAAGCTCCTTGCTCATCGTTGAGCAACAGCAGGATTTTGAGATTTTTCTCCTCTGAAAAAATTGCACTGCAAATGATGATAATGGTGAAGATGATGATAATAACAGGATATTATCTTGGTTTACAAAAGAAGGGAAAATATTTTTTGGCCCTCTTTGGCTGCAAAACCAGAGGGTGGGTTGCAGTGTTAATACCACCATCTTGGCAAATATTGGGATATTGTCTTATAAACATATTTGCTGCACTCCACCCATGCTTTTTGAAGAAAGAGCAAAGGCTGAGTGAGGCTACTTTTTCATCACTCTAGTATCCAGGTGATTCATTGTCATGTCCACCATACAGTTGAATGGTTCATCCTTGGATCTGGTTTGTACAGTAAGTATTTAATTGCTGCTACCTGGGCTGCGGGACTGGAAAGCTTACCTTGAAGTCCACTTTGTCCATTGAATTTACAACAATGAAATATTAAAATTTTGAATACATAAAAACTTATCATTGATGTTGACAAAGGCTCACTGAATGTCTGCTTCAGCCCCATATGTAATTTTAAATTCTATTCCATTTTAATTATGTATGAAATTATGGCCAAACAAAACAGATGAAAACAAGCATTAGGGGCATTAGTAGCATGCTGGTTTGGTATTTGTTTTTTATATTTGCTGTGAATGATTAAATCATAATAACTTGAAATGTATTTTATACTGATGTCACGTTTTTGGTTGTTACCTAGTCTGCTTTATCACACAGCTGCTCTGAGCTACTGAATAATAAGGCAGACAATACTCCCCAGCTTCACCAAATTATTTCTGTTTAGGTATACAGTAAAAATCCTTCTGTGAAAGTCATGAACTTCAACTGGGGATGAAGAATAAAAGATTTTGTGAAGGCAAGCACTCAGTATTTTAAATACTAGGCTTCTGGAAGCAGCCCAACACTTAATTTTCATGTGATTAAATTCTTAGTGAATTCAATCCATACTATGTGTACTTGCAGAAAAAAAAATACATTCACATCTCTTCATGCATGAGCATAAGTTCTCTAATAACCAGATAAATAAGAAGGGGTCACCTGTGAAAATCTCTCACAGCACCACTCCTTTGGAACATTTCCTAGCAAGACTGTGAAGAAATGCAAATGCCAACAAGTAACTTTTTGGTTAATATACCTGTCCTTGTAAATCTATATCTTCAGACACTGGGAGGCAGAATCTCAATTTTTTGTTTTCTTTTTTGCTTCTTGACTTGACCTGTCTGTTAAAACCTCTACAGGGAAAAAACCCTGCAAGTTCCCTCATTTGAATGTGAATTTTGTAATTTTACTTCCAAATAAAACATTTGATTCTGTGGATTTCTTGTTGTTGCTGGTTTTTGGTACCATATTATAGAGGGGTCTCTTTGAACCCTGACCTCTTATGCAAAATACCCAGCACACTGTTCTTTCAAAGCTAAAGTCAATGATATATATATAGGCACTAGTAATCAATCTGTATTCAGTTATCATAGCAATTCAATGACTACTTAAATCCCACCTAAGTTATGAGAAAGACATTGGGTATGAACACTTGCTCTGTTAAATAGAAACAAGTTCAAGCATGGCTTAAGCTTTCTGTACAGATGTTTCATTGCTGAGGTTTTACTTTGGAAATCAAAATTATCTGTCTTTTCATCTCCTTAACAGTGTCAGGTTTGTGTGAGATGCATGTGGTGAGTTACCTGTTTGTGCTGATTTGCTTGATTACCACAACTGCTATAAAATTAAAGAGGGTCCTTCTGAGACAAGGACCCAGTTCTGTTATTTAGAACTATAATTCTAACATGCTGTTGGAGTGAGTATAAAGAAACATGAATATTTTTCATTGCTTTGATTATAAGGTTTAATAATTAGGCAGATAAAATAGATACAATAGGCAGATTTTCAAGCTGTCTATAGTACCCCCAGGGAGTTCATTTCCTAGGATGGTATGTTCAGAAATTTTATGGAACAGAAGAAACTCCTCAATGCAAATGTGTGGCTGGCTCACACCTGCCTAAATCAGAATAGGAAAGCAAAAAGGAAAATGTCTTCTTTGGAGCTAAGATGGAACACAGATATTTTGCTGCTCCATCTGTGATATACAAATGCCAAATAATTGAGCTTTTAAACCCCTGCTGCACTGCTGTCTGCTGGTGAAAGTTCCCACATCTATGCATAGACCATTAAAATTTTCATTAGCAATTTCTCTACTGGAAATGATCAGGTGTTTCTTGTTCATAACATCCCTCTTTGGGGCTTTACCTGATACTCTTTTATTACTGTGTTTCTGAATCACAGTAATTTTACCGATCTGGGTGTGACATTATCACAGCATCTAAATAACAACTCCATTACTAAATTAGCAGGAACAGAATCTTTTTGGAAAGACGACGTTTCCTTTACCAATAAATTCAATACTCCACTGTTATGTAAGGCTTTAAGAAAAATGCAGAAAACCTAGATACCATCTGTTGGTGCAGCAGGGTTGTCTTGTTCATGAAAACCAGTGTATTTACCCTAAAAGAGGATGCCAGTGGCTAAACACAAGTGTTATCACAGCTACTTGTTTCTGTGGTCTGGAGTCCAACAACACTGGTATAGACAGGAGCAAAGAAGACGCTGACAATCTCTCTCTCATCATCATTATTAGAGAAGAGTTTCCCTGCCCTGTTTGGTCATGGGCCTATATCTTCCATCTGTAACGTAAACTGCAAACCCTCTTTCTATTTGGTTCCTATTTCACTGAAAGAGTTTGCGACCATTCCAGTTGTGTGAGCTTTCCTGCCAAGTTTCTGTGATACCTGTGATACACAAACCTCACCATTCTGGTTGTCCCTGTTTGTTGCCCAGATTATGTGCTTTGGTGCCTTGCAGTGGTGAGTCTTCCCAAAGTTAATAATGTGAATTGAATACAAGAATTGTGCTGTGTCATGGTTTGAGATTCCCAAAATCCAATTCCCTAGTCCAAGCTCCCTCCCACATCTCAACCTAGTATAAGATGTGTTTTCCAGACAATCACATGAGACTCAGAATGAGGGAAAGGGAATATATTACAATGACTGTACAAATAAATACTACAATACATTATATACAATATTAATTATCTCTACCATGACATAAGTATTTACAATGGATCAAATCTCTTCTCCCCTCCGAATAAAAGTCCAGGAGGGAAGAAGGACAGATCCCTTCCAACTCTCAGGGCAGCAGCTTCTTCAGAGTAGCAGTCTATCTCTCTCTCATGCATGCAGCTGTAGCTGGATCTCTGCCAGCACTCACGAAGGGATATCCAAGCCCCTCGGCCCGGTCGTCTCCGAGCGAGGGATCTTCCGTGGGCTGCGGTCACCCCAGACAAAGGTCGCTCCACCACGGTCATATCAATGAAGCACAGGAGTCTCTGTGACGGCCTGGTATCTTCAGGGGATTTCAAGCCCCTTGTAGAACTTCTGGCTCTGATTCCAAGCTGCTAGCTTCTCTATAGCTGCAGTAAGGGAGGGCCCAAGGTCCACCTCCCACACATTTCATCCTGGCTGAGCTCTCAGGACGACTGAGCTTCTTAGCTCTTCTCTGCAGTGCATGTTGCACTTCACCCCTCCCGTCTAGGACGTGAGGGGTTTCCAAGGAGTTTGGGGTGTTGTCTGGTTCAGTTCTTACCCCCAAAACTCTGTCTCTCTGCTGCTCTCTCCTCAGACAACTTTGTATCTTCCTTGGCTGCACGTTGTTTTGCTGCTTCTGCAGTTCAGTTCTTATCTGTTGGCTTTTAGCCACAGTCTCTGGACACTGCCGCTGCTTCTGCTGCTGCTCTGTCTCTGCTCAATCACCGTGGAGAAAACTTATTTAGCTTCCAGCTGCAGGCACCTAGCCCAGCTTTATGCTGTTCCAGGGGAGGGGGGAAGAAGCCCCCCAGAGGGCTCCTGCCCTCTCCTCGTGGCTCCTATGTCATGGACACCTTCTTCTACAACCCCAAACTACAACTCTTTCTCTTCCAGTCTGCTTGTGGTGTGTTTATATTTCACAGGAGCGCAGATTGGTTCAAATCTCAAGTGTCACCGGCCCTGGGGGTTACCACTTTCTTAGCTTCAGGGGGAAAACCTGGTTCAAACCACTACATGCTGTTTCTATTATCTTAAGCATTACCAAGCCAAAGGAAGAATCAAATTATGTCAACTGTGTATACAAATGTGTATATTCTTGGTTTGCAGACATTTGTGTAGGATTTACTGATCAACAAATTAAATACAAATCAGATTTAAATAAATGGAAATCACTAATTTCCGTATTGAATGCAAGCTAGATAAACTTCACTTTTTCGTGTGGGGTAATAACCCCCTAAAACCATTTATTGCCTCATATATTACAAACCTTCCAGGTGTAGATTTTTTTAATGTATTATCTTTGCAGCACTGAAGTATTTGCCTTTTTCATAATTACATCTGAAGTGCTTGCCATGATTTTAATTAACGTCTGAGAAAATGCTGGTGGTCCATAAATTAAATTAGTTGCTCCTCTTTTCCTCGTCTTTTCTTCCCCCACTGATACATACTTTTTATTTGTGACATTCATTTCAGAAAGATGCTCTGAAGATTTTTTTGCCTCTGTTTCTCTCTTCAGACAGTTAAAATGGAAATGGCTTTTCTGACAAGGCCACAATTTTTAATGTAATGTATTTTCTAGGTCATAACTATGATAATAAAAAGAGTAAAGTGCAGTGTATGTTATAAACATTTAAGGCCCAAATTCAAGCTAGCACTTGAGAAAGAAATAAAATGCTATAGGCTTGATTTTAACATCAGTATTTCTTCTGCATTTTGAGCAATGTGTTTGCCTATGCATTGAAGAAAAATTTAAAATAATTCAAGAAAATTGGCCCTTGTCATGAGTTGGTTATACTTTTGCATTTTATTTCAAAGACTGAGTTTCCAACAGGGACCTAAAACCAAATCAGTAGTCTGAAGAGTTTCATGGCAGAATTCATGTCAGTAATGTAGGCACAAACAGATTGCATTGTATATAAGTTTACTCATCTATTTTTTAGTCTTGTTTTTTTTTTCCTGCCCTATTTTTATGTATTGCTTTATTCATGACTATTCATCCCTTGGGATAAATTTAAAATACATTGATTTTTATTAAATAAACTGCAGTTTTTTGGCTGACATTCTGGTAATATTTTTCTTTGTTTTGGCTGATCCTTTTTAGTCCTTCTTAAGAAACATCAAAGAATTGAATGCTATTTTGGCCTGTGTTGTAGCTTAACCTTTAATTACATTTCTTTTTTACACATACAGAACAAGATCTGCTCAAAGGAGGGATTTGGACTCAAAATATGGTCCTGACACATTGTCTAGGGAGTATACTGGACAATTCACATGTGACAATACAGATAAAACAGTTTCCTTCAGTTCTTGTGAAGATCTGGATGTCTTCTCAATTGAAGTTGAAGCGAAATTAATGCTTTTAAATAACAGTAATAGTAAAAAAAAATCAGCAGGAAGAAAGCAAAACAGCCCTGTGTCCATCAGATTGTTTTCCTAACCTACACAAATATTACAGGGCTATTTTACAAACTTCAAGGTGGTTTGAAATGAATTACAACTTATATTCCCTACCAGTTAAGACAACTACAATGAAGAGTTGAAATAAATACAGGGAAAAAAAAGCATTTGTAGAAAATAACAGTAGTCTTGGTAAAGAGGAAGCCTAGATGCATTCTGGTGTCCAAAAGGTGGTGCATGAATTGCACCCAGACATTTGAATTCTGTCCATTAACTGTCTTGAAACATCTTAATTAACTGTAGAAAGCTACAGTGGGCAAGATTTCTTTTCAGACATATCATCAGATTTTGTAAAACAAAGTATGTAATTGTAATATATTTCCTTTTTGTATCTGTAACATTTTATCTCCTAGAAGTTATTTAAGAGTAGCTGAACTGTGGGTGCAAAAGACTGCTTTTGGAATGCAGGGGCAGCTGAGGAGATGACCCTGATATCTGATGTTTGACATACAGGGAGGGGCTTGCTGAGGGGATCCTGACACTAAAGTGAAAGGTCTGGATGGAGCAAGAAGAAAGGTTTGTGCTTGCTATTTTAGATCTTGCTAAAATGCAAATGGGTAACCCAAACTCATGCATCTTAAACTCCCACCTATATTTTTCTTCTGGTGTATCACGCACCTGAATCAGCTTGTTGATTTTTAAGCTGACAAAAATGACTCTTTTCTTTCTGTTTTTCTCTTGCCTGACACTTAGCTGTCTGTCACATCAGTGAGTGCCTGAGTTTCTTTTAGTCAGCCAAGCAGCAGTGCTATTTAGGGGAATTCACATAAAGAACCCTGCAGGATATAGGGCAGTAAAGGGGCATCAGCTCTTCGGGAGTAAAGGAACAGCAAGCCTCTAAATGTTTCCCTTCTTTTCCCAAGAGAAGTTCCTACTTTGCTCACCTCAGTGATCTGTTTTGCAATTCAGCCTCAAAGAGAGAAATGGGCTGAACTAAAGGAAAATGTGCCACAGAGCTGGAAATGGATGGCTTGGTTTAGGGTTCTCCTAAGACAGCTTTGCTGCTGAGTAAAGGTACGTGGGACACGTTTTTTTTACAACTGAAAAGTGTTTAGACAGGGTGGAAATACTGATGAGAAAGCAGAGGGCCTTCTGTTTGAGAGTTTTAGGAGTTTAAGAGTTCTTTGCTTCTCTTCTGTACCTAGCATGGAATATTCAAGACTTTTGGTGTAAGTTATATACACCTGCTTCTAAAACTCACCAAGAAAAAGGAGAAATAATACGGTGTTGGGAGGTTACTGCACCTGAAGGGAGGTGTGTGTTCGTAGTTTTCTGCTGTGGCTCAACCCCTTTTTCTACAGATAAATGTTTAATTGCAATGGAAGTTGCTACCGAAAATTCTTTTACTCAGTTTGAGAAAACAACATAAACAGAACAAGTAATTGGAAATTAACTTACCAATTCTCATATTAATTACAATCTGAAAAGCTAGAAAGCCAATGGGAGAATCTAATTGGAAAGCTAACAGCCTACAAGGAATATCTACAGCTTCACTGATTTTTCTATATCTGAAAGTGAGGTGTTTGAGCTAGCTGCAGGTGAGGAAATTAAGTGCACTGAGGAGGACACAGTGGAGAAATACCATGATTACTTCATGTAAGAAAACAAATTTACTTTTCTTGTCTCCACTTTACTCCCTGAAATTTAGAAATAAGAACAGATTTTGTTAAATATTCTGAAACACAGATTCTTTTAATATATTTCTTGAAGCTCTAAAAGTCCTTTTAGGACACAAAATCCACTTGTTAGTTAGTTGGTTTTTAGTTCTGTCTTTAAATGAGAAGTGTGTTGGTTCATTAACACTGAAACTGTTTGTGAGAAAATAAAGATTGGCAAATCAAAAGATATTCTGAAACAGCTGGGAAAAAGCCAATTATTTACATTTCTTTAGATATTTTCAAAATTGTCAGTCTTGTATTTGAAGTAATTTTAAAGTAAAATAATATGGAAAAACAATTCCTTTAAAATACTACATTTCAAAAATTCTTTAATTTTTTTTTAAATGTAATTTGTATATTTTTTTTTGTTCTTCTGTAATAACACACTTTTAATACAATGACATGTGAAAATAATTTACAACCAGTGCCTAGTTTATGCATGTAGCCCTCTTCAGTTTTGTTACTGCAGCTGCAAAGCAAAATAAGTGATCATCAGGGACAGACTTTAGGGCAACTTTTGTGTTAATGTTTCATTCTTTTCTGGTCTTAATTGTCACCTGTAGATGTTTTATATTTCTGAATCTTGTGTCAAAGCTTAATACTGTTATACAAACCTTGCAACTTTTTTACAAGCTGATCATTCCTTACCAGTAATCTGTCCTTCCTATGACTATATCAGTCTCAAGCATTAGCATAGAACACCTCTGAAAATGTTTCTTTCCGAACCTTTGAAGAGAAAGGCATTTTTGCTAAGCAGGCTCACAACCGCTCAAATAAATTATTCACAAAAGCAGTGCATTCAATCTCTTAAAATTCGGTCTATTAAAATTCAGTTTAGATGTTGATCATAAATAGTAGTGATGAGGGAGTCTTTGCTCAATCTTTCTGTTTTTCAAGAACAGTCTCTTCTTGCTGCTGTTTTCTAGTTTCTAGACTTATGATCTTGAGCATTCACGAATAAAGCAGTTGTAAGGTGTTTACAAAGACAACTTTGTAAAACCTTCTACCTTTCATATCCACTCTAACACCTCCATCAATGCTTTGTGAGAGCACCAGAAAGAAAATGAAGGCCACTCTGTGTCGGTAGCAAACCACAATCTTAGACTGTGTTCCTGGAGATCTAGTAAGGAAGAAATGAAGAAATAAGATAAATCACAATGTTTCCATATTCTCTGAAAGAGATATTGCTGTGTCTTTCACATGGTTAAGTACGGATTCAGAAAAAGCATAAAACTGCTCTGTGGTGCAGAGCCAAGATATATAGTGTTAGTTTAATTGTCATTCAGTGTATAGTTTCCCCTGTCTTTAAAAGGAGAATATGTATCTTGAATAAGTATGCAATTAAAGCATATGTTTAGTAAAATCCTTGATAGTAGAAAGTTAATTTGCCACTTAATTAAAAACACTAGACTTAGCCAAAGATCAAATCACAGGGAGATTTTCTGAGAAAGTGTTACACCCTCTTGTCTCACCCTCTCCCACTGTTTTCTGGAGCTGAGCTTCCACCCAGTGTCCTGTTTGTCATCCTTGTGTTTGGTTTACATGGCAAAGTTTCGGTAGCAGGGCTGGATTCTTGAGAAGACACCAGAACTTTCACCCAGGTCTGACAGAGCCAATGCCAACTATGACAGACCCACCCCTGGCCAGAGGTGAGCCAGAGCACCTCTGTGATAACATTATGAAGAAAGGGGAAAAACCCCAGCATGCAGCAGCAGTTGTGAGAGAGGAGTGAGAACATGGGAGAGAAGCAGCCCTGAAGACACCACATTAGGGAAGTTCATGAGGGACTGTCTCCCATGGGTGGGACTGTAGCGAGCCAATAAACTAACAGAATCCCGTTTTGGAGGCAGAAACTAGAATAGTTTATTTGGACTTACAAGTTCATATTTAAAGGGTTCCGGGTTTACATGTTTAACAGGGGGTTTACATATTCATAGTATTAAAATTGGGGGGTTTCACGAGGATGAGGTAAGGGGAAACACATTTTTGGAGTCTTAGGAAATACTTCATGGGAAAAACTCTCTTTTATCCTGGGAGATTTACGGGGGGGGGGGGGGGGGAGAAGGCGGGGCGGGATTAGGTATTGGATATACATATGCAAAGGGTTACAGAGTACACACATGCAAGGGGGGAACACAATGGGTTTTATGCAGAGGTCTAATGAGATCAGGATGTGGATTCTCTGGCTCGGCAGGATGTGATAACATCATGCAAGGAGTCTCTTCCATTCTGGTGGAGAAGGCAGGAAGAGTCCACAGTGATGAGGTCATTGAAAAGGGTTTTCCCCCAGCTTTCCTAGTTCATGGCTTTTTGCAGAAACTGCTCAAATCCCTCTCTGCAGATATTATATTTTTGAATCCTATATGGGACCAACACAGGCTGGAGTAGATAAAGAGCATGAGGAGGAAGGAACAGCAGAAACAACATGTGATGAACTGACTACAACTCCCATTCCCCGTTCCTCTGTGCCACTGGAGGGAGGAGGTAGAAAACTCGAGTGTGAAGTTAAGCCTGGGAAGAAGGGACGGGTGGGGACAATTTGTTTTAATATTTGTTCTTAGTTCCCATTATCCGACTCTGATTTGATTGACAATGAATTAAACTTAAAGCTGAGTCCCTTTTGCTTGTGGCAATAATTGCTGAATGATCTCCCTACCCTTATATTGAACCACAAGCCTTTTGTTATGTTTTCTCTCCCCTGTTGAGCTGATGAGGGGAGTGACACCTGGTGCCCAGCCAGGGTCAACCCACCACAGTTCTCAAAAGCTCTTTGATACTGGAGGGCTTTTCCTGGAGTTTACAGAGAGGATGGTGTTCTATGTTGTGCATTTCTTCCTCATTTTTCTTCATCTGTATCATTGAAATCACCTCACTTCTATTTAACTCCTAACTACTTTATTCAGTGTTTTAGTTAGAAAAATGCATATACATTTTTGTCCTTACTCGTTCTATGGAAATCAGACAACATCAATTTTTGACATCCCTTTTAATTTTTTCACAGTTCCTGTGTTTTCTACACCTGACAAGTTAGATAATCCAAATGCACTGGCTCACAGTGTAAAAAATTTATGCGTTACTTCACTCTATTATTTAGAGTACTTTTCTTTATTTTTTTTTCCTGTTGTGTCCTAAAGGAAAGGATAGACTTTTGGAGCAGACTGCAGAAAGTGCTGTGTCACATGGCATTGCAATTTATACCCTGTTGAAGTTCACTAAACTTAAACCTTGGCATAGGTTTATGCACCTCTGTGGGAATTATGATTCTTCTTCAAGCTGTTGCTTTTTGACCAGACAATTGAAAAAGATGAATACACTTCTGTATTTAGCATTAATGTGGCATCACCTTGAGTACTATCTGCAGTTCTGGGCCCCAAAATTTGAGAAAGATGTTAATGGACTGGAGTGCATCCAGAGAAGGGCAGCAAAGCTGTGGAAGGGCTGGGAGGAATATCCTGTGAGGAGCAGCTGAGAACTCAGGGTTATTTCAACATGGAAAAATAGGAGGCTGAGCAGTGACTTTGCTCTCTACAGCCTCCTGAGGAGAGCATGTGGAGAGGGAAATGCTGACCTCTTCTCCCTGGAATCCAATGACAGGATGTACAGGAATGATTTAAAGCTGTGCCAGGGAGGCTCAGACTTGATATTTTGAGCCATTTTCTTACTGCAAAGGTGGTCAAACACTGGCACAGGTTTCCTAGAGAAGTGGTCGCTGCCCCATTTCTGACGGTGCCTTAAAAGGCATTTGGACAATGCCCTTTATAATATGCTTTAACTTTTGGTCAGCTCTGAAGTAGTCAGGCAGTTAGATTATATGATCTTTGTAGATCCCTGCCAACTGAAAAAATATTCTAGCCTAGTGTAGTCTAGTCTGGTCTAAAAACAGAGTGAATGTGTTCATGGGTCATTCAAAGACAAATCCTGTGAGATGTCTAAGTCTGAAAATGGGACAAAAAGTAACTTTTCTTACTAAAATCTGATAATAAAATATTTTTACCTGCATCTATAATACCAAGGAGAGATGACAGACAAACTCTTTATGAATTCATTCATAGAATCATAGAATGGTTTGGGTTGGAAGGGACCTTCAAGATCTTATTTAACCCCCCTGTCATGGGAAGGGACACTTTCCACTAGACCAGGTTGCTCAGAGCTCCATCCAAACTGGCCTTGAACAGTCCCATGGATGGGACATCCACAGCTTCTCTGGGCAACCTTTTCCAGGGCCTCACGAGCCTCACAGAGAAGAATTTCTTCCCAATATCTGATCTAAACCTGCTCTGTTTCAGTTTGGAGCCGTTCCCCACAGTGCAGTCACTACATGCCAGTATGAAAAGTCCTGCTCCAGCCTTCTTGTAGGACCCATTTAGGTGCTGGAATGCTGCCTTTGGGTTCTCCAGGCTGAACAACCCCAATTCCCTCAGCATGTCTTTACAGTAGAGGTGCCCCAAGCTTTGGATCACCTTCATGACCCTCTCCTGAACCCATTATGACAGGTCCACATATTTCCTGTGCTGGGCCATGTATTTTCTGTGCATCCCCAGAGCTGGATGCAGTTACTCCAGATGGGGTTTCACCAATGCAGAATAGAGGCCTGTTGGTCTTCTGATGTAGCCCAGGATATGGTTGGCTGTGCTCCCAATCCAGCGTAAATTCTGTTATTCAGATATTTAGACAATCTCTTTTGTTTATGAAATATAGTGGAAGCTGAATCTATTTGATACATGGGGTTTTATGCATTCTGATCCCAAACTTGTTTTGTTCTTTCCTAATGGCTTTTCAAAAAAATTTTGCAGTGTTCTCCGTTGCAAGGTTCTTTCTGTAAGTAGATGATGAGCAAAGTATCTGTTGTCCTAATTATTGTTCTTCAGCATTATCTAAATCTGCAAGGAAATTGCTTTGTGTCTAGTTTATTGTTCTCATATGTTGTGGCGAGTATTGATTTATTTCGTCAGTAAATATAGCTACTTATGGAGCAAGGGATTCTTCATCTCATTGTGTTTATTTCATTTTTCCTTTGCTCTATTTCTGACTGCTTCAAATTTAGGCACTTTATTATACTCCTTGCATTAACTTTTGCCAGGGATAGTTTTTGTTAACTTTTCATTAAGGAGAAACTACACGATTTTACCCCTCAGACTGAATATTAGGGCTCTAATCTCCTGTTTACTCTGTAAACCTGAGAGACACTTTTTCCTATGGGGGTCTGTGACAGAGACTGATTAAAGTGATTTCAAACATAACTTCTTCAAACAAAATATTATTTATGCACCCCAAGGGTTCATAACAGATGAAACAAACAAGAAGAAAAATGCCTGCATGCACACTTCCTTTTGGCTCACTTTTATGGGGTTTGCAAGTCCTGGAAAATCCAGTTTAGCCTAGTTGCCTCTTGTTTGTCTCCTAACTGAAGATATACCAAATAGTTCGAATCCATTCAAAGTAATTTTTTCTTTGTCTTCCTTTAAGGGTTTGCACTTTTTATTTCCCCCAGTTTCAACCGGACAGAATAACTCTTTCTCTTTTACTGGCTTCCAAATATTGGGATGGAGATTTTGCTCTGAATTATGTCTTTGCTGTCATTTTGATGTTAATCCTTTATATTCTTGAAGTATTTTGTTGATGTGCTTTCTTGCTGCTTGTTAAACACTCCCTTTAGCTTCCCACAAATGGGAGGACATCGGCAGTGTGACATAGTGAACTGAAGAATATGCACTGTGATACATTAAACACTGTAATATCTATGTATAATATTAATATACATAACTATCTAATTCACATACAGATTGAAAAAGCAAAATCTTTAAACAAGCACTAGCAGAAATCTTAACCACAAGTCAAGATGGAGTATTTTCTTTTTCTGTGGTTTTGTATCCATAGAAAAGTAAAATCAGATTTTTTTCAGCTAAAGCTATTCATGAATGTATTACAGAATTCATCATGCTCTTTGTCTGAAAAAGCACTCCATCAAATCTGTCTGTGTTTAGAAGAAAAAGTCAAAATGTCGATTTTGCTTTGACATTGTCAGTGCTAAAAGAATTAGAGATGCATTTAGGCTGTGCTTTACTTTTTATGATTCAGAAAAAAACTAGAGTAAGCATAAAGCTTTTACAGTGACCAAATAAAGTATTTTAATACAGATGTTTTTTGCAGTTCTTAATTCTACAGGGAGAGATATTCCTCCAGCAATTTAATTTGCTTAACAGTTTATAGTAGATACCAACACCTGCCAAATTGTTCATATCAATTCTCAGATTAAAAAAGTACAATATTTTCCATTACTTTTCATTAGCTACTGTAACATTGTCAGAAAATTGATTTCCATCTGTTTAGCCACAGAAAAAAAATTAAAAAAAGAAAATAGATTGCCCTCCAAATCTTTCTTTCTTCCAACTGACTGTTACCTTTAAAAAAGGTATTTTTCAGAGTTTGCAATTAATTATTTTTTGTAGTAATAAGCCCATATTTGAAGAGAATAGAAACCTGAACTCAACCTTTGGCAAATTCATGAGAAACTTCTTTAAGGAAAAAGAGATATTTTATGAAAATCTGGCTTATTAAATTTAGGAAATGAAAAATATTATGTGTCTCTCTGCCAGAAGTTTTTCAGATTTAAAAACAGCTTAGTTTTGCAGTTTAATTTTTTTTTTTTTAATTTAAGTTTAAATTTTACTACTTTAGTAGCACAATGATGGTAATCCCAAGATTAGCTTGGTCAATGATCGGGACATAGATCTGGAGACTAGACTAAGGGAATGTGTACTGCATATTTTCCCTTTAACAATTCCAAATAGCCTGTCTGAGCTGTCACAGATTTCACTGTGTTTGGGGGTAATAAATAATGCAAGACAAATTTTAATGAGAAATAACCTGTCTTGTCTACCAACCCTATAGCAGTTAAAGCCTGTTAAGAAGAATAGCTCAGAATTAAACCAGAACTATTCTCCTGTGAAATAATTTCTTTTTTTTTTTTCCCTATGGTGAATAAAATTTTAATGCAACACTTCATGTGCTGTAAAATCAAAATGGAGGCAGAGTGGACGACACTGAGATCTTGTGTGACCTTATTTCAGTTATACTTCCATGTCTATGACATTCATGTCTTTATTTCCTGAACTTTAATGAATTGATGCTTTGACTGTTTTCTCTGCTAGTCTGTCACTGATCATTTTAAAACTATTTTCCATTTAATTCAATTCTTAAATGTATTTCATACTTATGTTTTTAAAAAATTTATATTAACTTCCGAAAGAGTTGAGATTTGTGTTCTGATTCAGTGGCAATGCAATTACAGCCAGCAGTATACACCTTTCTTTAATTTTGAATAGTTGTATGTCTGGTAAAATTGTGCCTGGAGAATAATAATTCTGTAGTCACTGCTATATGAGCTTTTTTATTTGGCTCTTTCTTGAAATTCCTGAATATTTCAGGAATATATTTCCTGAATATGCTATGAGGGTGGTTTTTTTGGTTGTCTTTTTTTGGGGGGAAGGTTTTTTTTTTGGTTGGTTGGTTTTTTTATTACCAGTTTCCTGAAAACTGTGCCTATAGTTAATGTCTCACAAGAACTATGGCCTTCTATTACCTTAAGTTAATTTGTATGATTTTTGAATTAATTTATTAAAAGTAGGCAATGTCTTAGAACACAATAAGACCTAATGAATTAAAATAAGCCCTCTTTTACCCCAGGTGTTGCCCAGGGGATTGTTAGCTGAGGCAAGTCCAAGCCTTAGAAAAGGACAATTGGAAAAAACCCAAAATCTTACAAGAGTGTGATCCCAAATCAGAGTATTTTTCGTTTCAAAACACACAAAAAGAAAATTATGTGCCAAAGAAAATATGAAGATTTAGAATTGCAGGTTTAGGCAGTGGGGTTCCACTTCATAAGTTTCCATCTTATTATGCAAAAATTTGAATTTAATGAAAGAATGAAGAATCACGACTGGCCTAAGACCTTCACTGATAATCCCTTAGTGGGGAAAGGAATAGGAAATAATGAGGAAAAACAGACATGCCATTGTTTTAATTTCAGTTAACTGAAATTAAATCAGTGCTTCTTCACTGATGCAAAAAGAGTGAAAACAGTTAAGTGGACTTCAACTTTCAGAATACAAAGCTGCCTAGGTTTTCTCAATAAAGGAAGAACAGTGTTCTGGACAGTGATTTTTCAATGGTTAAATTAGATTTTGTTTCTAAAATATTTTTGTCATTGCACTAATTGTAAAGTAATAGTAAGAACATTGGTCTCTGTAGCTGAAGATTGCTTTTGTATGTATGTGTTGTGGTTATTTTTATTTGGATTTTGCATCATGAGTTTTTTTTGAGGTTGTCTGTGATTTTTTTCCCAACATGCAAGGTAAATTTTCAACATATGAATTTAAATGTAAACCCCTAAAATCTGCCCCTATTTCACACCTTATGTCTTTCATCACTGAAGATTTAAAAGATTTGTTGGTTTATTTTTCAAGATTCTCACAACTGATGCATTTGTAATACATGCACATAAAAGATGATTTCCTAAGAACTATTTTTAGATACTTTTTATGAACCATACAATTTTTTGTTTGCTATAAATAATACACATCTTATCTATCAATATATGATATAGTTATGTAAGTTGTAGAAATGCAACTAAAATTTTAGTTATTTGTCAGCAATCAACAACTGTTTTTCTAAATAAATAAACAAATGAAAAAAATTAACTCCTTACCAGGAAAAGTTAGCAAACAGTACTAAGTTATCAGTGCACTTCTCTTACTTTGTAGTGTTTTAGAGATTTTTTTTTTTAACACAGATGATTTTAATCAACTAATGCAACATCTCTGAGGATGATGTTTTTTCTTGTTTTAAGATGAAGATAAAAGTACCTGCATTAGATTTGTGTTGAAATTTGTGTTGAAAAACTTGATATATTTTTTTTCAGGTTCTGCATTCTGTTGTAAAATTTAATTTACCTTTATTTCTTTATTTGTTTATATTAATTTTTTAAAATTATTAAGATTTGTCATGTTCTACAATATAATGTACTTGACACTTTCCTCCTTTCCAAAATTTGGACATGATTTATTGAATGTCACGTCACTATAACAGTATCTTTTCTACATTGCAAACCAATAATTACAATTATTCTGCTAGGTTTCTCACAAAGACTTTTGGAGTGGCTGTTTGGCCTTTACCAGTTCTATTTTCTTTTGTGGGGAGTGACAAGGAAGTGCTAACAGAGCTGCACTCATATTCAAAATTCGTGCTTTCTATTAATTAACAAAAAGAATAGTGTTGCTTTACAAAGCTTTTTGAACAAAAATGCATTAGATTTCTTTTTTACCTTTTCTTGCAAGAGTTTGCTTAGAAACTTTAATTCTTTTCCTTGATCTTACTCCTCTTTTTTTTTAATGAACTCCTTCCCACTCCATTAATATATGAAATTTCTTGATGAGATTACTTGTCAGTTTTAATTCCTACTAAGAAGCGTTTTCCTGTGTGTAGTTAAAAGTAACACATATAGTCCAAGATAAGTTCCATCTGTTCATAATTTGTGCTGAAATTTAAAAGTGAAGTTCATTCTTCCCTAAGAAAAAGAACCTTGATATGACCAGGATGATTTAAGTGAAACAAATGCTGTCTTTCTCTTTCTTCTGTACATGGGAATACACTTTACCTTTGATATTACCATCTGGTGCCTGGGCTAAAGGCACCATCTTAAGCTACTTAGCTTAAGACAGACCCAGAAACATGAAATTAAGAGAGGTCTATCTGAAACTCAATTTTATTTGCATAAAAAAGAGTTATTTGATGCTATTCAATAGGAAGGTAAAAGACCAAGCCAACCAATTTAGGAGCTTTGGAAATATCAGCACAATTTGAATTGACAAATGGGTCAGAACATTTAACACTGGTGGAATCATGATGCGAGTTGCAGATCTGAGTGACTGAAACAAGTTATTGTAGTGTAATAGAAAACAGGCTTCTTGGGATGCCTCACAAGATAATAAAAGTAAATAGTAATTTATTGAAAAATTATGGATCAGCACACTAAACCATTATGATAGGTGAACTGATGGTGAACATCACCATCAAGAGACAGTGAGCATTATACTCATCTCTATAAATCAATTTAATTCTGTCTTTAACACATTATGCTGCTTCCACTACTGTTTTTTTGCACTAGTATTGGGTTTTCATTCTCAAAATCATGGTTCCTCTACTACTGCCCTCTTAGCAGATTAAAAAAGTTTGTGGAAAAGAAGCCATTCTTGACAAGTGTGCTAAAGCAGATCCTTTAACATTCTGCTGAAATGCTCCCTGAAAATAATTTAGCTGTGTTTCTAGAGAATGTCTTCTCCTGTATTATGTGAAAGTTACCAACTGGTCACTACCCACTGTCATCTTCAATTCTTAGTGTTAAATACAGCCTTTGATGTAGGTTAAGTATTGCTTGTCTGTGATGCCTGTTATTATGGCCTATGGCACTATAAAGTACCACAATTTTCTTAAATTTTCTTGGTTTTGGCAAGACTTAGTATGATATGCTTCTGCAAGCTTGCTTCAGTGTCATAATACTGGACCTGATAATAAAAGCACGGCTACCAGGCTGCAGCATCTCTCATGCAACTTCTTCAGGATTTTGAATTTAACAATAATAAATGTTACATAAATATATGAAATAACACATGAATTTTTCTTTCCACAACATAATCCAAGAGAATAATGATTTTTTTTGAAGCATCAAGTAAACCAAAACACTTAAGCCTATTGACAGTGAACCCTTTATAACTACAATTTGTATGAGCACCATTACAAACTTTTGTAGCCTAGATCTGTAAAGATCTAAAACTTGTTTTTATTGTTATGCACTTTGTGCTTCAAGTGGAACCGTATATATATTACATAAAACTTGTTCCACAATATCAGCAGCTTCACAGAGAAATTTCCATATCCCTTCTCTCTTCCTCTTTTGCTAGTTATCTTTTCAAAATAAGCCTTAGTCTACTTTTTTCTACACTGAACTTCAAATCCTGGGTTCTCATTGACCACCTAACAGTGCCAATTTTCAGCTCACAAGAAAGTGTCACATGACTTTAATGATTTTTTTGGAATAATATTTTATTACATATGTATCTCAACACTAATTGAATTTTATAAAACAAACAGGTGCCTTTTCTAGTAATTTTTAAGAATGGAAGTGGCAGAAACCAATTATTCTACATCTGTTGCCTTGTTTTTCTTCTCGTTTTGTTAGAAACATGCAATTTCACTAAAAATAACACAGTGTTGATTGATCTTAAGAACAGAAAAATGGATTTAGGGATTGGATAGAAGAAAGGGATGCATGTTGTATAGTTCACAGTTGGGGTGGGTTGTTGTTTGTTTGTTTGTTTGACCCTGGGGTAGGAATGAAGGCTGTTTCTGGCTAATCTAAGTTTAAAAGAATAATATGTCTCTGACTTTAAAATCATTTAACTATGATTCTACATGTACTGCACACAGCAGTGTTTTGATGAGAGAAAAGTATGATATAGGAGCACATTTATTTGCTTCATTGATATGAAAAATGAAATAATGCAAGACCTACTGAAACCTAGAAACTGTCAAACATTTTTGAACAGTTTTACATCTAATTGCAGACAGTTTGTCCTGCAAAATGTTTAGATTGGCTTGTTTGATAACTGCTCAGATTTCCTTTCTATGTGATATTTTGAATATTTTTCTCTCAATTAAGTGCAAGGACCCTTGCTGTCTTCCCTGCAATTTACATTTTGCTTTCCTCTTTTGCTTTGGGGAAGGAATGCTAACAGAAATATAAGAGGTCAGAATGTATTTGCTAGAATAATTAAAAGTGCTGATTATTGATTTTATTGAACTGGAAGGTCTAATTTACATTCATAAATTAAATATTTATTTTATCTTGCATGCTCCCAAACTGTCCCGCAGAAAAAAGAGAATTCTGAAATTATTACTGTGTTCTTTAAACAACCATCGCATGTCATGAAGGACAGAGGCACATTTTTAACCTCAAAATCAATTAATTCAATTTCTAAATTAAAGAATATACTCCAGAAAACAACTGCAGAATCAGGAAACTATAACTTTGTGGGGGATAAAATCAGCTAAAAATATCTAAGTGTGGATTCCTTTCTCCAAAGAGAGACATCTTGTGAACTGCCTGTCCTTCTGCTTGGCATAACCAAGAAAAAAGGTGGAATGTGGGACTTACAAGGTAACACAGCAAAAATGAATTAATGTCTCAACAGGTCCTTTTGGCACAGTCCAAGGAAGTTTCTGTGCCTCGATGCTTCATGCTGGGGGCCTTTTAATCACCCTGCTGAGTGATTTTTACTAGTTACAACACAGCAAGTTCTGCCTCATGTGTTGTAAATCTAAGTAAATTTGGAGGTTGATTTAAAAGAGCTTTTTATACTACTGCAGAGTGTATTGAACAATTGTTTTATCTCACTTCCAAATAATTTTGTGAGATAACACTGCTCACTCCCTGGTTTTATAAGAAACACATTGTAAGGTCCAAGTGTCCTGTTCTACCTGGCCTGGAACTGCAGCCCTTCAAAAGGCAGCTTTGACAGAAGTGAAGAGCAACAGCCAAGAGAAAGCACATTAAGGGAGATGAAGCATTTGAGTCCACAGGCCATCTCAGCGTGCTGTTTGTGTTTAACAAATTGTTCTGGTTTAAAGGTAAACCAGCAGGGGAAATGAACCCAACTCAAAAGAGAGATTATAAACCAGAATAACGATTCAATAAAATAATACAATAAATATGATTAGACAGACAAACAGTTGGGTTTAACCCACAAAACCCAAATGTATAACCCAGTACCCTGGGGCATGAACAGAGTGGTGTTCTTTGGGCCCCCTGAGTCCAAAGTAAAGGGAGAGAGGGAAAACCTGTTGGTGAGAGTGGTGGTCTCAGTCTGGTTGAGAGTGGTGGTCTCAGTCTGGTTGAGAGTGGTGGTCACAGTCCTTCTCTGGATCCCAAGAGTGGTTAAAAAAGTCCCAAGACTCCAAGTTTATATATCCCCAGGTTCAGGCAGGAATGCCCAGTGCCTCCCTCAGGGCGGGGAGTTCCACACTGGGTGTGAGGACAGGAGCACCCTCCTGTCTCACAGGCCTCTGAACACCCAGTTTACAGCCTGAGGAGTCAGGGCTGCTCTGGGCAGAGGGTGTAAATGGTTCACTGATACCAGTTTCTGGGCAATGGCATGGAAGGCTATAGAATCCACAGTTTTGGGTTACACCCATCCAGTGATGAACTGGTCCCAGCTGACACAGATCTAAATATGTATTCTGCACACTGCTACCTCAGGGGCCCTTCATGTCCCAGAGAGTCTGAAAAGTGCTGGCTCCTGCCACCTCACAATCAACTGCACGCTGCACAAATAGCAGTATTTTGTAACCCTTAATATTTTACAACCTTAAGGAACAGTATGCAGTACAGTAGAAGTAATTCTTGTTCCAGTTATGTCATCAAGATCTGGGTTTTTTATGACCTTTCCGTGCAATGTTCTCTTAAACAAGGTGGCCTGTCAGATTTACATTGTATATTCGTTTGTGAACAACAGGGAAATTAGAATTTTCTATGTGATGTGTGTTTAACAATTAGAGAGAGAGCTAAAAAAAAAGCAGAGGTCTTCAGGAGGATAAATGAGTACGAAAGGCATTAATACTGCATGGATAAAGCTACAGTGAAAGTGGAAAGTAGCAATGTAAGAAATGGTGTAGAGAAACAAGTTGAAAAGAAACTCAGGAAACAAGAGAAGAGTTCAAAAAGCAAAATTTGAGCAAGGGAAGGGTTCAAACTGGGGATGAGAATTCCAAAATATGTCCTTTATTTCCTGCAAATACAATACATAAATTTGAGCCAACTCTTCTAAGGTTGTGACTGTATTACAGACATGGGGATAGGGGTGTGGTATAGACTATATGATTACTTTTTTTTCAGATTTCACTTCTCAAGTAAAATAAACTAACCAGAGTAGGATAGTATGAAAGCAGTTGGGGTGTTTATCCAAGAACTATTTTAACCACCTGCTTTGTCATGCAGAGACTGGAACAAGAAAGATCAAAAACAGTGAATTATCAAGAAGTATCCAGAAATTAGGTCTGTGCTTGATAGTAACTTATTTGATAAGCAACAGAATGCATAAGGTGACACTCATGTAAATTTTCTCTGTGCACCAAGATCCTGAAAATCCGACTAAAAATAATGTTTCTGGAGTGAACTCCCAAATGCTCAACACAAAAATAGTCCCAAGAAATGACCAGGTAAGGTATATTTAGATTATTTCTTTGTGAGATATGAAGCAACAGGGAGGATAAAATTCACCAGAATTAAGCCCATGATTACCTAAATGCTGCTCCAGACCTGTGATATCAGTTCTCTGTTTCAAGGCTTAGAATCATCAATTCGGTGTAACTGGTTAATCATCTCTAAGGTTTGCCCTTGATGTCTTCCAAACTATCAGCCCTAGATTTGCTGCTTACTGGGGCAGTTTTTGACAGTAGTTTTACAGACCTTTCATTGTAGGAAAGGCTTGGCACTGACCTTTGCCTGAGTATGAAATTTGATAAATTAAGTTCAGCAGTAAGCAGAAGGATAACTCTATCTCAAAAAAAGGTTGTTTGGCTATTTAAATGCTAACATCATCTACAAAAATGTTTATTCTGGCATGCCTACTCCAATCTTTGGGAAAGAAAGATACTAGGAACGATGGAATAGACAGTCTGGGGCAACACTAAAGGAATTTGTATGCAATAGTTTTCAATGCTCAAACCTGGAGAAATTGGCTTTTAGTCCCAAGTCCATTAAAATAAACTCATGCTGGCTAAAGAAGCATTCAAGAAACAGGATTATCCAGTCTTAACGCATATAAAGTGGAAATGATACAACTCAACACACAGTTTGGTTTCTGCATCTTAGAATACATTTTTATAGTGGTGGCAGAAAACAGACCACGAATTTAAGTTTCCATTATATGGTATTTGTGTTAGTTCTCAAATAAAGATGATTTAATTAAATGAGACCTACATTATGGCCCATATTCTGCTTTTTTTCCATTTTCACTGCATGGACTGCCTTCTCTGAAGCTACTACATGTTTCAGAGGGTGATTAATAGGCAAACTAGTTTTCAGGTCTGACTGTTTCAGCTTCATTAACACATTGCTGTTGGAGAGAGTAATTGCAATGATTGTCATTGTTGTTTGAGACAAGAGACAAAGATTGGGGCAACAGAAGAAGTCATCAGACTCCAGATTTGCTATTATTGTATGATTTTTTTCATTACTGCAATGATTTCTAAATAATGAAGGCATCAACTCCCTAGATTTCCATGTTGAAAGAATCTTAGATGATGCAGGACATATACTGCTTCAGGCCTGCTTGCAGAATCCGGCCTGCGTGCCAGACGGCAGGGACCTGTGTTCTCCAGCAGCAGATGTGTGTCCTTGAGCAGCAGATATCAGAAAGCTGCATAGGGAAACACAAGGAAGGAGGTTGTTATCCAGAGTGTGAGAAACCAGAAGATGGGGGGGCCCGGAAATGTGCCTTGGCTAGTAGAGCCAATAAAGTTATAGATATAGTGTGTGAAAGTGAATGTAACCAACAGAAAGTTAGAATAGAGCGTGTGAACCCTGTAGGACCCTTGATATTGTGTGTATTTTTGGAATAAACTAGAGCATTGACTGTACCTCTATGAGGATGTGTCTCTGACTCTCAAGCTCGTTTTTGCATCTTCTCGTTTTATTTCCAGAGTTTTTTTACAGCTACAAAGCCATGATATTGACTTTTGCTTTCCAAGATTTCTGCCATGTACATGTTTTGTAGTTGTAAATAACATTTTGTGCAAGATAGTTCAGTCAATTAAATCTACAGCCCATACATCTAAAAAGCAAAACCAGCGTTTTTTTCCTTATAACTCTGTGGTTTAACTGAAGCTTCAGCTTCACAAAATTTCACATTCACATGGTGAACTTGAAATTCTGTAAGAAGGTAATGTAGCTTTTCATACCAACAAGTGCTATCAAGTATATGAAGTTTCTAATTAGCAGGAAAAAATAAAGTGTTTTGATTTTCTGTGCATTTAAAGTTACCAAGAAAAATGTTTTATTTTACATTAAAGCTGAGGACCATCTTTTTCCTTGGGGTTTTTTGTTTGGTTGTTTTTTGTTTGGTGGTGGTTTTTTGTTTCTTTTTTTTTTTTAATTCTAACTTTTACATTGTTATATTAACAAAGAGGGGGAGGCAAAATATGTCACGTGTTACTTTAAGTACCCCAAATGGAAATACCATTTGCAAATACAGACCTCTCAAAGAAAGCCACTAACACCATCTGGGATTTTTTTGCCACTCTTTGATCACATGCATAGAAAAGTAAATTAAAAAGGTTATCATCAAGGGCTATATAAGATTCACATAATTTTTATGTCTTTGTTAAGTAAAGTCATTCCATGACAATATTATTTTGTTTGGAACTCAGTTGAATTAATGAATTATGTCTATCCTGGTTTAGAGTACTTTATCAAGCCTGCCACCAAATATGAATGAAAAGAGAATTATAACCTTTACATTATATGTAAATTGAAAAATTTTAATCAAACCAAAATAGTTTGTTGCCTTTCTATTCCCTTTCCTGCCTTTGAAACTAGACTTGCTAGTAAAGTGTTACCTTACTTTTTTTACCGGTGGGCTATTTAAGGGGTTTTCTAGCAGATTTGATAGCTGACAGATGTTTGGCTTTCAATCATTCTGGTGGGAGCCAAAATCCTCTGGAGTTCTTAATATATAACTGAAAATACACATTCTCTATTAGGCAGAAAATAATGCCTTTATAGTGGAACACTAAAAAATTATTTTAATATTGCTAATCAACTTTCTTATTTCTACTACTGGAAGAGTTAGGTGTGTATTCTGCTAACAGAATAAATTAAGTGGATTACCTAATTTTCTGTTACTAATGATAATGGGAATTATATGCAGTCAGCATATGAATATATGCAGATAAATTTGCTTTGGATGATGGTAACTGACAGAGTTTGGAACCCAGGCAGGTGACTTGGGCAGCTGTTGGCTTTGATGCACGGGCTTAAAATTTGATATGCACACCAGGTTTGGGAGACCAGAAGATGTCGTTGGTCTTCACCCCAATCATATCTTCAGTTTTATTTTGATTGACTTAATTTATAGTTCTAACCCAACCCACGCTTATTTATTTTCTCCTGGATTGCTTCTCTGTGTTCTGGTTAAACAGGAATTGAATGGGTTTTTTGTCCAGATGAATTAAATGTGGATGCATATAAATAAACCAGTAAACAACAAAATATGCATCAGAAAGCCTACTTTATTTTAAGACATTTAATATATAATAAGGTCTTACAGTTCTGTGGAGAAAACAGACTTTCATTTTGCTAATACAAATTGCTCTTCAGAAAAAAAAAAAAAAGTATTTTTATTTAGAGCCAGCTTAATAAGCTTAATAAAAGGCTGTTTCAATTACAGTTTCAGTGACAAAAAATGCTTCAAAGACTAAATAGAAAATTGGGATCCATATTTCTTAGTTACCTTCTCATACCTGTATTTGGAGTATTTATTTTTTATAAAACATTATTTTTTCTTCTTTTACTGGCCTCCTGTCTGGAGAGAAGACCTTCTTCATGCTAAAAGTGACAAAGAAATGACACTAATAAAGCAAATGGCTTACATTTCTGTTCCAAATTGAAGCTTTTTCTCTCTAGATTTTATTTTTCTTCTAATTAATCTAATTAATTGCTACTATTTGGTAGATTTCAACTTATTTACAAGGGGAAAGTGTTGAATAAACAGGTTTTGGAAGAAAAAGGGCAATAAAGGAGAGTCTGAGAACAACAAAATATAGTGAGTGAATCTTTCAGATTGATGTTGAATGTTCAACAGAAAAATTATTTAGTGAAAAAAATCTAGATAAATAATTCTTAAAAATAATAAAACTGCATTTTGATAGAGTAAGGTTCACATGTATTTACTACACAGTGTTTTGAAATAAAGTGACGCTCTCAGCCAACACAGAGGAATCATCAGGATGGGGGGTTATGACAACGCCTCAGCAAGTGAATGTGAGCTTTGTATGGGAATTTGCATGGAACCGTTTCATTTAAAAAAAAAAAAAAAACAAAAAAATAGTTCTTACTAAAAAAATTTGTGAGTTTTTGACTGAAGCCAAGAGGTTATAGGGTTCAATAAACGTACTTAACCTCATGAAGTTCAACAAGGCCAAGTGCGTGGTGCTGTACACAAGTTGGGGCAATGCAAAGGACAAGTGCAGGCTGGGTGGAGACTGGATCAAGACTAGCTCTGGTGTCTCCTGAATCCGAAAAATCAGCCCAAGAGACTGCTCAGAGACATTTTTTTTTATCTTTAAGCAGCAAGGTATTTGTTTATTCAATGTTGGGAGCAAACCAGCTCACGCTGGACAAACTTACTCAACTTGCAAGTGCAAAACTAAGCCATTTTATACACTTTAGAGACATGGTTGCATCATTTATTACACATATTAATAAGTAGGCTGGTCTCTGGGCAGAGTCTTTCCAGACATACCCAGTCTTCTACTGTGGGGTCTTCTCCTCAAGCCTTCATCCCTCTGGTGGTCTCCATGGACGTCTTCCTCAATCTGACCTCTTCAGTGAGGTGACCTGAATTCTTCAAGCTTGCAAAATCCTGGCTCTGGGCCTTCTAGATCTTATTCAAACATCTAGTTTACCTAATCTATTACTGTGTGTGTACTACTCCTATTCTTTCTATAATAAGGCCTTTGGTCCAGTGAGCAGAACAGAACATGATCTTAACCAGTGCTCCTAAAATGTTCTTGCAGCAACACAGGTATTGGGGTTTCTTAGCAGGCCAGGATATCTCAGTTAACTCTTTTAGGCCTGGCTCCTGTTTTACTTGAACATAGGAAAGACATGAACCTGTCAGAGTGAGTCCAGGGGAGAACCACAAAGATAATCAGAGGGCTGGAGCATCTCTCCTCTGAAGGTAGGCAGTAAGAAATGAGGTTGTTCTTCACAGAGAATAGAAGGTTCTGAGGAGACCTTAGACTACCTAAAAGGGGATTACCAGGAGGCTGGAGAGGGATAGGACAAGTGGGAATGAATTTTCCACACAGAATTTCTTCCTGATATGTAATCTACACCTACCCTCCCTCCTTAAACTGAAGGAGAGTAGGTGTAGATTATACATCAGGAAGAAATTCTGTGTTGTGACAGTGGTAAAGCACTGGGTTGCCCAGGGAGGCTGTGGGTGCCCCTTTTCTGGAGGTGTTCAAGGCCAGACTGGATGGGACTCTGAACAACCTGATCCAGTGAATGACATCCCTGCCCATGGTGGGAAGGCTGGAACAAGGTGATCTTTAAGGTCCCTCCCAACACAAACCATTCTACAATTCTGTGATTCTATGATTCTGTGATTCTGCACCTTGGAGGCTGGATCATTCTTTCACGTGACAAACTAGAATAAAGCAGATGAGGGAAGAGAAGAACTAAATTTCTAGGCAATTCTTTGCATATTGTCTGAATGTTGCTCTATAACAACTGGGGGTAAAATACAGTCCTCCATATTTCTGCCTCTTCCCCTTTTCTGTACCTTTTCTCTGAAAAATCTGACAAGCACTGTTTCCTTCAGAAATTCAACTCTACTCTGTAGTTAGATTTTCTTTTCAGCAGTATGAAGCTGACACTTCTTTCATCCTGTTGGGTAAATCTCTCCACGCTATATTTCTCCCTTTCACCAATAATTCTTTCAGATACACTTACCGATATAATTTAAATATGTTAAATATAGTAGTGTAAACATAATTCTAGATAAATTGTTAATTTTAATAAAATATATAATTATTAGCTTAGAGCATAATATTTTATAATAAATAATATATAACACAATTTTAAGTATTGTAAATAACTATATTTTATTTTTTTAAAATTATTTTTACATAGAAGTAAGTATAATTTAAATAACTCAGTCAAATATTGTTTATGTCCAGACTGGGATTCTGTTGAATGACTGCACAGAACTCAAGGGGAAGAGAATCAAACTTGACAGGGTATTGTCTAAACTTCTTCTGGTAATGATTCCTAGACAGCTCTTCCTGCTCAAAACTTCCAGCCTAGGAAAGAACTAGCCGAAGGATGAAGGATGTGGCATCCTTGAGAGTTGTGCACATGATCTGACAGAGGCCTGGAAATCACTGGCAATTCATAAGAGATGACATCAAATTATGTTAATATACTGTACATATAACCACGTATCCTTGTCATTTTGATTATTAGGACAATTAAAACATCTTGCAGGGAAAAGTTACTGGCACTGGTAGACAGAAAGCAACCTTTTCAGGTCATTGCATCTGATATTTGTCTTGTGAAATCATGCTGTGTGAGACAGGATAGGTCGTATAGGAGATACATGACCAATATGATGATTCCTGCCCTTTCTTACAAATAATTATCCTTCAGCACATCAGCAACTGAAAACCACTGCCTGCAGGCAAAATACTCTTATTTACACATCTCACACTTGTCAAGCAGTGTGGTGGTTTGGAAAAAAACAGGAATTTCAAAAAGGCCAAGTTAAAGGATTTGCTACAATTTGTCCTAATGTGAAAGAGAAGTTTTCAGACACACACATACACGACTTGGTACAGGGGGAGGGGAAAATATATTACAATTTATTATACACATATATATACGTGTAACAACTTAACTATCTCTTCTATGGTGAAACAATATATTTGCATTAAATTAAAATTAAATCTCTCCTTTCTTTCAATAAGAGTCCAGAAAAAGAGAAGAGATTATTTCCCTTTTCAAGTGTTCTCAGTCTCTAAACACCTTTTGTAGATTTAGTTGACCATTTTTTGTAAATTGGTGAACAGTTAAATATTCATATATATACACTTTCAAATACTTTTAGCCTAATTTTTACCTGTGACTTGTCCTTTCCTTCCAGTTAATCAGTATCTGGTTTAATTAGATCTTAGGCCTCTGAAGCCCATCTGCTAATACACTAGTTATAACTCTTGTGATTCCCTATGATACAATATCTCTCCAAGGCCCATCTTGAAAAACACTGCTACCTGCAGTACACTACTTTCACATTTTCCTGCAAATTACTCAAATAACTTTCACATTTCATACTTTAGCAACTGTGCACTACATCCTCTGAAATGCCAGGTTTAGGTGTGCATTGAATCACTTTAATCACTACAAATACAGGATACGCTGTCAAAGACTCAAATATGCTTATACATACCTAACTTTTGTTTTGTCTATAATTATACATGAGTTAGTACCTAATAGTATTTTTAGTTATTACCATTATTACCATTTTAAATTTAATTTTGTAGATTGCCCTCATACAAAAATAATCTTAAAGTGTATTTATTCCTGAAAATTCTCTATTTTAAAATATCCAGTGTTAACTTTTTCCAAATAACACTATTCTGTTGAATCTGTTACTTTGTGTATTGACAACTTTATGTTCTTTCTTACTGGAAAACTACATCACTTAACAAATACTGCCTAAATTCTTCTTACTTGAACCACTTGACAATTTTTGAACCATTGCTTAATTTTAGCTTTCAGAAGAATTAAGTTGTATGAGCAAAAAATTTGACTGTTCAGTAGCTTTGGTGAAATATGAAGCCAGACCTTTCTGTAACACTTTGAGTTAACTAATATACTGCTAAGTGTACCCATTAGCAAACCTGGATTTTATTTTAATTCTTGTTCATAATGTCTTTCCAGATAATAGTCTTATGATTACATAGTGAAAGAAATTCTGATGTTCCACCATTTTTTTAACACTACAGGGCATAGCTTTGACACAGTTTTATGACTGCACAGTGGATATTAACCTGAAATTCTTCACAGCAAAGGTGTATAAATTTCATAGCTTGTCTGGACACATTACATGGTATAATTGCTTATCCTAAATTGTCTTACCTTACAGTGTAGAAACATTAAACAGAACTGAAGTTCAGTTCCTTCTGGACAACCTGTAGAAAGAGCTTTTGGAGTCTCTGGACATTAATCTCTGTGCACAAAGAAAAAAACTGAAAAGCTGATGAATAGAAATCAAACACCTGAGCAGCCAACTGGACAGCAAGAGGCTAAAGTCCTATTTTCTGTCCATGAAAAGAGTCCAATTTCTAACAAATGGTAGATTGGACTAGAAAATATTTATAAGAAGAACTTTGTTCAAGCCATGTGGCTTAGGTGAATTCTTTTTCCACTTACATTTCAGCCATACCAAATTAGTTTATCAACATCTTATATTACAGTCTACATTAAAACAGTGTTAAATGGATGGGACAGGTCTCTTTTTGCTTGTAAGGGGAAGCCTTAAGCTTTACATATTCACCCTAACAGAAAGAAATACTAGTAAGGGGTGTTAGCAAGCAGACAGAGATCAAACCATTTTAATTTTGGCTTCAGTAATTTTACCTGTGTACTCATTGAGGCAGAGTTTAAAAAATAAAATAAAAATAATAAAAAAATAAAAAATAATAAAATAATAATAAATATAATATTAAAATTTAATAATAATAATAAAAAAATTATTTTTTACAAAACAGGCCCTTTTTAAACTCAAATGAAAGGAGATTTTTGCATTTTAGTTCAGATATCTAAACATTAAAAAAAAACCCTTTAGCTGCTTTTTATATATTGTCATATGAGAGAAACTAATAATGATGTTGAATAGAAAGTAAGACAAGCATGTGTGTAAATTGTTATCAAGAATGCCTTTTAAAAAGTTGACTTCCCCATCTTGTGAATATATTTCTTTTGCACATAAAAATGGGGTTATTTTCACCACATTATAGAAGAAAATTCTGGCTTTGTGGTTTAAGAAAATGAGGACAAATTCTGAAGGTTAATAGAATTATAGACTGACCGTATGGTCTTCTTACTACCCCTGTTTGGATAAAAGAACATTTCCAACAATAACTGTAATTCCAGGGAAACATTTCCAGCAGAATTTTTCATATAGAAAAGGACAAATGCAGGTGGCTCAGAGTTACATTTTTTATTAACTGCTGCTGTACCAATATCTCACAGGTTGTGGTGCTGAGTGCCCAACTATCTTTCTTGGTAAAGATCTGTCCAGCGGTCTCACAAGGGAAGACAGAATAGTTCTTGCTAACAGCGGGATCCTAGTGAACCAGAAAACATGTTTGAGAACCTTAAGGAAATTATATTATTTATTCCATGTTCAAAATACCACTTTTTAAAAAATCCACTTTTTCTCAGAATTTTTCATGCTCCCTTCCGCCTCTCCCCCTCCCCCTCAAAGCTTGGTGTGTGAGGTGGAAACATCAAAAATACAATCCAAATTTGAAACATATTTATAAGCTTAAATCACTGGAAGCCGAATACATGTTTTGACTTTTCAATATGATTATTAGTTTTACTAATAAACAACTGTCACGTATATATATATATATACACACACACTCATATTTATATGTATGCATATATATATGCATATGTATGTATGCATATATATATATACAAAATGTTTGAACTAATATTCAGCAAGATTTTAGGTGGTCAAGAAAGTTACAGTTTACATCCATGGGATATCATAAGTTCTTCACATTAAATAATACAGTTCCAGGTTACCTCAATGAGAGCTCATAAATGGCCTGTGAAACCGGGGAGAACTTTATTTTAATGTGAAAATTTTACTGTGCAAAAAGATATGCATGCATTTAGTCAGTTCTTCATAAACTCCCTTTAAACCATTTAACAAAATTAAGTCCATTATAATGACATATTTAATGAAAATGAACAGGAAATTAAAGAGATTATGAAAAAATATTATTAAAAATGAATATAGAAGGAAGTTTTTGTGTATTAAAACAAAAACAGAAACAAAACCAAAAACCAAATCAATCAAGCAAAAAACAGCAACAACAAAATGTAACCTCCCAAATTAAAAACTCAGAGTCAGGCTTCAGATTTAATCCTATTAACTGTCTTTCACACAGGAATTGAAAACAAGACAAAGCCCAGAAGTACTGATATGCTTTGAATACTTAGTTAATAAAGAAGTTTGTTGATTACAAATGGAACTCTCCTAAAAAGAGAAAAAAATGATAAATTGATGATTTAATAGCCAGCATATCTGTATTTCTGATTCCATTGGTGAGAGCATACCATTAATGTAGTTCTCAGATGTACAGCCTGATGTCAGCTCTGTGTCCAAGAATAAGGCATATACCAAATAGTGTCACATAACACTGAGAAATTGTTCCTGGAAAAGGTTATTTTTTAACAATTATGATTATTATAATTCTGAAAATATACATACAATGTAAAATATCAGTCTCCTACCTACACACGTTATTTAGAACTCTATTTTAAAATGTTTGCTTCTTATTATTTCCTTATTTCTTTATTCTTAGTAGCATATAATCTTAGGAGATGAGATTTAATGGAAAATTGAATGTTCCTTTAAAAAGTGTTTTCTCTTAGCATAAAAATTCAGTGAAATATTTCAAAATAGTCTAAGTGGAAAAAGACACAAAGCTGCATTTAAAATGTTGCAGGCAAGTGAAAAACCATCTTATTATCCTAATCACCTACTATCCATTGCAGTGAAAAAATTTATGTGAAAGTTAGATTTCAACATTTTTAATTAAAGTTGTTATACACTGCATTTTTATTTTCCTCAAAGAGCTGAAAAGCGTTTTTCCCCAACTTGAACCTGATATTTGAATTTGATACTTTATTTTTTTTCTGAACGCTTTAGTTAAAAACATTGTGTTCTCTTTCTCCTCTGCTTCCACAGCATATCCTAAATATAGAGGGGTTTCATAATTTGGTTAAACTTGCAGTAATAACTTAATCGTTTTGTTAACAGAAAGAGATATAAGCTTTTCCTTGAGAATCAGTCAGTGTGATGTTACAGAAATGTAAATAGAACAATTGTTATAACCAGCTCCATTGCCCAGATGTGGAGAGATGGATGTGGGTAAAATTAGAGGAAACCAGAAGTCATATTTACATCCTAACAGAAATTATAGTGGTGTGGGAATTATAAAGTAAAATGCAGTTGCTACTTCCTGGATGGAACCTATTCCATTATGATTGCCCATATACAAAATCTGCAATTGTAAGCTCCGGCTGAGGGGATGGAATGAAGGGTGGAGTGGAGTGGAAGCGCCATGGCCAGGCTCTGAAATCCTTGAAGGGAAGGGAATTCAGTGGTATTTCTACACCAACCAGTAACAAAGGTATGTATGACTAGAGTCAATCTACCTAAACATAAAGAAATTGCATAAAAGTTGAGGAGGGGGAAAAGTTAAGGAAGATTCCATTGTAACTTCTGGGATGAGTCAACAGGCTGAACCTGTCTTGACCCCCATAGGGATGCCCACTGTGTAAAAACAATACTCTATGCACTGAATACTTTTACTGGGATTAGAGCTTGTCTTTACATTGCTTTGAATGCATTTTTACAGTTTGATACTGTCACCAGCAACCCTTGACCCTGAACCAGTGACAATTTCCTGTTAATAAAGAGTGTTACTATGTAGACTGTTGGTATGAGTCCTTCCTGGGTGCTGGCAGACAAATCAAATACTAATAGTTGAACAAATCCCCCCTTTTCATGTGACAAAAGAAAAAGTCATGTCCTGGAAGTGAAAAGTAAATTGCAGAAAGAGAGGAGGCAGCATTAGGCCTGGACAAGAGTTAGAACTTCCGTGATGAAGACGTGGTGAAAATGGTACAGGAAAAATAAGAATGAAATCATTTGTAAACAGGAAAGGGTAGTCCATGGGGATTTATGCTCCTGTAGGTCTCTGAAAAAGAGTATTTCGGGGATGTGTGGTTTGTAAGAACAGGGCTGACTTTCCTTTTCCTTCTTTCATGCACTCTATTCACTTATCCTCATAATACGCAGCTGACTTCATGCCTAGAGCTTAATTACCGCTTATCAAAGCTGCCCAATAAGTGCTCTCTTGTAGTTTATAACACAAGTGCAGTGTCTCAAGTGACTTACTGTGTTTATTTTTTCTTTGAAGCTGTCTATTGCCTTACAGTAGTGAAAACCTAAATGGGGAACTCACAAGCCTTCACACAGCAGTACCAAAAAACATACTATTGCCATCAACATGTCCTTCAGGTTACTTTGCCAGTTCCTACTCTCTGATTCATCCCCTTGCATGGTAGGTTTCTTGTCTTTATTTTCAAAGGAACTGCAGCATAGAAAATCTAGAGTTTTAGGCTGGGAGTTAGAGACCATCACCTACAACTACCACTCACACGACACGTGTCTGTCTCTAGGAAGCTGACTTTGCTTCCTCTGTACATTTAAGCAGCATTTTAAGTCAAGACTTTTAAATAATGGAATATGTATATTGGATTTATTCTAATCTATTCCCCCGTTAAGTGTTCCTCCTAATTATCAATTAAAATTTAAGTGCTTATAATGCATGAGCCCATTTCCCTGTTTTAGTTTAGCATGGTTTCCATTATTGTACCCCTCGTCATACGTTGCTGACAAGGTGATTTTGCTGCTTGTGAAATAAATTACTTTTGGAGGAAATTTAAATGGAAACTGCAAATCTGATGCTCACAAAATAATTTCCACCTGAAAACACATCAGTAGTGATCTAAACCGGTGAGTGATGCCTGAATAGTTCTGGAACACAGGCACGGTGGGAATATGTCGAAACTAAATAAAATGGCATAAGACAATGCTGCTGAACACCACAGAGTGTAGTTGTACAGATCTCACTACACACTATTTCAGTCTGTTGGTTCACTTCTTTTCCACCAGTTTATTTGCTAATATTAAAAAACCCACAAACAACAAAGACCTCTGCAAAACCCTAGTATCTCTAGTTTCTAGTATTGTTCTTCTAACTCCTTAGTTCTCTGATGATAGATGTTCGTTTAAGAGAGTCTAATATTGTCAGATAATGCATTAGACCATTGCTGATTTTTTATTTTAGGGATCCTCAGCAAAGTTTCCTGGTGTCACACACAATCTGCCAGGGTATCCCACAGAGTCTATCAAACAGAGTTTCTGCTCTGTAGTTCAACTGATTTTATTCTAGCAGCTGTAATTACTAACCTTTATCTCTTACAGACCTTATGTCTTTATCTCGTTATGGAAACTTAACTCATTTTTTATTAACAGTCTTATTTAAGCAACTGGATCATATGGATAGAGATGCAATTATGACATTTTATATCTCTTCACATATAAATGTAGTTACACATTTTCAATTGTTTTATGATTTGAAAGTAGTAGCTTTATGTTACAAATGGATGTGAAATTTTCACCTCTTTTGTTTTGTTTTTCTTTACCTGTGAGGAGTGCCTAAAAATAATTTACATTTTCTATAGTAATATTTCTCAAAATTAACATCTATTTCCTTCTTTATGTCTGATTCAGACTGTTCCATTTTCCTTATGTTTTTATTGAAGTCTTATGGTTTATATTTATAAGGTAGCAAAAGCCTTCTATGGAAACCTAAAAATCTCCATCTCTCTTTTTATGAAGGAAAATGACATTTCTTTGGAAAACACAATAGAGGAAAAGGGATGCCATGATTTATGCTAATTGAATATTCTGCTGTATATTTTATATATATTTCTGTTATATGTCTAATTCTATTTTTTATTTTAAAAGTAGATAGAATTAGGATGCATAATAATTCAGTACCATTTTAAGACCTCAGTCATCTGTTTCTTCCATTAAATCTACCTACATTTGGAAGTAGTTCTGTTAACTGTCCCATTTTATATTTAGGAATATTCCTTTAGCTTCATGAAACAATTGTGAGTAACCTGGTCTGACATAAAATTAATTTTCTCTATACTTGTTTTAATCTCTGTTACTAGAAGGTAAAACTCCAATCGTCGCTTTTAAAATCATAGAGACTGTATATGCTGACATCTGCAAAGAAGTAATTTTCAAGTGGATTTCTGATACAGATGAAGAAAGATGAAAAATAAGTAACCATTGGATGTAGAATACAGTAAGTTTGCAATTTAATAATAAGCAGATTCTATATTTAATTCATTGGTTTTTAATGATGTGTGACCTTGTAATAGATATGGGTTTATCTCTTACTATAAACACAAACCGAAATGTGGGCATTAGAAAACAAAGATACTAAATATTTTCAATGTCTTTATTTCCAAATTGTGTGTGTTTACAGACCACATAAAAAAAAGCAAAATGCTCAGAGCTGATAACACATTATTACAATGAACATACACAATGTAAAAATCTGGTTTTGCTCCTGAAGTAGTTAGCTGAATCTAAAACGGGTGTGAAACCAACCTTATATCTCCTTTTTTTCCGAGACTACTTCAATGCCACAGCAGAATCATAGAATTATTTAGGTCGGAAAAGACCTTTAAGATAATTGACTAAGACAATGTTGAAATGATAAAGTGTTTGTCACTTATTCTGCAAGAGTTTGATCTGTGTGTGCAGCAGACATTTTTATTTTTACAGCATGTTAACAGACTCTTAAAAGACAGTGCATTCTTTTCACATTTGCTTTTATTGCATATTATTTTTCCTCACCTTTTCTTCACACACACTTCATTTTACTCCAAATGTTCTGAACTACGTGTTTCTCTCTGTTGCATATAAGATAACCACTTTTCTTGTTGTTCCCTTTTTTGCACATTTGGTTCCACAAACCACCAGCAGACATTTATTTGCTCCATCTTTAACTTAACTTCTACACTCTTGACCTTTTCTTCCACTGAACTTTAAAGTCTGCAGATTCTATTTCAGATCTGAAGAAGTCATAGCAGAAAAAAATCATCCAATTTTTCCAACTATATTAAGTTATTTTAGTAAAATATATTATTTCCAGCTACCCAGTTTGTCCTGTCTCCCTTGCTTCTCACAGGTAAATGAATATTAATGTTATGGATATTATTTTTTTCTTTCAGTATTAAAAAAGTAGCTAAACATATTTTTCCTATACAAGAACATTTTTGTGAAGTAGTGACTTCAGCGAGTGCTCTGAGATTCTCAGAGATGAATTATCATATTTGAGGCAAATACAGGCCAGTTAATGCAAAATGTTTTCCCATTCCACTACATATGTAAGTCTTAAAAGTGAATATGAAAATAATATGAAGCCAATAATACATCACTTCCTTGACTGTATAACTTCAGCAATACAGAAATTAGAAAGTCCTCATATGAATGGTACTGTACCATGTGACTAGGCAATAAATAGAAGGCACATGCTCCACAGAGTGATTTATTTGTAAAATGTAATTAAAGTATCCAAGTGATACATATGCTGTCACACAGGTTCTTGATGATCAGGTTAGTCAAGGATATTTAAATTACTTGATGGCATGAAATTACAAACAATGTCACAAAATGACAGGGTCACTAAAAATCATGGAACTTTTCCTGGATGCTTTTTTCAAAAGCATTCACAGCTTGCAGCAGATGACTTTATGGACTAATGAGATGGATTCCCATGAAAAACCTCCATCCACTTTATCTGTTTCTACTACTGGAATGCACACATCTGATCTGGAGGCTACGTGTCTGCTATTCCATTCTGGTGTTTTCCAAAAATAAAATGTCCCATTCATGTTCATGTATAGAAAGTACTACATAGAAGAAATGCAAACATAAATCCTGCTTTATATGTCTGCCACCATGAAAAAATTCAACAAGCTGAAAACAGTTGTAAAGAATAATGCTTATGATGTGTTTATAACATGAGCACATTGTAGAAAAGTAGAAGAAAATGTAGTATGTAACAGAAAGCAATCTAGTGACAAAACTCAGAAAGGTAAGGAAATAGATATTTCTTGCTTAATGAAAAAAATGGGTTGGCAATATGCCACCAGTCAATACAATACAGTTCTACAGCTGAAACAAACAAACAAGCAGACGAAAAACTAGAAGAAAAATATAAAAAGAAAAAACAAGAACAGTCACATTGCATAATATACCAGGGTCCTCATAGAATCTTGTAGTTAATTTTCCCCTTTCGTCCACGAGCCACACCTGTCAGAGGCAATCAATGCAGTGCTGCCTGTTTGCTGAAGCAGCTCCAGTTACTAACAGTTACATATAAGCCAGCTAGAAGTAGATGGTCTATTAATTCCCTGGAATTGGTATCTTGTGACAGAAGGGTATAAATTTCCAAAATAATTGCTCTCAGGTTAAGTGGAAGCCTCATTCCGTTCATTAGATAAATACTTTGATGCATTTCTCTTCAGTAAAGCACAGTAATTGAACAGCATAATTGTAAATGTTTAAGTCTCTATTTCAAACCAGGACTCCTTTTAACTCAGCTGATGCTCCACTGAGCCTATATTAGTAGACATGTTATTAAGTATAAGGTTAGCAAAGTTTTGCATTTATCTATTTATCAATCTAACCAAATCTCACTGCATAATCATTAGGTTCGCTGTAAGAAAATAATTTGACCACAATACATCATTATCACAGTCTAATTACTGCATAGTTAAGGTCATGCCTTTGCTCATTTGCATAGTCCTGTGAACTACTTAAAATAGTAAATTTTAGGTAATCAATAAGATTTCTTAGAATCCTATTCCTTGAACATATGTTATCCTTGGCATTATCTATGTCTTGAGATTATATTTACAGAAAAACTTACAGAATATTCTCCAACAGAAATATGAAACATAAAATTGGGGTAATTCATGTAGTCAATTTGTGAAAAACTAAAAAGGAAAGAAAGCTAACAATAAATACAATACAATGAACTATAAGAAGTATAGTAAAATTTTTTTCTCATGTTTTCAAAATGGAGGGGAAAAAAATCTATATTTAAGACAAAAAGTCTAAGCCAAGTTTTGTAGTACTCATAATGAGCATATATATCTTCTCTGACCTTTACTTCTGATGAAGATAATTTGTTTAAAATTTAATTCCTGTCCATACTCGATTTTTACCTTTGTTTTTTTCTTTCATATGTTAGACTTACAAATCACTTGTAGCTTTTCATAAAGTAATACATAATGAAAGTTATGAACTTATGGACCAAATGAGCCTTCTTACAAAGTATAAAACATCTTCATTTGTTGTTTAACTAAACGTACTAGAGGGATAGGACAAGGAGGATAGTAAATGGATGATTTTAGAAATCAAAGCTGAAATGAAGGAATGAATGTCTGGAGAGATAATTGGACTTGTTCTCTGTTTAACTGTCAAGAAAGTTTCCAGAATAGCAGGCAAATGAGATCCATCTCCTACAGTTTGGGAAATAAGGATGCATTTAAGTAGGCAAAAATGTTAGTGAGTAAGAGACTGGTCTTCACGTGCTTTAAATGTTGACTTCCTGTATGCATGGAAACTCCATTGGTGGATTTGCAGCTTTTACCAAGCCAAATTTTGAAAAACAGGTTTTGTAAGAAGAAAAGTTAAGGGCTTTTTTACACTGTGGATCAAAAAAAGGAAGATACCTAATGTTGACTGGAATGGCCATCGATTTGCATGCAGGGTAGGTCAGAGGACTGTAGTGACTGTAAATAGAATTCCAGTGTGTATCACATTTTTGCCCTTGGCTGAAGAAGCTGCAGAGTTGAATTCCAAAAGGAAAATCGAGTATTCAGTAGTTCTATCTACCTAATTGTTATCCAAGAACTTAGTATTCTTTCACGAGATGAGCTATTACCATTGTTAAATAGAGGATTTTATAACAGCTTTGGACTGTGCATATTATTTTCTCTATAAAAAAACTTATATCTTTTAAACTTAAGATGCTGCATATGGGAAATACTAAAATTACTTCATGCATTTGACTGCTTTGAACATTTTGTCTGACATGTCTTTGAAATGTCATTGTCCAAATAATGATTAGTAGGCTATTTCTGGTTTATTGTTTTATACCACAGTGGATTGAGATAATTCAAACTGATTCATGTCTAGTAGCTGTCGAAACATTTCAAGACATATATAATTTTATCTGATATTAAATAATAGACATTGTTGGGATTTGAGTCATAACACTGAATTACTCTCATATAGTGATGCTTCAAGAAAAGTGGTGGTAGGTGGTTGTTGCTCAGCATTGAAAAAATCAATAGGTGGGTATATAATGAGCTCTTAACTCCTGACTCTTTATTTACCAGCTTTGATATAGATAATGAGTGCTTTAATATTTTCAATGTGCATGAAGCAAGGTTGAGACCAAGTTATTCTAGTTTTGCTTACGGACTTGCTGTTTCATTTTTTGACTGCTACAAATGTTCTTGGCCTTATTTTTTTATAGCAAGAGTTGTTGCTTTACATACAGTGATAGCAATGATAAAATACCTGTACTTTAAATTATACTGAAGTTTGGTCTATTAACATTTTCACCTGCTCACTAACTTGTAAAACAAACAACAAACCAACACAACTTTAGAAGATCGAGCTGTTATTAATAAAGCTTCAAGAAGAATTTGGTTTTATTTGAAAGAGTATTTGTTTTGACAGTACATTGCATTCATTTTCTTAAACACGTGCACATATTTTTGTTATGGTTTAACTCCAGTCAACAACTAAGTGCCATGTAGCTACCCACTCACTCACTCCCACTATCCCCCAGGGAGGAGAAGTGGAAAGAAAAAGTAAACTTCATGGGTTTAGTTAAGAATAGTTTACTATTTGAAACAAAATAGAACATACTAATAGAACATACTAATAAAATTAAAGTACTGCTAAGTAAGCACTACTTAGCAACAACCAAAATATCAGTGTACCATCAACATTTTTCTCATACTGAATACAAACAGCAGCCGTACTGGCTATTAAGAAGAAAATTAACTTTATCCCAAACAAAACCAGGACATTTGAATCACACATAATTTACCTCAAGAAATGCAAAAGCCTGCTTTGACTTCTGTGTAATAGTGTCAGGGGTTTTTTTATGTTTGTTAACATGGTAATATACTTAAAAAGTGATGTACTGTATTTAGCTTTGTGACCTCTCCTAAATTCAATCAGCCTGACTCTTCTGTCACTCTCCTTTAATGTAATATGATTCCACTGAAATGAATGAAGTTATTCCAGTGCCAAACTCTGAAAAGATTGTGTAGCTTTTGGATAATCTGTGCCTTGCTTAACCATATCTCCTTTAAATAAATTCCCAAGAACAGTCCACCTACTACGAGCACATATTTTTCTTACTCTTTCTCCCCATTTAAAATTTCTCCCTGTCTAAAACATTGGATATGTGTATATGTGTGAAATGCATTTTTGTTTTGTTATGTTATTCATGTTTAGCCATTTTAATAATTATTCTGTTCCATTTTTGAGATCTAACTATCTATGAATATCAACCATCATCTAGGCTGTCTGCAACTTTGTTGATAATTTTACAGCTTTCCCTTATCTGTCAATCCCTTGTATGTTTTGGGAGATGCTATGTTAGAAATACATTCAACACAACACTTTATTTGCAATAATTTTTGGAAGGCAAAATAATTTAGTACAGTATCTTAAATATATCAACTTTCAATCTGGTTAGTGGTTGTAGTGGTTTGGACTTTGTTTTTCCCCAGAGGATAAGAAAAGTGGTAGACCCCAAGGGGTGGAAACCCCTGGAAGTTTTGAAATTCTGTCCAATGAGCGCTCCTGCAAAAATGTAAACATACCACAACCAAATGGAAGAGTTGCAGTTTTTAGGTTAGAAGAAGTGGCCATGTTGTGAAAGACCACGAGGAAGGGGGCTCGAAGCCCTTTGGGGCCTCTGGGCCCCCCCCCAGCCCCAGTTGGGGGCTACAGAGACCTGGAACAGTGTTGAGCTGGACTATGTGTCTGTAGCTGTGAGCTGGAGGATGTTTTCCATCGTGAGTGAGCAGAGAGAGCAGAAGCGGCGGCAGCGTCCAGAGGTTATGGCTAAAAGCCAACTGATAAGACCTGAACCAGAGAAGCAGCAGAAACAGCATGCAGCCAAGGAAGACTCAGAGCTGCTCAAGCCGAGATAGAGAACCGGCAGCAGAGAACAGAACTAAGTTTCTACAGAGAGAAAGCTTGGGGGTAAGGACTGCAAAACTCCCCTAAACCTCATTGGAGATCCCTCCAAAAATGGGGGAAGATGGACTCTTACTGATTAGAAGTCCTAAATGGGTAAAGGAGCTAAGAAACTCGGTCGTCCTGAGAGCTCAGCCAGGACGGTGTGGGAGGTTGGCCTTGAGGGCCCTCCCTTGCTGCAAGCTACAAAGAAGCTCGCAGCCATCTTTGAGGCAGGGTACAGGAGCTCTGCAAGGGGCTGAGTCCCCTGAAGATAAGGACTGTCGCGAAGACCCCCTGTGCTTCGTGATATGACGTGGTGATAGCGCCCTTGTCCTGGGGAACGCAGTCCACGGAAGACCCCTCAGTTGCTTGGCGACGGGGCCGAGAGAGAGTTTGGATACCTCTCTCGTGAGTGCTGCAAGAGATCCAGCAACAGCTGCATGCATGAGAGAGCCTGCTGCTCTGAAGAAGCTACTGCCCTGAGAGACTGGAAGGGATCTGTCCTTCTTTCCCTCCTGGACTTTTATTTGGAGGGGAGAAGAGGTCTGATCCATTGTAAATACTTATGTCATAGTAGAGATAGCTAAGGTTGTATATAATGTATTGCAGTATTTATTTGTGCAGTCACTGTAATATATTCCCTTTCCCCCACTTTGAGTCTGGTTGCGTTTTGTCTGGAAAAACCCATCTCACATTAGGTTGAGATGTGGGAGGGGGAATGGAGGTAGAGGATTGGATTTTGGGCTATCTCAAACAATGACAGTGGCATTTTTAATCATGCCCTTCATATGTCACATTAGTTAAGATATAGAATTATTCAACACAAAAATAATCTTCTTCTCCACCCCTTTCATAAGATGTTGGACAATCACTTGGAGAATGAAAAATTGTTACTTAGAGATCAATAGAAAAAGCTATCATTGTGAGTAAGATTTGAGAACTCTTATTTGTGCCATCTGTATTATACTTAATTGTTAAGCAAACCTAATCAGCAAGTGATCGATATAAATTGTCTATAAGGTTCTTATCTAATTTGTAATTGTCAGTTGTACTGGGAAAAATCAGGAAAAAAATTGAAAGAATCTTTAAAATCATATCACCTTTTACATTATTTTGGGGTAATTGAAAAGATTTTATTTTGATGTCACGTCTATGTGGGGGAAAGTGCCAGTGTGCTGGTTTGAAAGTTAACCAGTAGAGGAAACCGAGTCAACTCAAAGAGAGATTACAAGTCAGAATAACAATTTAATAAAATAATACAATAAGTACGACCACACAGACAAGCAACAGGCACTAACCCACAAAGCCCAAATGTACAACCCAGCACCCCGGGGCGCAAACAAAGCGGTGCTACCTGGGCCCCCCCTTGAGTCCAAAGCAAAGGGAGAGGGGAAAAACCTGCTGGTGGGAGAGCTGCTACAGTCCAGCCAAAAGTGGTGATTGTAGTCCGGCCAAGGGTGGTGGTGAACTGCAGTCTGGTTGAGAGCGATGAGCTGTAGTTGAGAGCGATGAGCTGCGGTCCTCCTCTGGATCCCACGAGTGGTCCCAAAGGTTCCCAAACTCCAGGTTTATATACTCTCCAGTTCAGGTGGGAATGTTCAGTCCTCCCCTCAGAGCGGGGAATTCCATAAAAGGGTATGAGGGTGCTCATTCCATAAAAGGATATGAGGGTGCTCAGGAACATTCCCCCCCCCCCCCCTCACAGGCCTCTACTGACAACAGTTTCTGGGAAATGGCATGGAGGGCTATAGAATACACAGTTTGGGCTATACTCATTCAGTGATGAATCGGTCCCAGCTGTTCTAACCAGGACAGCCAGTAAGGAGAGTTACAAAAAATTAAGACTGTAGAACTACATTTCTCTGTGAACCCCAGTCAGAACATAAAAGATTTTTGTGCTATGGAGAGAACAAATTCTGGTATTTCGTGTTCTTGATTTTGCTAGTGCAGGATTTGCTGACTTTGCTACAGTGTGGGATGATGAGGTAGATACAAAATAATTGTATTCAGAGTTGGAGTATGACATTACAATGTGCACAGGGTCAAGCACAGCACCTGTAGGAAAAAGTGTGTGGGCTACTATGAGAGTCTGAAGTCATTGTCACAGAACATTGGGCACTTTCTCAATTTTATCTTTTTATTAAGGGGCAGCTTGGTGACAGACAACGATTTCCCCTCCTCTGTAGCTTGCTCTCTATGTTAGTGTCTGCAGTGGCAGTGAAGAGGAGCGTAACTGACGTGAAAGTTTTAAGAACTTTCTGTCATTTGTGTCTTCTTACTTTTCCTTATTGGGGTTATGCCAATTTTATTCTTTTTATCCTAAGTGGATAGCTTAGTTTGAACCCTGCTCTCAAGCTTACAACAGATAAATTTTTGTGTCAAATTTTTGTGTCAAATTTTAGCACAATGTACCCAAAGTATCATTTTTTTTTCTTTCTTGCTGTAGTACTAAAATATATGAAAATTATTAGATATTGTCTTTTTAATATTATAAGTCAGTTCCTACAAAATTCATTCCATTTAATTACTTGGAATGGAAAAAGCCTTGTACTTCCTACACAGTAAATGATTGTGTTCTTACAGAATGTTTGTCTCTAAAATTGTTGGAAGACTGAAGTTAGAATTGCAGACTATTTAAAATGGTTTGCCCTTAATAATGTCTCAGTCAAGATCAGGAGTGTATTTTCAAGCAAATCTCACTACTGTTCCCACTTAAACCCCTCTGCATCTTAGGTAATTTTCAAAGTTCATGGTCTCAAAAAAGGAAATACATTGCTCCAAGAGTGCATTTAATGCCCTGGAATTGACAGCAGAGGCTTTTACTAGCTAATACAGACATAATATGCATTAAGGCACCAGAAATCAAGCTCCATGTTACACAATTTAAATTGATTGTCTCTCTCTTTTTTTTTTTTTTTTTGGAACTGTCATGCTTTTTATGATTATATAATAATTCCAGCTGTATTTTGACTAAATGAACTGTTGTATGCTTTTGATATCAAGAGTAGTAGGGGGAAGCTGTAAGAGAAAAACACACTAGTCTAGAATACAAAAGTAGAACTATGTACTCCAGTTTTCGTTCTCACTTATTAATAAGTGAACACCTTTGCCTAATAAGCACTATTGTGTCAAATAAGAAACATTGTCCTAAGTGACTATTTGTCTTCCTGGTTTTGACTTCAGCTGCCTGCAATAAAAATCCTTGTAGCTGCACATAAAAGTAAGTCTGTTATCCTATTTTAGAAGTTTTGGCACTAGTCTCCCCAGCTGTTTGGTAGAGAGGAAAAGAGAGAGGAAAAGCGAGAAAAAAAGATAGAGGGGAAATTATTTCTGTGGCCTTTTCTAGGACTCATGAGTAATTGGATTAGTTGTCATACATATTTTCCTGTTTGAAGTATTTTAGAGCAAGAACAACAGCAGCAGCAACAAAAATTCCTGTGTTTAGACTGAATAACTGTAGGCAGGTACTTATTAGTCAACACAGGAGCTGAATTAAGTCTGACAAGATGTCAGTACACCTACTGACCTACAGTGTGTTTATCTTAAGATTATTTTCCTTTACATGGTATGGAAAAAGAACCATGCTCTTCTCACAATGATTTATCCAGTATAACAGAATTTATACTTGTTTCACGTGAAATAGTTTTGGCAGCAGTGGCACAAAGTACATCATGAGATGACAAAGACCAGCTCTTGTGTTACCCGAAATATGTTATGTCTAAGCTTACTCACCTTATTTTGCCATTCCTGGGATAGATCTTGAGGATTGTAGTCAAAGTCCTTTCTGGCAAACATATCCTGTTGCTCTCAGTGACCTTTCTAAGTAAAGTGAGATTGTTTATTACATGCTACACCAGACATCATAGTTTAAGCAGCCACAATAGCATAATTGCACAAAGGGTGGAAAAATGTGCGAAATGGTGTCATGATCCAGCACTTCTGTGTTTTAAATTGCAAACCAACAAGCAAAAATCCTATCCTCCATTATTTTAGGGAAAAAAATAGTTTTGTCTTGTGGACGTACAAAGCAACTTATTAAAAATTAAGTGGTTGCTGTCCAATGGTCAGTTCTTTTCATTTATCTTAAAATTCTTCTCTCTCTCATTCTCACTGTTTTGTCATAAAAGGCCTGATGCCTGCTTTAGAGAAAATAATTCCATAATTTTTTCCCCCTTTCTTGTGTTGACCTCAACCTCTGAGAAGAAGAAGAAAAAAAAAGAAGAAAAGGAAAGAAATTTTAGTATTTTTCTAAAATCTTTAAGATGTTCATTCACAGCCTTATAAGTATATTCATTGTGCCATTGAGCTTCAGGAGTTTCATGGAAATGTTATAAAATGTGGAGCACTGAGCACCTACTGGAGAAATATGTTGTATCAGATTTTTAATCTGTTGAGTTTCTGCTGTTTAAGTGTTCCCTCCTTGTCAAACTGGACTCCCATTGCTGCTCATTCTACGGTCAGGTACATTTTTATTAATGTGTCTGCAAATTCCAAGGTTACAGAATTCCAAATTGGATGCAAAACAGTCTTTGCTCAGTGTAAAAAAGACATTTGCCAAAGCCGCATGAGGGTGGGAGCCTGTGATTATTCTATACCAGTCATACTGATATAGAATAATCTTGGTTCCAAATTGTTCATTCTCCTTCTTATGGCTTTGAATATTGTACTTTGGTTTGAGGAAGCTGGCAAGACATCACTTATTTGCTAAACCAAACCACTATCTAATGTAAGCAGATAGTGGTTTTTGAAGCTGCTTCAGTAACTTACAAATGACATGTTGTGTGAAGTCCATGAAAGGTATCAGCCTTTATGTGCTGGGGCTCAGCTGAATTACAAAATTCAACTAAGAGTGGGCTAAACAAGGCCTCCACAGAAGTTATTAAAGTCCGTGTAAAGCTCCATTGTGCGCAAAGGAATGTCCTTCATGCACCGGAAAAACACATTGCCAATACTGCAGTCTTCTGAGGGAAAAAGAGGAGAGAAAAAAAAAATAAAAAGGGAAGTGGACAAGGATAATTTGCTGCTTTTCACTTTTCCTTAACTAGTCGTGGAATTATGTAAAGGCAGGATATTTAAAACACACAGGGCCTTATTTATGCTTAGATTCTGCCTGTGGAACAACAACAACAGAAGTTTCTCTATGGTAGTTTTTTTGCTCTTTGTCTCTGTTTTGTGGCTACGCAGCACTCAGAGTATCTATACCTGTCATGTAAAAAAAAAAGGTAAAAAGGACAACTTCTGTGCCCTTTTTAAGGTATCTAGTATTCTATTGAAAATATTTTGTGGGAGATATTTCATCTGTTCTTACTATTAAGCTGTTTTTTCTCTGTTGAAATCATGTTCCTCAGTTTTGCTATTACAAAGCCCATGCATTCCTTTCCCTCCCTTAGGTCTTGGGGAGGGAACGACCTGTCTTTTTTTGATTATTTCTGCTATACATCACAAAGCTGAGCACAGTATAAGCTGCAACCAAGTTTATTTTGTCACTTGCTCATGCTTTGTGCTTCTCAGAAAATTACACAGTATGACCATTAATATGTATACTTAATACATTTTAGACTCTGAACAAAAAAAAGAAGAAAAGCAAAGAAAATTTGTTTCTCAAAAAATTGTTTCCATTTGACCCTCAACCTAATTCCTTATTGATAGATGGAATTTTTTCTTTATATCTTGAGATATATTTTTAAAACTGATATGCTTTTCTTCTCTCTTCTCTGGTGTCCTTTCAATACACACAGATATATTAAAACATCAGTATATTGTGCATTAGAAAACATAACTGCATCACCTCATATAATCTAATGAAAGTAATGAAAACTTCTTTTCTAGAGGGAATGGTAATCCTACTTATGACAAAACCATTTCTGAAATAGAAGAGCAGCGACACCAGTAGCAGAGACAGAAGATGCTGTGTAGCTCCTGTTCCCTTAGGAATGGCACGTGAAGCCCTGCAAAGTCTAATTAGATCTCAAGAGAGTAGGAAAGCCCATTTGACTGTCAATTTAAAGACAGCAGTGCCAGAGCACTTTTATTTCCAAAGACTTAGAATCTGAGTTATCTTTGCATGAGACATGTGAATTTAGAATATGATATTTACTGAAAGTCGGTATCAATGTGCTTCACAGCGTTATGGAAAACATGCCCAGTCTTTTTATTACTCCTATTAGCAGACTGAAAGAAAAGAAAACAACATTCAAGACTAGAAAGAAAATATATGGCTACCTACTATCAAAAGTAACGTTAGTGACCTTATTTGCACAAAATTGTGCCGAAAATGTAACCCATATACATTCCCAATACTAATGCTCAAGAAACACCTTTATTCTGTGATGTTTATGCATACATGCATCTTTAAAGAATTTTAACACTGAACTAATTTAAAAACTTTCTCCTTTGTTTTACATTTGAGATTTTTGACTAACATAGAATGAATCCTTTACATTATTATTAAATTAAACATGTATATATTTTAAAGTTTGAGTTTAGTTTACCACCAGTTGGTAAAATACAGTACTTGGAGTCAGATACTCTGTGCATGAATGTAGATGTTACATGACAGAAAAGCTTGAAAATTTAACTGCAATGTGGCCTTCTGAAACTGTTTCTTTTAATTTGATCCAGTTTCAAGGAACAATGGAACTGAAGTAAGGAGAGAAGAATCATCAGAACACAGGATAATTTGAGTTGAGAATGACCTCAGCCTCCACGGGGGAGGGTCATTTTGTGTCACCTGCAAAAGTTATTAACAATTACTTTACTACCTTTCCTTCTTCAGGTCATTGGTAAAAATGTTAAGAGCATCTCTAGATCTGATTCAGCCACTGGGAACAGCTTTGAGAAGAAAAAGGATACGAACTTATGCTGTCTAGACCCTGGAAATGTGACCCTTCTCTGTGCTGATGATATGATGATTAATAGATGATCAACTCACTACTGATCATTAGAAGAAAAGCTTTTCCCACCCCCTTACATTATTCTTACATTTATTCCCATAAATTAAAATATATGGACTGGTTTATCTGTTGTATTAAAACATCTCTAAGGTGAAAGGAACTTCTGATGGGGAGAAATTAAGCCTGCAATTTTTCAGAGACAGCCTAATCCACAGGTTTAATATTTAAATAGGTGAGAATTCTCCAAGACAGTGATACTCTGGGTTCAGCAACTTGTTAAAAATGTAGTGGTAAACATAATGCATTACTGTAACTATTCATCTAACCAAAGTTGTGCCTAACACATCCTTTATACTTTCACAGTGTCCAGTCATTCTGGTTATACATATAGATTCTACTGTTTTTCTTATTTTTAAGAGGCTGCCTGTCTTGGGTTAAAAAGGGTTTTCCCCTGGAGCTGGAAAGTGGTTAACTCCAGGGGGGTGGTGTTTCTTGGTGTTGACCCAATCAGGGCCCTTGCAAAATTAAAACATATCACACCAGACTGGAAAAGAAGGATGATGAGGTAGTTGGAAGAGAAGTAGCCATGTTGTGAAGCCATGAGGAGAGAGAGGGTCAGAAGCCCCACTGGGGACCAAGTACCCCAGCCCCCTGGAGCTTGGAACAGTATTGAACTGGGTCAAGTACTGTAGCTAAGAATTTCCTTACTGCGAGTGGGCAGCAGAAGATGGAAAAACGGCGGCAGAGGGGTGGGCTTCCAAGCTTCTAGGGAGTCCCAAAATGCAGCAGCAGCTGGAGAGAGAGAGAGAAGAGCTGAGAGCTCAGAGATGTCCTGAGAGCTGGACCAGGCCTTGCCCCCCCCTGCTGCTGCCACGTTATCAATTGAGACAGAGCAAAGGAGCTCTGGTAGGACACTTGGGGCAAAGACTGAACTGAGAGCTGCACTAAACATTCTGACTTGAGGGAACTCACCCCTCGATAAAGGGACTTTCATGGGATGTCCTGCACCCCATATATGACCGTGGTGAGGTGAGTTTTGTCCCTGCTTTCCAGTCCAAGGGAGAGAACTTTGGTTGGAGCCAAAGGGCTGAGAGGGATGAGAAAAAAACCCTGCATTGTAATGGAGAGAGAGAGAGAGATTTTCCAGGTACAACAAATCCAGCTACAACTGCTGCCTTGAAGAGGAGAGACACTGCTGCCCCAAAAGTGGAAAAGACCCTTTCTTCTTTCCTTCTGAACTTTTATTGGAGGGAAAGGGAGGATTTGATCTATGTAAATATATTGCTTTACCATAGGAGAGATAGTTAAAATTGTTGTATATAAATGTATTATAGTATTTATTGTGTTAGTAATAAATTTTGATATGATTTCCCTGTGTAAGTAGATGTGCTATGTCTGAAAACCCTTCTCTCATTGAAGCAAATTGTGGAGAATTTGGAAACTGGATTTTGGGGGAGCTCAAACCATGACACTTTACAACACATTTTAAGAAAAATATGCACTTTTTCATTCTAGTCTGTCTTTCTCCTTTCATATGAACTCCCTATTACTTGTATTGGAAGAAATGGAGAAAAAATATATATCCTTCTGTGTGCTATTGATTATTTTAATGACATGTGTATTGGCCCTCCTATCTACATGTGATGTAGATATAATATCCTACTGATGTTGTAATCTTTCCTGAGTATGATTCCTGACTTTGGCTCCGCGGGTGCTTCATGCCAAAGAACATTTGATTTTGAGAGATTTTGTAAAACACTTATCTGCTTTAAATGAAACTCTGCGGACGAGAAGATTTAGCCTTGGGATTCGTGTCAGATGTGGTATATGGTTTAGTCAACAAACCCAGAAAAACTTAGAAATAATGAATAATCTAATTTCTGCTACTTCAAAAGTAGTAGAATGCATTTGAAGGCTATCCCCAGGCTCCACTCTCCAACTTGGAGCTGGGAAGGGGAATGTGCTACATTTTTCAGATGTGTGGTAGGTTACTGACTCAGCTTTGAGGAGATGGTGTGTCTGCCTGTCTTCTGTGTGGTACAATGGGTCTGTGTAACTGATAATAAAAAAGCAGCTTCGTTCTGATATCTGTTCCTCTGATCTTGGGATCATGTTCTTGCGGAACTGCTTGTCTGTAGATTTTTATTGCAGAGTCCCCTTTGAGTTGGAACAAGACCTCCCTAACTATTGAGCTGATTTATATATGAATAGCAGCAAAACTACCTCTTTTCTCCACTTAAACTTTGTAAATTATGGTTATGTTCTAGTATAAATGTATACATTTCCTTTTACTCTAGCTAAAGAAACAATGAAAATTTGAAGACAAAATTATGATTTAAATTTTAGTCTAAAATTGTTTTTCTCTGAAATTGAGTTTTTTAATTTTTTGAGTTGAACTGAAATTTGTCAGCTGGACTGTGTAGACCTCAAGTAAGATCTGAGAAACAAGTAATCCTGATGCAGAGAAAAAAAAGTTTCAAAACAATTTTTAAATATCAATTTAATTGCAGTTAACTATAATGCAATGAATAAAAAATAATTTCCAAGTCAATAAAGTATGGTAAATGGAGGTAGAAACTGCTATAAATTGTTTTATACAAATAATAAAATAAAATCCTATAGTTGGTAAAACCTGGTATCTTTAATTATATTCTTAGGGAAATTGCCAGGTGGGAATATTTACATGAGAGTAAATTCTCAGCCAGAATTGGAGTTCCTCTTTTTTTTCCACTTTTATGAATAAAAATGCATTCTATCTTAAGACAAATAGACACAACTTGTTTGTTATTTGTGGTCAGATTTATTTGATCAAGTACTGGTTCATTTTTTGTTCTGTTACATTCCTTTGCAAATGCCTGGCATTTTATTTCACGCTCCATGTCTTAGACTAATTTGTGTCAAGGGATGACCTGTATTGTTTGTTGCTTTTTTAAAAAAAAAATAAGCTTTTGAAATGTGTTTTATATAGTTTATTCCTTCAAAGCCCGCAGGTTAAATGACATATGCATTGAAGCTACTGAAATACAGCTTCTGTGAGGTACGAGATCATTGGGTCTGAAGAAGGTGAATGGACTTCTGAATTTAATTCTGATAACATAAAATGGTGTTACATAAGCCTAAATTCACACACATGTCTTTGTTTCTTCTACAAACACAGCTGCAGAACAGCAGCAAAAAAACCAACTCCAAAACGCCCCAACAAGGACCAAAACAGTTGTTATATATTGTAATATTGACTGCAACAAAATTAAAAAATTTCTTGTATTTTCCTCCAACTTGTTTTAACAAATATGCTCAGAACTTAAGATAGTAATAACCAAAATGTTAATTTTGTTTCTTCTGGGACATTAGGAGTGCCTGTGGTACATCATATACTCCATATTTGTCCTTTGGTTTCTCAGGACTTGCATGCTTGTACATGCACAGACTTTGCAATTATATCCATCTGAAGTTAAATTCAAGCGTATTCTCAGCCCTGAATATATGAGAGAAACAGCAGAGAGACTGCAGGGAAGGGGATGAGTGGACAAGGAAAGGGAGCAAAGATCAGAGTTTGGTGTGGCCTTGGATGATTTTACTGTATTAGTTTAATAAAAGATTAAAAATGTGCAACTGTTCACAGAGAACTACTCTGAAAATTGATCACTAGGCTTGGCAAAATCACAACAAACACAGAGCCCCCAAAACCAGGCTTTTTATTGTGAATGTTTGCACTTATAAGTGAAGTGTCAATAGGGAAATATAACAAAAATTAATTTCTTCAGCAACTGGCACCTCAACTCTATCGACTAATTAAAACAAAGCAACTCATATAAGAATAGCTGATTATTTGGTCTGTGATCAATCTTTTGTTCAAAGCAAGCTAAACCTGAACAAGTAAGATTGTCTTTGTAAAACAAGATATATTCTTTTTTTTTAACTTTCAAGAGATAAAAGGCTAATCTAAGAGTTTATAGAACATTATTAACTTATAATGGTGCCAAAAGACTCAAAGAGAAGCTATTATAATACCAGGAAAAGCAAAATTCTAACTTGCTTGGCTGTCTTACTTCTAGCCTCTGAAGTACCTGACATTTTATGTTTCTGCATATTATGTTTCTACTACATTACGTTTCTACGAAATAAATAATGTTCAGGGCAATTGCTTAGAGCATAAGAACTTAGATTGTTGAATTTTTCAATTATTTGGCCAGAATCTGGTGAAAACTAGAAGCTGAGCTATGGGATTACATCCTTAACTTAGAGTAATGCAAGTGCAGTTAACGAATTAATGCCAATTATCAGTAGCTGGAGAGTAACTATTGACCATTATATTGTAATTATTCTGTGCACATTCTCTTCATCTGAAATTAAATGAAAAGAAAGGCATCCTGTGTTTCATAATTATTTTCCATTTGATCATACAATCAAAACTGAAATTAGATTTTCTCAGTTTGTTGCTCTGCGATGAACCAGTCTGGAAAAATACTATTCTCATTACTACGCAAAGGTAACATACCCTCGATACACAATACAACTAAAATCAAACTGGTGAATATGAAAAAATACTCACTTTTTTTTTTCTAGTTGTTTTCTTAGCAGTGCTGTAGGTAGTCATGAAGTAACAGTTTGGGACATTGTAAGAATGGAAAGGAACTTAAAAATATATGTGTGTATGTGTTTATATTTGTTTGTACATACCGATGGATCATTTACTATGGATTCTTTATCTCCTCTAATGGATGGTTACTACATCAATCCAGCTGACTGATATGAAACACATCAGCAACAAGTCCTTTTCTTTTCTCTAAGAAAAGATACCTCCTCTGTTTTTCCAGAAAATATTTCAGGAAAAAAAAAAAGGAAATATGCTGGAATACATTAAAACTTGACCCGTTTCTCTGTTACTCTAGTTTTACACTAACATAATTTTTCAAATGCCAGTGAAGTTATGTAGCACAAGAACAAAGCATTAACACTAATTCTGTTCAAAAGTTATCTCAATCTCTCTAAATAATTTCTTTAATGTAGCACACAGAAAAAAAGATTTTTTTCATATACATTCAGTATTGTCAATATACTGTAACTCATAATTGCAAATAAAAATAAAGTCTCTGTTGTAGCAGCAGAGTAGTTCCCTTTTATCTGTGTCTATGAGAAAGTGCTTTTCAGAACATCCAGTTTTAATAAAAATGCTTTTTTTTTTTTTCAGTTTATGCACTTGAATGCTAACATTTCAACTAGAATCCTTCATAAACATCTTGGTCATGTTCACTACTCTAATGTGAACTGACAAGACTACTAAATGAAAAATTAACTTACTGAAAAGTTAATTCCTTTGGAATATCTGTTTAACCAGAAGAACACAAAAACCACTGTGAACTTATTGCTTATAGACAGAAGAGAAATCCACAGGGGTGATTGTCACCTGAAGTGATTTGAAAGCACAATAGAAAGGAATACAGAAAATCATCCAAATATGATCAAGAAAGGAACAAAAAGAAAATGATTCTGGAACTCATTCATTCTTAGTAGGAACTTAAACCCACCCAAACCGTCTTTTAAGTCAGCATTCAAGAGGAAAATTGAAGATGAGATGCAGAAACTAAGGCTTTTTTCACCTTTTTTTTTTTAGTGACCTAAAAGAAGAAAGAAACAATTTAACCACTCAAAGATAAAAAGAAAGAATAGGTTTAATTTAGGCTTTCAAGTAGTCATTCTTATAGTCAAAAAAATGCAATCAAAAAGATGAGAACATTCCCAGTTGATACAATTGTTATCTGATATAATTTTTAATCAGGAAGAAATAGAATGGCTTTTGCAGTTCAATCAGTAACTACAGGTTGGTTTAATGAGTGGAATTACTAACAGTTACCATTCACTTTTTATTTAGCTGGGGATATAGCAACATTAGAGAACCTCAGAAATAGCCTAATTCTTGGAGATCTTCAAAGGAAACTCTTGGGGAGATGCAGCACAAAGGAACACAGAGCTCCATCAAAATGAGGATCCTCACAGTGGGAATCTTCACGTAGTGAAATGGGAAATTTTTTTTGCAATTGGTAAAAAAAACCAACTGTGATAGGGAGCTTGCCCTGCATCACCCTGAAGTTATGCAGTTTCCTTAAAACATCACAGACTCAGTAAGAGATTTGTTAAATTATGCAGGAAATGTTTCACAATCACTCTGCAAGTGATTGTGTTAATTGATGCTTTAAATCAGTGAAAGATAAAAAGCTGGTGTATCCTTCCTAGATCACCACTACATCAAAACAAAGATGTTCTGTCTTTCTTGAGGTGTTATGCACTTGACTATGTGTAGTAATATTTTGCATCATGGTAACAAACTTTTAGGCTTTACCAGAGTTTGTATAGACACTTAGTCATATTTCAGATAAAAAATTGCCCATTTTGTATTCTTATAATGTGAAGAGATTTACCACAGTTTACAAAGATAATGAGATTCTTTTATTAATTATTAATATCCTTCATGTAATTTGAATAATTTTATTTTGTTGCTCTGTATTTACCAAGGCTTATTGTTTTAATTTATGCATAAATATATATATTTTTATTATGTAATTTTAAGTAAATATAAATTCCTAGGAAATTTAAGAATATTATTTAAATATAAAAACCTAGGAAATAAAAACTTGTTATCTGTTATCTGTTGCTGGAGAAAACTACCTCTTCTGTAGAACCATGATGATACACCACAGCCTAATGGCTACAAACTTTCCTGTTAGGGTTGGGAGATATTCAGTGTTAGTTTAGTCAAATCTAAGTAAAATTATTTGAAGTCTGTCTTAGAAATGCACTTGTATATGGAAGAGAAAAAATTCGAGGCACAAAATGGTTTGAAGGCATTATTTTTCTTTTTCTGTGGTGATTAATAACACAACAACTGGTTAGTTAAGTTCTTAGTATCAGGCATGTCAACTAAATACCTTTATTTTAAAATCTCTTTCTCTCTGCGTTTTATGTAACATGGTCTTTATCAGCAAAAAATGCTGTGTTTATGTATGTGAACAAACTGTCTGGATTGTGTTACAGTTATGATGATGATAATGAAGTTAATTCCAGGTGTCCTTTTTCAAGAATAAAATGATTTAATTCCAATAGCAAATTAGCATAGACACTTTGTGATCCTTTTTCAAATACAGTTTATGCAGATATTATTTACAAATATTTTGCACTTTACTTAGCAGAACTGTGACTAAAGTATGTTCTCAGATCTAATTGATAAAAATGTCACCCTGGCTTAGTGATATTTACATACAGCTGAGAGTAGTTTTCTGTAGGTAGAGTCATTCAGATCTCCAAAAATGAAGTCAACCCTGTGATAACTTTCTGACCTCCTGATGTCATATCACAGGAAAAAAAGTGATATTTATTTAAATCACTAGGAATGCAGCTCCAGGTTTGATGCTTATGCAGCTCATGTTAACTTGGCACGTGAGTTTACCAACTATCTCTTGATACAACCTTGAACAGATTGTCTTAGGATACTTCACACCATTCTTGCATATTTTTGCAGAAAAAGCAATAAAAGCAAGAATTAATGTCTTCCATCAATATTCTGGGAAGAATAACATTCTTTAGAGATTAATAACTGAAATGATCCAAGAAATATTCCAAAGGAAATAGGTCACAGTTTAGTTATAATACAGGAATCACCCATTGAGAATAAGTCAGGAAATACTAAGTCCTTAAGTCTTCGAGAACAAATGTAAAAAGTAGTCTCAACTGCCATCTGATCTCTTCGGCCTCTTAAAATGAATCAGCGATTCTGTTCTGTACTCTGGGAATAAATATTTGCTAAGGAAAGCACAGGTGAAATCTATACTTGCTTTCAGTGATGTTTGTGTACTGGTACTTAGGGCACATTTTCTGCAGGTTTCATTAACCTTACAGAATCACAGAATATACTGAATTGGACGGAACCCACAAGGATCATGAAGTCCAGTTCCTGGCCCTGTACAGGACCATCCCAACAGTCACACCATGTACCTGAGAGTATCATCCAAATGTTTCTTGAAGTCACCCAACCACCCCCTGGGTGAATAACCTTTTTTCTAGTATCCAAACTAAACCTTCCCTGACACAGCTTTATGACATTCCCTCAGGTCCTGTCACTGGTCACCATCGAGAACAGATCAGTGCCTGCCCCTCTGCTGCCCCTCTTGAGGAAGCTGTGGACTGAGATGAGACGTGTCCTCAGTCTCCCCTTCTCTGGACTGAGCAAACCAAGTGACCTCAGCCATTGCTCATGTCATTTCCCCTCAAGGCCCTTTGCCATCTTTTGGACACTCTCTAACACCAGCCCAAAACTGCCTCAATGTTGAAGGTGAGGCCGCCCCAGGGTAGAGCAGAGTGGAACAATCCCCTCCCTGATGCCCCCAGGGCAGGGTTGTCCCTCCTGGCTGCCAGGGCACTACTGTCTCAGGGGCAACTGGCTGTGGACCAGGATCCCCAGGGCCTTTTCTGTGACACTGCTCTCCAGCCTCTCATTCCCCAGTATGTCTGTACATCCAGGGTTGTCCCATTCCAGGTGCAGAATCCGGCACTTCCCTTTTATGAACTTCATATGCTGGTGATTTCCCAGTCTTCTCATTTGTTGAGGTCTCTCTGCAAGCCCTCCCTGCCTTTGAGGAGTCAACAGCTCCTCCCACTTCTGTGTCATCTCCAAACTTGCTCAGTATCCCTTCCAGTCCTGCATCCAAGTCACTGATGAAGATGTTGAAGAGCCCTGTGCAACTAGTGACAGTCTGATGTCACCCCAGTCACTGTCACCCTCTGTGCCTGATCCCTGAGCCAACTGCTCACCCAGTACAGGTTGTGTTTATCCAGCTGTGGGCTGGAGAGTTTGTCCAGAAGGATCCTGTGAGAGATACTATTGAAATCTTTACTGAAATCCAGAGAGATTACATCAGCTGGCTTCCCCTGATCACCTGGGTGGGTGACTTTGTGTAAGGTACAACATACGCAGGTATCTTTCCCGGGAATGCCAGGCAGTGGAAAGGGTTCAGAAAGGATTTATTTCAGAGGCAAAGACACTGCAATTTAAAAACTTCTCGGCACTCCAGGCAGTACTGGGCCTCAGAGAGCAAAAGGTAAACCTCCTGTTCCCTCCTCAGCTTTATTATCACTGGCCTGCCTGACTCTCCCCAGGCCACAGCAGTGCTGTAGTGTTTCTGTACATTATCTCTCTCTCTCACATATGAGAGAGAGAGGCTGAGAACTTCTCTTGCTGTGCAGGGGGGGAGAAAGCATTGAAACTGCCTTTGAGAAAGAGTTACCTTTTAGGCAGAAAGCCTTCCTAGCAAATACACAGTTTCTAGCTTTGCCATTACAAAGTCTTCTGAAAAGAACCAGTCCTACAGCTTGTCACAAAAAGAAATCATGTTTGATAAGCAGCTCTTTCCTCTCATGAAGCCCTGCTGGCTGTGACCAATGACTGTGTTGTCTTTCAGGTGTTTTTCAATTCTTCCCAGAATAATCTTCTCCGTAGCTTTCCCAGGCACTGAAGTGAGACTGACAGGCCTGGAGTTTCCAGAGTCCTCCTTCTTACCCTTCTTGAAAATCGAGACAGCCTTCACCATCTGCCAGATATGAAGACATAACCAACCCTTTGAGGATTCTGGGATGAATCCCATCAGGCCCCATGGGTTTGTAGGGATTCTGCTGAAGCAGCAGATCCCTTACAAATTCAGGTTAGACTGGGAGTTGATCGCACTCACACACACGGTCCTCCAGCTCAGGGCCCTGGGACCCCCTTGGTCCATCATCTGTGTTGAAAACAGTATAGTCATTTAAAAACCACTGTAGATATGAACTCATTACACTGGATAAGGTATTTGACACTTGGACCCTTATGGTTTTGTGTAGACAACAGCCTCCAGGACAGTACGGAATTCGAGGCACTGTACCCAACTCTGATTCAGAATTTTCTCTTGAAGTTAGCTGTCTTTTTGAAATGTTTCTTGCCAAAACCTAGAGATTTCGTTAAAAAAAAATAGTTTTGGCTAAAGTTTAATAAAACACTGATGGAATTTCAGAAGAGGCCATGCTTATATTTGGTTAGCTACTTCAGTATTACCTGGTCTGGAGTTCAGGCCTTCTTCTCCCTGTCCTGCTCCTGAACGACTCTGGCACTCCCTGGGCTTCTATCTTATAGGGTCTAGGCATTCCAGTGACATTGATTGCCACTGGGTTTGGGACAACGTTTGTGTGTGACCTAACAGTAACTTTTGAAATTTAATGAAGTCATGCGAAGTTCTGACATTTGAATCTCTAAGATTAATTATTTAATTTCATTCTAACTTCATGTGGGAATAATAGCAGGTAAGACATTAGTTTGCAAGATATGTTGCATAACAGAAAATCCTTATGTGGAATAAAAAGGTCTCACCAATTGTTGTTGGCCTTGGTTACAGAAAACAAAAAAACCCAAAACCATAAAGCACACAACACCAAACCAAAACCAAACAAAACCCCTCAAACAAACAAACAAAAAAAACCCCCAAACACCCCAAACCAAACAAAATCAATCAAAACCAAAAAAAAGCCACCAAAAAAACCCAAACCAAAATGTACAGATTTTATGGGATTTCATCTATAGATTTGAGCAAATTATTCTCATAGTAAAATATAGAAAAGAAGAAAGTGACCTAACTGAAATTATGCATAGAGTCACAGATCCTTCGATCTTTCATAATTTAGAAGCAAAATCAAAAATAATCGTGGAAATGATTCATCCTGATTTTTCACCAAGTGCCTGCGTCATGGGTCTGATGTTGTCTTTATTAACCAGTTTTACAGGGAAAGGAATTTAGCTGCAAGTTTGGCTAACAGTTCTTTCTTTACAAGTGTGACAATAAAAGCAGAATATTGAAGGTTTTATATGTGTGCAGTAGGATGAAGCTTGTCACGGTTGGTGTAGTAGAGAGCTTGTTAATCCAGATCAACGTAAATGGCAAAGGGCTCTGGTGTATCTCACACGTGAACGAGTTAGGGGAAGCACCAAAAAAAATGCACTGAAGTGAGAATGAGTCTGGTTTAGAATCTTTCAGATTCTGAGTATATGTTTTATTCTAAATTTTTCTACTTAGACCTAGTAAAATCTTAGTTTCAGGGGAGAAAATCTCACTGCCAGCAAGGGGCAGGAGGATAGGAGAACAGATGGAAGGGGAAGAGTTGGAGGATTTAAATGCAATTCTACCAATTCAGTCATTATGTGTCAGTAGGGATGTCAAACTTGCATATTAATTTGATAACTCTGAATCTCAGATGATAGAAAAAACCTGTGAGATGACTGTGAAGGCTAATCCAATTTGTACACTTTTTGATTTTTTCTAAAAAACAATTTCTAAAATAACATCTCAAACCCCAGATGACTTCCCATTGTTTTCTAACCGCATAGAACAGAGGAGAAAGGGGTATGATTATCAAATCATCAGTGATTTTAAACAGAATTGATAGAACAGCTGAGATCTTGGAGGATAGAATAGATGTAGGGATAGACAAGTAGACTCTGAAGCTCTGGACAGAGTCTTTTGGAATATGCACATGACCAACATATCAAAGTAGTGGAAAACTTTGACAAGAGCATGACAGCAGTCTGGATTATTTCCAGGGATCACACCTGAATATTGTTTCTTGTTCCTCACTGTGTCACAACAGAAATTTCAAAAATTAAGCCGCTTGATATAAAAGTTAGTTTGCTAAATAACAAACGCTGGGTATTCTAATGAAAGATGTATGAGGGATTTTGCAGGTATTAATTTTCACAAATCCCTTAACACCCTGTTAAAATTCTAAGCAAATTTAGAGGAAATTGTGGGAAAGCATTCTGTCTGATCTTTTTGTTTCTGCATGCTATATTAAATGACTATTTTCTCCAAGTCTAATATGCTGAGCAGGGTCAGGATATACACTCTTCTGGTATGACCTTCCATGAAATATTAGACACATCATTTATGAGTGGAAGAATGCAACCAACCACAAGCGAGTAAAAAAGTAAACTCCAAACAGTATAAATAAATCTGTGACTTCAAGAAAGGTCATTCCATGTTTGATTTATACATTAACCTGTGAGACAGCACTGGCAAAATCATTGATTGGCAATGTGAGGGAGGAGTTTTTTGCTATTGGTTCCTTTTCCATTTTTTAATCCTACAAAACTGATAGTTGATTTCATTCTCAGAATTGTTGGATTTTGTGTTCCCAGAAAAAATAAAAAAAATTTACAGCTGAAAAATGAAATTATAATTAATAAGAAGATACCTGCAGCAATAAAAATTACATAATACTTGAGTTTGACTTGATTATATTATGATGATTGTCACAATATCCTACAGGGAAGTATTGTTTTAAAGGGCTTCTAAATTAGAAGAGGCAGGTTATTCTCCTTTCTTAGATATCTGCACTCATATTCTTGTCTCTCTAAGCTACAATAAAGATACTATTAAAACTAAACATTCAAGAGACAAAAGGAGAAAGACGTATTGAAAAGAAGAGAGGCAAAAGATGGTAAAATCAACATCAATAAGGCATTCTACATTTCTCTTGTGTCCTTTAGAAAACATATGTGAAACTTTACAAACTTATGCAGTTTAAAATTCCTATCATTGTGCAACATAAAATATAATCTGGTTTGGTTTCTTCCTCTGAATTGACTGATCATTTATAGAAGATATTAGTCTAAAATAATTAAAGATTGAGGCTATCTAGTTCTCTATAAAACAGAAGTGTCACTGTTTTCTACAATATGTGTCAGTCTTGGAACAACCATCTCTGACACCAAAACTGAAAATAATACAGATAATCAGACTGGTTTCTCAGGGTTTGTGGTAAGTCAGGGTTGAATATAGAACATATTCTTTTTTACAGAGTGGAAATCAGGCATAAAGAAAGTAAAAACAATGCAGTAGTATTCTGTTAATCAGTGTCTTAAAAGAACAAAGAAGCAGGTTTTCTCCAAACACTTAAAAAAATGCAACTTCTTTCTTAATATGGAATATAAATTCAATATACTGTACCTTACTACTATAAAATTACCTTATAGATAGACGTGTAATGAACCATAAAAGATATCATGCAGATACAGAACCTTTTCTAAAGGAAGAATCACTGAGTCTCAGTAAAACCTCCCATAAAATGACCTTATTACTCAGTGTAACAAGAGTTTCCAAGACCTTTCCTTTAAAAAAACACTTGTAATATACTAATAACAGACACCATATTCAGTTTGGAATTTTTAAGAACATAATCTTAAATTAAATAAGTCAAAGTACTGACAACCTGGAAAAAAAAATTTAAAATATGCATGCAGTGTCTTAGAAGAGTGATTCTCTGAGTTCTCTGCTGCTCACACTATGTAAACAGATTCCACCCTTACTTTTAAAACATTTATGTGTTTTGCTGTTTTAAATAGGATTCAGAAAAGGTGGAATTCAAGGTCAGTATGAGTTGAGTACACATATTTGGTATATTTATTCTTAAAAAAATTCTACTCACCGTCTCTCTCAACTGAAGATTGAAACACATTAGGCCAAAATGTTTGACTTGTAAGGCACATCAGGATTCTCAACTAATGTTTCATTGTTACCCAGTTTCCTGAAGGGTAGCAGAAGAATTTTCTGTCTACTACTTCATAGCTTGTTCCTTAGAAAATGTGGCTGAGACATAAGTTACATTAAGTTACATTATGTGTTTGCAGGAAAAAATATGCTACATTGATAAAGTATGCCTGCATTTGTCATTGGTGATCTTTTTATGCAGCTGGTACTCATAGTAGATAATAAATTAGTCATATGTTATCCCACTGACATGAAGTAAGTCAGATCTTCACAAAGATTTTTTTTTATAGTGTTTTATTTCCTTTTTATGTTTAACATTTCTTTTTCTGCTGGTACAGTTTCTGTAAATTTTACAGAAACTGTATATGCTGATATATGTCAATAATTTTCATTCAGAACAGCTCTGAAGAAGTCAGGTCAATGATCTGCTGAGCCCAGTGGTGGAACTGAGAGACAAAGTGGAGACACTGAGGAAGACATTGACTGATTGAGCTGCACTCTGCTGTGCCTCAGAGAAAAGGACCCACAAGCCACTTCATAAGAAGTAATGGAACCCCTACCCTCTCACTATCAGGCAGAATGAAGGGACCTCAGAAACACAGGGGAGTGGAACCAGGTTTCTGCTTGTAGTAGCAAGTGAATCCCCCTCACCCCCTCAGATGTCTTTACACAGTAAGTGTGAACACTGGAATATGAGGACGAGGGAAATGAGGAAGAGGATTAAGGTCCATCCGGGTTGGAGGGGTCACCCAGGGCAAGGCAGCCTGACCCCCACATCACAATCTCCTCTCCTAAATGAAAAAGAAGGGTAGTAGTCATCAGTGGCTCCATTTTGAGAGGAATGGAAGGTCCAATATCCTAACTGGACTCAGCCATTGGTAGATGTGTTGCATCCCTGGTGCCCAAGTAAGAGATATGATCAAGAAACTTCCCAGCTTGGTATTGTCCCACTAGCTATTACCCACGACTGGTTTTCCAGGTGGGAACCAACACAGACCCAGCAAGAGGGCTGTGGGGAGTCAAAAGGGACCTCAGGGTCTTGGGATAACCAGTCAAGGGATCTGGAGCACAAGCTGTGTTCTCTTCTGTCCTGCTAGTTGCAAGCAATGATGGGACAAGAAACAGGAAAATCATGCCAGCATCTGGCTTCGAGACTGGTATTACCAGTAGAATTTTGGGTTTTTTTATTATGGATCAGCTTATATGACACTAAGCCTCCTGGCAACAAATGGGGTCCAACTGTCTGAAAGGGAAGAATGGATCTTAGCTCTGCAGCCAGCAGGGCTCACGGAGAGAGCTTTAAATTAGATTGGAAGTGGGACGGGCACACAGGCAGGCTTGAGAGATGGAAGGCATGGGAAGGGGAGAACTTTTGCAACCACCTCAGTAGAAAAATGAGGCTTAAGAGAGAATACAGCTGAGTTTCAACAAAAAAGATGAATTCTTTTACTCAGTTATACAAATTTTCCAGATTGTGTCAGAGATCTCTGTAGATCAGATCCATCAGGAACCTCTGATATTTTGTTACAAATATGTGTATATGTTTGTATCTATAACAGTTGGCCACAGTACTGTGATAGCATGCAAAGAAACTAATGAAAAAATCAGCTGAAACAAACTCAGGGTCTGCAGGGAGAATACAAATGCTAAGTGGGATAAATAGACATATTTTTCCTTTCTGAAAAGATTATTGTGGGTATACTATACTCCTAGGTTTTCCTTTTGCATTTTTGTTTGTTTGTTTGCTTTCTTTTTGGTATGTTGGTTGGTTTGGTTTGTTGTTTCCTTTTTTTTTTTTCCTATTTTGTTTGATGACAGAAGTCATTTGAGTCGGTTTCTAATCATCTTTCCACTACACAATTTAATTCAACTTTAATTCAACTTAAGGGAAGGAGTGATGGAAGCCTGCAATGGAAAATTAGTAGAGCAAAAACCATACATTTCTAACATGTGGAACAGGTGATCACTATTTGAATTAGATTTTCTGTGCACACTCAGTCAGCCCATGGTTCAGGTCACTGCCCATTTGTGTAAAATTGCAGTTTATAGAACAGCCTCTACCTGCATTGCAGTTCTTCTTAAAAAAAAGCATCAAACAGTGAAGATTGTAGCATTTCTTGGCACATGTTTATTATATGAGTTGCTCTGAATTCTGCTTTCCCAGCAGCAACTGCTTTTCTCAGTTGTGTAATGTGACACATGCATCTTAAGAAGAATGGTAAAGGTTGGTGTTATTTAATCTATTTATTCAAGGCAATCTACTGAATCAGTGTAACTCCACGGGGCCTTTAGCTACCAACAGGTGGCTGAACTGTCCTGTTAGTTATTGGGAGAGAAAGAAATGAGACAACAACCACCTGTCTGTGTAGAAAACCAGGTGTACGCTCTTCTGTGTGTCATAACAATCCTCCAGGCAGGTAGCAGAAAGTAAAGTAGGATGTGGCTTCAGGGACAGAATCTGCTGTTTGTAGTCGGCTTATTTCATGACACACGAGTCTGAACGTGCTCAGATTGTTAACAAAAAATTTACATTTGGGAATCACGTGAAGAAAATCCTAAGAACTAGTGTCTGAAAAAATCTGTTGATATGTCCTCAGCCAGCTTACCCTATTGACTAAAAGCTGGATATAGGAAGGAAACAGGGAGAGTAAGGACATAAGAGCATCTGATCATTGAAACCTTTCTTTTTCCAGGATATATGGCTAATTTTGCTTTTTCTTGCATATTTTCATATTTTTTAAAAGGTCAAAGTAGTATCAACTGATGGATTATTACAGATGCTTGAAGCTACAAGCAAAAGAAATTAGCATAACCAAAGTATTTTTAGGTTTGTTCTACCTTCTTCCTTCCTTTCCCATGATTGGCTGTATTTTTCTCCTCATCTGAGTCAGGCATCTTCAAAATACAACTTTCTTAGTTTAGGGTATAACAAGCACTTTTACTGGTTTGGTTTGGTTTTTTTGGAATGGGGGGCATTGTTTGATCCTAGTTTTTTCTCTGTTGAGTGTTCGTTGGCCTGACACTTGAAGGTTTGCTTTTGCTTGTGCATATGTATATGAAGGAAAATATAAAGATATAAATTCTTACATTAATAAAATTTTGATATACAGTTCTGTCAACTGTACTATCCATTAATTTTTATTTATTTTTTTAAATTAATGCACATCACATCAGAATTTTTCTAACACAGTACCTGGATTATTTCCATTGGGGATATACAGGATTTGCATACTGGGGGGAATCTGGTGACCAGCTGTTCTGTATGACTCCCAAAATCTGTGGCAGTTGTTTTCACTGTTCTATTTCTCTGATTTTTTAATTACCTTTGTGTTACAAAAGCTGGTCCTACAGCATGAGGTTAGTACTAATTGCACTTCTACTTACAATCCCAGTGTTTGTACACAGGAAAAGCAGACACACACCTATTGCATGTGTCTGTAAATGAGATGGGCTGGGACTGTGCTCTGGCCCCAAGGTGAAGTGATGCATTAACAAGACTGACGTAAACTAACAGACATATATCACGGCTCAAAATACATCCCAAGCAATTCTCTGCCTCTGGTGATATACGCCCATATCTTTGTATCAGGACAGGTGCTGGCTGCCTACTCATCACCATGGCCAGGCTTTGCAAACGAAGATTTGGGAAGGGCTCTACCCACGTTTGTTACAAACACGCTGGTGGCTAAAAAGGCCAATACGAGACAGACACGTCCGGTTGCAAAAGGCACAGCAGAAAGACTCCTTAGGTGGGAAATTCTGCAGGACACGATTCTTTCTGCCTTGTCTTTTCTCCTCAACGGTGATCCTGCTGCGTTCTCAAAGGCATCAGCAGCGTTATAGATGGGGTGTCTCCAGACCTCCCGACTGGAGCCCAGAGTAGACCAGTTCTGGTGATCAATATGGCCAAGGCTGAGATGTTGTTTCAGGCAGTCCTTGTATCTCCTCTTTGGGGCTCCTCTCTTGCGGCAACCGGTGGCAAGTTCACCATAGAGCAGGACCTTAGGGAGGGGGTGGTTGGTCCTTCATCCTGGAGACGTGCCCTGCCCAGCACAGCTGTGTTCTCAGCAACATGGCCTCTACACTTGTGACTGCTGCTTGTTCTAGAACAGATGGATTGGTCACATAATGTGACCAGTGGATGTTTAGGATTGTACGGAGGCAGCGTTGATGGAAGCGTTTGAGGAGTCGCAGGTGGTGGCGGTAGATGACCCAGGATTCAGATCCATATGAGAGAGTAGACAGCACTATGGCTCTGTAAACACTGATCTTGGTGCTTTTCTTCAGGTGTTTATTTCACCAAACTCTTTTATGAAGCTTTCCAAAAGCACTGTATGCCTTTGCTAACCTGTTGTCTATCTCCCCATCAATCTCACCATCCGAGGAGATGAGGCTGCCCAGGTAATTAAACTGCTGGACTGATTTGAGCTCTGATTGGCCAGTGGTGATATGGGGATGATGGAAGACTTCCTGAGGTGCCAGTTGATGGAGAACTTGTGTCTTCTTTAAGCTGACTTCCAGCCCAAAGAGCTCAGCAGCGTCTGCAAAGCAGGATGTTAAACGCTGCAGAGCTGCTTCTGTGTGGGCAACAAGGGCGGTGATGTCAGCATAAAGCAGCTCCTGGACAAGATGGTTTAGGGTCTTGGTGTGGGCCTTCAGTTGTCTCTGTTGATATACGCCCATATCTCTGTAGCAGGGCAGGTGCTGGCTGCCTACTACAGCTACAATGTAATACGTGGTCATGCCTTACATCCTCCCTTCTTTATGATCTAGGTGGCCCTTTGTTTTACAGACTCACTCTGGAGAACCAATGTTTTCCCTGCTGGAAGTTAGTGGAAGAAGCCTCCCTTCATTTTCTGCTACCTCTTCTGCACTCTAACCTGTGTTACATAAGGACTTGAGTGATTGCCATTTCACCCTCATATGATGAACAAAGCCCAGGAGCTTCTTACATGCCCTACCTACTTATAATCCACTGTATCAGCACTGACACAAAGGCACCTTTCTCTGTTGTAGTTTTTGACAGATGTTACTCTACCTGCTGCAGTTGCTGTGAGAGAATGTCTTCTTGTTGCAGTGACAGTTTCAGGCCATCCTCTCTTCCTGAGTCTGTCCATGGTCAGCAAGATTCTCACCCCAAGGCGTGTACATGTTACCTCCTTCATCCTCTCCAATTGGCAGTAACAAAGCAGTTTAACTCACTACATCTCAGTCATCTCAGGCATTCAGTCAGCCTGAAGGACGTGCCAAATAGGCATGACACTATACTTACTGCTTATGGAGAATATTCTCTGATCTGGATTAATCCTCAGACCTTTCTGGGTATTGAGCTGTAACTGGCTAAAACTGCACATAGTGACAATCAGGATGGATAAGGAGTCGAGCACCACTATGCAGGTCCCCATCTTGGTATTGTTTAATTTACTAATGTGGGCTTAGCCGATGGGGAGAAACTTCTGACTAAGGAAAATCTGAAAAATTCCATGTAAAAGTCAAAAACTGAGGACTTTTTCTCCAGCTGCTTGATAGTCTCCCTAATTATAGTCTGCACAGCTTTTGCTGAACCATCTCACTGAGGAACTATGGTAGGATGTGGCTTTCAGTTGCATCTGATATTAGTTTTAGATGGGTCCCAAGTACAGTTTGAAAAATATTCTCAAATGGCTATTAGCGATGAATGAGTTGTAATAAAATACTTTTCTCCTATCAGTCGCCTGTAGCAATGTTAATCCCAAAATGACACTGGAGCATCTTTAGAACAAACAAGGTACAAACACAGTTTTTGAGCTCTTTCACTCTGAAAGCTTCGAGAAGTTGGAAAAGTGTTGTCTGGTCTAACTGTTAGTCTAATGAAATGTTCATCTTCTATCTTTTATTCATTTACTTTTTTTCATTGAATGACAGGAATTGCAGAGCCATTTGTGCATAGCTGCTCTCCATTCCAATTTTAAACATTTGTCCTCAAGCAAACACCAGAAAATGTCCACTGGGTAACATGTAGATTTTTATTGCTATTGGAGTTCTTTGTCCTTTTAAAATTTTTTTAAAAGGCAACTGGTTTTTTTGGATGACATGAATGAAATGACACAAATTTAATGAAACAGCATACACTAAAATGTGTGCTGAATTTAAGTAGCCTGTACTGCTTTTCAGTGGGTTGAACTATTATACAGTTTTCTACTGGGAAAAGTAAAGACTTAGACTGTATTTCTCTTTCTACCCTCTTCCACCCCCTCTAGAACAAACCCAGGGTACAAACTTCAATGGTTTGATGCAAGTGAGGTTCATCTGAGCCAAGGCAAAACAGAAGCAGGCAGAAGAAACAGCAATAAGATGCCTGATATGGAAATGCCAATTAAAAAAATTGTCTGCATTAAATGAGAACCTGTTAATATGAGATTCAAAGCATATTGTATAAAACATTCAAAGCATATTACGAAGTGTAGCTCGTCTTGTAAATGTGTGGGGTTTTAATTAAATACTTCTATGACGTAAAATATTTGTTGACAGTACGCTACTCTGATCCTGATTCTAGGGGGCTGAGCTACTGGAATTTGTCCATATATCCTTATTCCTCATCCATAAATCATCATAGCTGTCTTCTCTTAAACTATAATGAAAATCTTCTTTCAGTGCGATCTCTTCTTCGTTTTTAATCCCATTTTTAACCCTTAAAACAAGGAAAAATGGGTTTGACTGTGTACATCAAAATGCAGTGAACCAAGAGAAAGAAACTGAAAAAGATAATTTTTTGGGCTCATATCCTGCTAGAATATTTGCTAGGACAAGACTGTCCCTCAGATCACATAACTCTAAACCAGGTGGACATGCTGAATGTAGATTTGCTCTGTGCACAGGTAGAACCTGAGTTTGCTTTTTACTTAAAACAATGCACATAGAATTGGAACAACTTCCACTGTTTTGAAAGTTATACTGTTGTAAATGAAAGGAGAAACAAGCCCTGTGTCCTCTTCTAAGGCTGCTGAAATCTATACAGCATGACCAAGAGAAAGTGTTGAAAGACTTTAGCAAGAAATGGTTACATGGGTCAAGCTCTGATTGTTTCTTGGGCTCTTTCCAGGAACAGTCAGGCTTTCTTCAACTTTTATAATCCTAAACTGATAGAATTGTACCAAATGTATTTAATCTGGGGAAAAGTATTGATGACATAAAAACTAAAGTACTATAACCTACAGAGAAGCTGTAAATACATGTATATATTGAAGCTGAGGTGACAATTAAATGGTACACGTGTATCTACAGATAAAATGAATTTTCAAGGCAAGAACACAAGAAATAAAGCATCAGATTTCCATTTGGTTTTGAATCATTGCTAGATGTTCAATATCTGTCTTCTTTTGGACAATTAACTCCAATTCTCTATTGCAGTCCAACAAATTTACAGCATGAGATATTTGAACAGAGGGACTGCAGAATTAACATGTTAATACTGAGGACTAGCTTGTCAATATTGAGGGATAGATGAGTGGTCCAGAGATGATGGTCCTGAAGTTGTACTTCATCAGTCACACAAGCAGTTATTACTCTCAGAAGCTGAACATGATCTGAGTGGTTATTTTATTCCTATTTTATATTAATCAAAACTCCCTGTTTCATAAAAAGGAAAAAAAAAAAAAACACAATAAAACAAAACAAAGACGCAGTGTAGACATAGGTACTTCACAAGAGTTGGCTTCTGTTTACAAGGATGTTGCAGTTATTCCATTCATAGAAGCAGGAACATCTGACCAAGTATTAAAGCACAGGTCAGGGACAGAAGTTTCAGGCAGGAACAATATTCAGTTTTAAGTCAATCTGAATGTTTGTGTACCTTTCAGGCAAGGTTTGAAAATTCAGCTTAAGTGGATAGTTTTTAGGTGAAGATGATAGCTAGTTAATATTTCTATCAATTTTTTTGGTTGTTTTTTTAAGTGCCATTTTATATTGACAGCCTGTATTTCCCCACTAGAGCAGTATCTACAGGGTAACTTCAGAATGTGAGTATTAGTGGGTTTTTTGTTTGATTGGGCTTTTTTTAATTCCTTGAAGCAAAAGACCTTAAAATTTGAGTTGACTTTTGAATTTTAAGTTTAGCCATAAATAACTATTTCACTTCCATGTATTTGTAAGGCTAACAGTAGGAAAATGTTCTATTTGAGAGACACAAAATCTCACAACATTTTAACTTCCTCATGAATGATTTAATTTGTTGTCTTCTTCATAATGAATGGAAGAGAAGCACAGAGTTCAGCTTCTGAAGGGAAAGTATCAGAGTAACAGCATCTGTTGCTGTAGGGTTTTGTTTGTTGGTTGGTTGGTTGGTTTTTAGTTTGTTCTTTTATTTACTGAAATAGACAACAGGAGGAAACATTTCTCCCATTTGGGTGCTTGGACTGTACGTTGTAATCTACAAAAGGATACTGAGTATAAGACCATGTGAAAGAAAAATTACATTGAAGAATGTTAAGTAGTTATGAAAGAGAGGAAAGGGAGTTTTACACCTCTTAGAAAAAAGATGGTTTTTGGGGGGCAATGAAATGCTGGCAAGGACTCCTAATACGATAAATGTGTAAGAAAACATTGCAGATAAATATTTTAATCAAAAAGAGGAAAAACATCCTCTGGGTAAGGGGGAAGGAAGGGGAAAAAAAGAATTTTTGTCATGAATGATCGTGAGTGCAAACCCTCTGAAGGATCTGTAGAGATTAAACCCAACTTCTATGAAATGAAGATGCTTACACCCAGGGAGAAATTTATGATTGACACTTTTTCAGGAAGGGGAGAGGCATCTCTGTGGTAACTTCAGTTAAGATGTACAAGTTGTTTTGTTTCTTTGTTTAAGTCTTTTATAAAAGTGCTTTGAACTATGCTGTATTGTTTAGATATTAGAGATAAACCTTTGTTATGTGTCATTTGTCTTAATTTGTGACTAAGTGTAATTTGAAGTAACTGGATTACAGAAGGGTTCTTGTCACTCAAGGATCTGATTGTTTTAAAAAGTAGGATCTGCAGCAATAGAGTGCATTTCCATCAGAAAACAAGGCAGTGATACACCATCACAAAGGCCTGAAGAATTAAGCAACCCACAGGAGATTGTGTGTGAACTTGAAGGCTGCTGGTCTATACTAATGGCATCAGGTGGATGACAGAGATGTCAGAAACTGTTATTGGGAACGTCACCATGGCCTGGCTTCACGAGCAAAGATTTGGGAAGGGCTCTACCCATGTTTGTTACAAACACGCTGGTGGCTAAAAAGGCCAATACGAGACAGACACGTCCGGTTGCAAAAGGCACAGCAGAAAGACTCCTTAGGTGGGAAATTCTGCAGGACACGATTCTTTCTGCCTTGTCTTTTCTCCTCAAGGGTGATCCTGCTGCGTTCTCAAAGGCATCAGCAGCGTTATAGATGGGGTGTCTCCAGGCCTCCCGACTGGAGCCCAGAGTAGACCAGTTCTGTTGATCAATATGGTCAAGGCTGAGATGTTGTTTCAGGCAGTCCTTGTATCTCCTCTTTGGGGCTCCTCTCTTGCGGCAGCCGGTGGCAAGTTCACCATAGAGCAGGATCTTAGGGAGGGGGTGGTTGGTCCTTCATCCTGGAGACGTGCCCTGCCCAGCACAGCTGTGTTCTCAGCAACATGGCCTCTACACTTGTGACTGTGCCTGTTCTAGAACAGATGCATTGGTCACATAATCTGCCCAGTGGATGTTTAGGATTGTACGGAGGCAGCGTTGATGGAAGCGTTCGAGGAGTCGCAGGTGGTGGCGGTAGATGACCCAGGATTCAGATCCATATGAGAGAGTAGACAGCACTATGGCTCTGTAAACACTGATCTTGGTACTTTTCTTCAGGTGTTTATTTCACCAAACTCTTTTATGAAGCTTTCCAAAGGCACTGTATGTCTTTGCCAACCTGTTGTCTATCTCCCCGTCAGTCTCACCATCCGAGGAGATGAGGCTGCCCAGGTAATTAAACTACTGGACTGATTTGAGCTCTGATTGGCCAATGGTGATATGGGGATGATGGAAGACTTCCTGAGGTGCAGGTTGATGGAGAACTTGTGTCTTCTTTAAGCTGACTTCCAGCCCAAAGAGCTCAGCAGCCTCTGCAAAGCAGGATGTTAAACGCTGCAGAGCTGCTTCTGTGTGGGCGACAAGGGCGGCGTCATCAGCATAAAGCAGCTCCCAGACAAGAAGGTTTAAGGTCTTGGTGTGGGCCTTCAGTCGCCTTAGGTTGAAAAGGCTTCCATCAGTACGGTATCGAATGTAAATACCATCCTGATCAGTGAGGTCTGCCGTGGCCCTTTGGAGCATGTATGTTGGAATGTAAGCTGGTGATGAATCAGAGCACCACAAAGCCAGAGCACGATGGCAGAGGACAGAGCACGTTTAGTAAAGCTTCCTGCAGAGTTGCTGAGAGAGCTGCTGCTCAGCCTCTGCTTATGAAACAGAGTGTCTCTTCTGTATTGTGCTAACTCATCTACCATTCTGTACTCATGAAAGTTCATAGCCTGTTTAAATGCTTCTGCAAGCAACTGCCTGGAAAGAGCAATTTGAAGATGCAGTCTGCAAATATGGGAAAAGTCTGAACTGTGTAGCAGTGATTCAATCTCACTCCTTCAGGTATATGCCAGAGGAGTTTGACTGATATGAGACAAGAGTAACCTACCACAAACTAGACTTAAATTGAAAGGAAATGATTGTTTACAACACATAGAAATTTATTTTCTCAGTTATATTCCTTAGAGGACATCTTTGGATGCAGTTGATATTTTTAACCATTTTAAACAGTGTTTTTAAAAATATTAATTGAGACCAGGGTGACTCAGACCTCATCTTAGCTACTCTTTTCTCCATTCTTGGTTCTGTTCTCAAACTTCATTTTATTAACAGATGGGAAGGACACAGAGGTAATAAACTAAATGAGAAAAGGAAGCAGTTGCCTTTATCTTTTATTACTTACTGAATTTTAGGTTGCTTATGCACCAGTGTGCAAAGCCAAAATAAAACCAGCATCATTGACTTTTGTTATTTCTATTTTGTGTGCACAGAATCCATGAAATCTCAGATTTCCTCCTAGAAAGATGTATATCTTTCTAACCTTGAAGAAGAAATTGCTAAAACAGAGATCAACTTTTAGTGAAGTATAGATATGAGGCTTGGAATACACTTGCCTTGCTTATACAGTACTAGTATTAATAAATGCATAAACAGGAATAACAGGAGGCAATGCTGGTACTTACTGAAGTTGAGCCAACATTTCAACTACTTAAGTGATGAGTTTAAAATATGGAGTATTGATTTGCAGCTGAAACTCAAAGCCTTCAAAGAATTGCTATTCACTCACGAGATGTGTCTTGTGAGTCAAAACAGTATTTTGAACTTATACACTTGTAAGAGTTCAGTGACTGCAATGCCCCTAATCCTCTGTGAGGTATAATATCCCAATTGGGAATCTTACCTCTGCTTCTGTTTCTTAAATATCTTGATTTTTAACAGAACATGTTAAAATCTAAGTTGTGAAGGTTAGAGAATTCCACAGTTCCATCCATTTGGTCTGCTACATGGTTTCATTGTCAAAATCCTTATTAAGAAAAAATTCCATAACCTGCATATTAGCAACCACATGGTTCCATTCAAATTGAATTTTACTTACCAGCAATCTAGTGTGAAAGAATAAAAAAGTAGTGATATAGTTTTGTTCCCAACACACAATTACTCTTGAGATTCTATTAACCCTTCCCCCCCTCCCCCAGCAATTAGAACAATTCCACAGTTCCTGAAGAAACGTGTTCATGAAGAAGATCTATATGATCACAGAAAGAAAAACTTGGCTGTTCTTGTCACAGTAGAAATTCCCATTAAGGGTTTTAGTAGGTACTTAAAACATTTTAATTAGAGACGTTCCAGAAACCCTTCTGAATATTCAGTGGTTAATAGAGAGAAACTTACTATTCTAGAGTATAATAGCAAGTAATATAAGGATGTTTGTGACATAAATTAATTGCTCTATCACCATGATATAAAAGATGCATTATTTATCAATGACATTGCATTACCTCCATCAGAAACAACCATAATTATTTAGTAACGTTAATACTGCAGCTTTTCTTTTGGTAACTGTACAGTAAACCAGTGACTTCATGTCCTCATGGTACCTGAGTATATCAGTTAGTATGTAGGAATTTTTCAGTACTTTTAATGTTCTTTGTAAGAATATTTTTACTGACATCTTCTTGGGGTATAAATAAATCTTTTTACTAATATATTGGTTATATCTGCTCTTGAAAACTACTTTATATTCAGTTAAGTAGATGGTCTGAATTTTTTGGGGTTATTTTTAAATATTAATGCAATGCTGCATTAACTGTAATGTGCAATACTGAAAGATACACTGAGCTCTTGAGAGATTTTTAAATCAGATTAGCATGAATCTTGCTTTATGGGGATCTGTTTTCTACATTTAGTACTTAAAATGAGAAGTCAGCTATTCTCTGATATTAACAACAGCATCCCAAACAAGCAATATAGTTTTTGACTCTGCAAGGTCATACTCATTAGAAGAAACCAATTTATTTTCTTTCTACACGATAGAATGTTGCACTGAGAGTAAATTATATGGTAGCTGATTTTGATTGTTTAAATGCACACAACTGTATTATCTTTACATTTCACAAAGTTTCTATTACTATTTACTTTGATAAAAGTGCTAGAAAATGTTTGAAGCTTAAAATGCAGGTCAGCCCATGATAAAAAAATGGTTTTGCATGAAATCATAACATATGAATCGTGTTTCTACCATTCATCTTTATTTCCAGCAGCGGACTTGGCAGTGCTGGGTTAAGAGCTGGACTTAACAATCATAAAGGTCTTCTTAAATCTAAATGATTCCATGATTCTATGATATAACAGTTGCTCAGAATTACAGATTAGTCAACCATATAACTAACATAATTGTGAATATTACAGAATAATGTACAGAAAAGTAACCTTATTTAAACACAAATTTCTCTACGTAATTCCTTTAATAAATCAGTTCTATTTATGGCACATTTTTTATTAACATAAAATAAGTGGCATAAGAAAAAGCATGATGATGAACAAAAACCCAGATGGCTCTGGGTAAAATAAGTCTTTGTTTAGTGAAATAAATTGTATTTATTGCTAATAATATTGCTAATACGTCTGCCTAGTTAGCAATACTTCTGCAATAATTTCAGTTTTGCAGATTTGTCTTTCTTGAAATGTGGGGCCCAGAACTAGACACATTACTTGAGATTCGGACTCACCAGGGCTGAATACAGGGGGACAATCACTTCCCTGGTCCTCCTGGCCACATTATTTTAATAATTTTTATTTCTATCCACTAACTGGACTTATGCAATATTTCCAGGAACTATTATATGTAAGTTCTAGCTATTGGTTAGTGTCCCCCATAACAATAGATTTTGTCCAATAGCAGTGGATTTGGAAAATATAATCTTACTTCCCCTTATGGGAAAAACTGATTTGGGTAATTCTTGATTTTTCTGTAATTGTGAAGCATGGCAGCTATTGAAATTTAACCTACAGACCACTCGCTGAGACTCCTTGCACATGGGATTCATACCACAGAGGACGAGTTACCCACAGAGGGAGGTACCAGCAGGAGCACTGAGCAGGGCTGGGGCTGTGAGCGCGGCCTGTGTCTGATGGATGATGCACCAGGTCATCTGGACCTGCAGCCTTGCAGCTGGTCAAAGGGCTTGGGTAGCCCTGCCCTGGTGCTCAGAAGCAGGAGGCTGGAAATCTGGAGAGGTCCCAGTTGACTGGAAGCTGGTGAACATTGTTCCAGTTTTCAAGAAAGGCAAGAAGGAGGAGCCTGGAAACTACAGGCCTGTCAGTCTCACTTCAGTGCCTGGGAAAGTTATGGAAATTATTCTGGAAAGCATTGAAAAACACCTGAAAGACAACACAGTCACTGGTCACAGCCAGCAGGGCTTCATGAGAGGAAAGTCCTGCTTATCAAAACTGATTTTCTTCTATGACAAGGTGACCCACACAGTTGATGAAGGGAAGCCAGTTGATGTAACATTTTGGATTTCAGTAAACATTTCAAGATTGTATCTCACAGGATCCTTCTGGACAAACTCTCCAGCTGACAGCTGGATAAACACACCATGTGCTGGGTGAGCAGTTGGCTCACGGGTTGGGCACAGAGGGTGACAGTGACTGGGGTGACAATCAGACTGTGACCTGTCACTGCTGGGGTTCCACAGGGCTCCATCCTCATCCCTGTGCTCTTCAACATCTCCATCAATGACTTGGGTGCAGGACTGGAAGGGACACTGAGCAAGTCTGCAGATGACACAGAACTGGGAGGAGCTGTTGAGTCCCTCAAAGGCAGGGGGACTCTGCAGAGAGACCTGGACAAATGAGAGGACTGGGAAACCTCCAGACAGAGGATGTAGAATATACAGTCTTGCTTATACTCACAGAGTGATAAACTGGTTCTGGCCCCTGTAACAAGGACACTAATCTTGTAATGTAATGTGGTTATTACATCATTGTTAGATTCTGGCATAATGTGGTTTCATTCTTGTTTTATAATTCTCAAAGTCAATGTTTAAACTGTTCATGTTCTGTAATCTGCCTTCTTAAAGAAGCTGAACTGCTGGGCTAAATTAGTCACGTTGATTAACTTATAGTGGTGAGGGTAGAAAATAAACCACTAGTCTATTTACCTTTACAAATCAGAGATTAAGGGCGTAATCTGATATTATTCCCAAACTGAAAAGAATATTTTATTACTCGTGTCTGCATATAGTTCAAAGAAAGACAGAAACATTTGTCTTCACTGAGAAATATGAATCTTGATAAAAGCCAAAAGCCTCCTATATTTTGACATTTTCCAAAGAGTGAATAATGATAAATCTTATCTTGTTTTTTGTAAAATTCTTTTTCACTGAAACACATTAAGCCTGAAGTGAAAGCAACACTGAGCCTGAACACGAAGCCTGAAGTGAAACCAAATCAATTAAACAAAAAAATCAATAAGACATTTTTGCAAATCAAAAAGAAGTGCAAATATAGATCTTTACAAATATATCACATCTTTGCTGATATAAATTTTTCTTAAATTTATATGGCAGAATTTTTGTACTAGTTTTAATAAAGACTGAAGCTGACTTCCGGATGTCAATACAAGTCACTTCTAAATACATGCAGAGAATATTTTTTAAATTTGCACTAGTCTAAAAGAAACTCTGGGCAGGTTTCTACACTGATAAATATCACTTGAACACCTGCAGAAGAGAGCACAAGAGTTTCTTTGCCAAAAGTAGGATCTGAAATAACAATACTGATATGAACTCCTTTAAGGAAGAACAAACTGTTTCAGAAAACCCCCAAAAACCAAAACCTATGTTTTTTTCAGCTAAGTCAATGCTTTGTGGAATGCTTTATTTTGGTTGAATGCTATCCTTTAAACTTTTGCCATGTTCTCTTATTTCCAGTTTACCAGTAAAAGTACCCCCTGAGAAAATGTGTGCAGCTTTTCTCCTACGTGCTCTCTCTTAAGGTGCTAAAAGAACCAGGAGCTCTTCTAAAAATTTTTGGACCCTTGTATATTTTTTAATATATGAACCACTTGGGGTGAGTTTACCCACACTTTGTTTCCTTAGACCATATCAAAAACTGAATATGAGAAGAAGAACTGTAAAATAGATAAGTTGCAAAGTCTTCAATCTTTATTGCAAATAGATAGAAATCTTCTGAGGGTCAGTCTTATGTGGAATAATCTAGAAGGAGGAAGAACATAAGTTTTCATTACCAGTGGACAAATTATGTCTTGCCCTATTTGCAAGCCACTGGACTGGTCTGTGAAGAAAAGATAGGGCAGAAGTAGTTATAAATTTTAAAAGGGAGCTAGAAGTCCTAAGTAAAAATCTCTGTACGTTTTTATGCCTGCAATCAATTTATCTCAATTGGCAGAGTTGAGCAGTGAAGTGTAACTGAAAATACATGGTGGAATGTCCTTGGACATATTTTTTTGGAGAATTTGAGCACGTGTGCTGGTGAGTGCAGCAAATACAGCTGCATTTACTGAAAATTTTGTCTAGCATCAAGTTTAACACTTCCTAGTCAGGCTGCCAGGAACCAGCAAACTGAATAATGGAAGTAAACATTAGATGAAAGTTTATTCTGAGTTAAAAATCCCAGTGATAGCTGTAGTTAAAGTTCACTGAAGTTTATTGTACTTTACTTATCTGAGCTTAATTTCCAAAGTTGTGAAATTTATCTCTCTACTTTTTAAAGGTCACTATGCCTTTTTCTTGTTAATAGAAGATAGTTGCGAATGCATTACTTTTGAGGAAGTAGTGCTCCAGAGTGAAGTAAATGTTAATTTACTTCATAATATGAGTTTTGAGGGAAATTGTAAGACTTTGCGATGTACTCTGGAGATTATATTTTCTGGTATCATTTCCTTTCCAAAATGCAGAGAAGCAGTACTGCAGAGATTTCATCCAGAGTTATTCTGGGTAGCTGTGTAAAAAAGAAAATTCCCCCTCATTCTCTCTGAAAATATCTAATTTTTTTTATCTTCAGTAGCATCTAATAAAATAAATCAACAAATCAACAAATATTCAAACCAACTACAATGTGTTGTGAGAGTAGACATTTCTTCCTTTTTTCATGTATTTTATACAAGAAGGTATATTGTTGAAAGCTGCCACTACATATCAATAGCATTGAAAGGCAGGTGCTGTTTTCTGGTGAGTAACACCAAGCACATAAATGTTAATAATGATTTGGGTGATATTTTTCTATTTAAAATCATAGTATGAAAGAGTTAGAATGAAATATTCTTTGCAAACCAATATTATGTACCTGTATTATACCCATACCCCATATATTAAGAGATATCTATATGTTTTATGATCTACTGCAGGAGAATTGTCATCAACATGAAACACACAGATAACAGGAGTTTTTCTCTTAGATGCCTTTTTGTGTTGGGTTTACATTGACCGGCTCCTGGACTCCTACCTAGCTGCTCCCTCACTCTGCCTCCTCAGCTGGACAGGGGTAAGAAATATGACAATAATGGGTCAACTTAAAGACATGGAGATCATTTACTGATTGCTGGGACTGGGAAAACAAACTGAACTTGGGAAGAAATAATTTATTGTAAACTAAAATTAAGTCAGATGGTGAGGAACAGACTTAAAAACTATAATACTTCCCTCTCACCCCCTGTTTATTCCAAGGCTGAACTTCACTCCTGCATTCCTAGTTTCTCAACTTCCCCTCCTCCAAGCAGCATAAGGGAATGGGAAATGGAGGGCGTGCTCAGTTTGCAACACTTCACCTCTGCCTTTCTTCTGACACTTTTCCCCTGCCCCAGGAGGAACTTTCCACGGACAGCAGCTCCTTAGGGAATATCCAACAGATGTGGCAGAGGGTACTCTGCAGGCTGCAGTGTGGGTACCCTCCCCAGGAGCCCTTCCTCACCTGGTTCATCTGGCTTTGGTGCCTGCAGAGTTCTTTCTTACACATTATTTTTTCTTCATTCCTCACACTGATGGGCAGGGCTTTGCCCTTCCTTAAAGATGTTTTCATACAGACACACCAGCTTGTCTGAGGGGCCCAGTTGTGCCTTGCAGTGGGTCTGTTGGAGCCAGCTGGGATTTTCTGTGTCCAGAATTGAGCAGCACCAGCCGCTCCTCACAGAGACCAACCACCCCTGCAGCCCTCCCACCTCACTGCTAACACCTGGGCACTTAAACCCAACACAACCTCTCTCTCTCTCTGTCCTATCACCTTCAAGTGGATCTTAAATCTTCATATTTTATGGTAAAGAATCAAAGTGAGCACCTGTTGAATTATGGAAGAGATGCATTCTACATTTCTCAACTCAATGCCAAGTGAGTTTCTCTCTGAAATCACACAGCAGACAGCCTACAGTTTTCACTTAATATGAAAAATAGATAGGTTTAAACAGCATTTGAGTCTGCTCCTACTTGATTCTCAGTTTAACATCACTCAGAGTTTATTTTTAAATTTTGGATAGGCAAACAACGGTTATTTCATCTTCTTCTTTAGTTTAAGATCTGAACTTTGCAATATAATTTAAAAACAGTGGGAGGAAAATGCTGGTGGAGGTGGTAGAATGGCATTGAGGGAGGAGAGAAAAACTGAAGATATATCAGTTGAGGTTCACTGCTCAGGGTCTTACTCTGCATCAGAATAAATAGTGTATAAGTGCTCTCAAGACCAAAATTTTATGCCTTAGATTAGAAAACTCTAAATTTAAGCACAGCTCAATGCATTCTTACACACTGTTTTAAAAGTGAACATACTTCAACTACAATAAATTTTTGGGACTCTTTGTAGATACAGTCTTGGAAGAATTTGTAACAGAAAGTTAGAGACTCAGTTTTCTCTTTTTTTTTCCCAAAAATTAGTTGGACAGTTCCCTTCTCCCTTCCCCTTTGTGTTCTTTCTCTTACAAAATGCAGATCCATCAGATCATCAACAAAAGGCTTAGTAAAAAGCTGAGATATCCAGATTTACTAGATGTAAATGTCTCAAGATAGCATTTAAACATCAGTACCAAGAAAACAATTAATTTACAAGCCTCATATTATTCTTTCTTAAGGTACCTATTAGGATTGAATTAGAAACTCTGATAATCACAAATATTGCAGTGTTTAGACATTTTTAACCAGCACAGAACTTTTTTGTGTGTGTTTACAATTTTAAATTATAAGCTATAAGCACTGCCTTAACTTTGTTCATTTTCTTTTGTTCATAACTATTTCTATAACACTATTAGTTTTATTTTATGCTTTTATCACTTTGATATCTACAAAAATATCATGAGGTAATATATAATGAGGAAAAAATATAATGAGGTAATATTTCTGAAAAATCAAGAATAACTGTGGAATTGAGTTATGCACTAAAGTAAATGTTAATACTAATTGTGTTTAAAATATATAATACGTAGAGAGTATGCCCAGTTTGCAGAATTCATCATCGTGGAGTTGAGTATTTCTATCATGTAAATCTGGATATCTCAGTTGTAAAGTTTCCCTGTGTTTCCACTGCTTTCAAAAATAATTTTGCCTTTAATTTTTGTTTTTCCAACAGTTACTTCACCTCTGACATTTTGAGAGATGACACGAAGGCAAGATGTTATGATGGCCTCTATTGTTCTTGAAGGTCAACATTTTCTGTGAACAGTGAAAGCAAGGTGGAGACTCATCGCTACAGCCTTCACTGTGCTCAAAGAACTCTTTGATTTTGTTCAACATTTGCCATTTTCCAGCCACTCACATCATACTTTACAGGAGAAAAGTGCGTAAGAATCTGCAACTCTAGACAGTTCCTCTGCATTAGCAGCAGGTAATGTTACAGCTGCTACAAACAAGATCATCCATTTAATCTGTGTAGCAAAGGTAGCAATTGCATTGCTGCCTGTGCATTTTAATTGTTTGCACAAAACCCATTCTTTTATCAGACATGAACACATATTTATTCTGTGAGTGTTTCTACAAGACTCTGTCTGTCTGAGCTCTTTTCTGATCTCTGATTCAGAGCACCATGCTCTGGTTGCTTTCTCACAAGCAGTTTCTCTGTTAGGTTTTCCTCCTCAGCTCTCCAGTTTTGCTAACTCTGAAGATTTGAGAGGCTGCTGTGATCATTCATGAGATGCAGAATCTAAGCTATTTTCTTTCCCTTCCTGCACATACATAAATCTCTACCCATTCCACTGCCTTCAGAATTGCAATGTTGCAGACTTGTCCTTGGTTGTGCCAAACATTTTTTAGTCACTGGACTTTAAAGAAGTCGAATCTCGGTAATTAAATTTGATGTCATAAAAATCATACGATACCAAATAATGACGGTTAAATTGTGACTAATATATTACTATAAATTTTATGTGTTAAAATAATTCAGATACATAGGCATATGGATAATGAGGTGATGATAAAATAATTCATACTGAATTGTCATAATATAATTTTCATAGGTTTCTTTAACTGAGTTAAAGAAGCAAAGCATGACATCTCTTGCAACTTACAGTGGAATAGTTTTTCCACTAAAATCTGAGCACTATGAGCACTGCTTACACCTTTTAAAAGATTTATTTCCAAATTAGTTTTTCAATTAATTTCTATTTTACAAGTTTGTGTTGGCAACATGGAATCAATGACTACAGATACCAATGTATAGATTTAATTCCATCAACGCTGTCTTGAAACACGTCTTTTCTATGACAGCAGTAAAAGAAAAACCTGAAGGACTTCAAGGTGCAGATTATTACATTAAATTTGGAAAAGAAATGGAACAATGTGCAATATTTTCATTCAGAATGAGTGCTTTCATAGTCGGATGAATGTTTCTGATTGCAAACACTCTCATGGAATATGAATATGATGACTTAAAATAGTGGTGTTTATATTTCATAGCATACACAGGGAGGAATCTATATCTATTTACCTATTTAGTTTTATCAATATCTATTTATCTATTTATCATACAGCTTTCCAATTTGACCTAAAAATATCACTCAATCTAAAATAGTATTGTGTAGTATATTTAGATATGTTATTCCATGCAGATTTTGTTGCAAATTTGAATATCATTTGAATAATACTGTGAAATTCGTAAGGTAGGAGAGAGAAAAGAGATATCAGTACCTTAGAATTCAACATGTGTATTTATACTGTAAAAACTACAAAATTTCTTACAGATCAGTTGAAAGAAAGACATGGTGGTTTTGTTTGGTTTTTCTCTCCTTTCTTCACACATTTTACAATTTCTACTTTTTTCTATTTCTCCCAGAGATCTCAAAAAGTAATCATATTGGTTTTTACTTTTGGTGTTTTTTGCTGAGATTGATTCCAAGTTCCTTTTTCATCTAGTTGTTTGAAGCAAAGACTAAATAACTAAATCTAAAAATAGCACAAAAAACTGTTGAAATGTTGGGTGGTGATGAAGATAAGACTGATTTACAGATGATCTTTTTTTCTAGAAAGAGCAACTGAATACAATAGGGGATGTTAATTTTTTTCTTTATAGATCTGATCATGTACACCACAGATGAGATGTCAATAAACAAATAGACTAGTGGTCTAACAAGTGTGGAAATTCCCACATTGTCAGAAAGTAATTTGGTTGTTTCAATTGTAAATTGTATTGTCCAGAATGGTCACAAACTTTTTTCATTTATTAAATAAGTTAAATTGTTGTCTGCTCTCATTAGAGAAGCTGAACTCAATAAGGGAAACAAAGATTGAATACGTCCCCATTCAAGATGAGTAATTAGCTAATTCCATCCATGATAAAGCAAAGAAAAATTCATATTGAATCTAAAATCTAATGAGTCAAGCACAAGAGCCTGCTAAATTAATCTTACAGTTGGACTATGCATCAGTATACAGAACATCATACTTTCCTAAAATTGGTTAGTAATGGTCATATTAATCAGAGAAATAAGACCAGGGAGCTAAAATTTTTTCACACTATCACCTTGCTGAGGTTGATATCCTATCAATGATATTGCAGTTGAAGACCACCCCAGAGGCACTGAAATATAAATTATCTTACACAAGGTAAAACACTGCAAAATACATACATTTAAAACCATAAATTGCACCAACCATGGAGATGCAATACTAATAATTCATGTCTCAAAACTGCTTAAATGTAACAGTGGGTATTGGAATTCTATATTAATTTGTACTTAACTTTCAGACTAATTTTGGGGGGAATTTTAAATGATTGTTGTACATAAGGTTCTCCAAAAAAGTCTTCTGATTGCTCAGTTTAAATAATACCTGAGACATTTGGCAGCGTTGTGAATAAAGTCTACATGAAAAACTAAATTTATTGCAAATAGTAGTAAAATTTAGCTAACTACAAAGGCAATAAAACCTTAGTGCAGTTATGCACATAAATTAGATAAATTTTGCATCTCCAATTTATTAAATTGCAATATTTTAATTACTTGTACAATAAATTGCTTAATTATTTAATGAGAACTGGGAGTAATTATGTTAATTGTTGCTTGCCACTGTATATCAAAAAGGAGACAGTGTTTTCTTGACAAAACCATTTTGCAGAAGTATTATTTTACATGGAGGTGCTAGAGAAGGTCCATAATTAAAGTAGTGTCAAGATTTATATTTAAAAGGCTGTATTCAGCTATGACTGAACTCAAGAAGTCTTTCTATTGTTTTAGATGGTTCTTGGAGTGGATCCCTAACAAGATGAGAACTTATTAAAATTCCTAAAAATTAATTGGACAGCTCCCTCCTCCCTTCCCCTTTGTGTTCTTTCTCTTACAAAATGCAGATCCATCAAATCATCAACAAAAGGCTTAGTAAACGGGTAACCATCTTACTACCTGGTATCAGAAGCAAAGCCACCTCAAGGAAATATGGGAAGTTCTAGTTAGAAGTTGCTTATCATTGTTGCTTTCCTCAGAGGTTCCTCACCTTTGCTTCCAGTCAGAAAGTCTTCTGTTCACTAATTGTGCTTGTGGATTTGGTTCAGGTTTCACACAATTCCATGTTTCATGGTTTCAGTGGAATAGCTGCAAATTCCAAGTGCCTCTATTCAATACTGAGGCTTTTAAAACTTGGGTTTTGGGTTAGCAAGTATCTTTACTCCCAGGAAAATGTGAGATTATCTTATGAAGTTTTGTCATGCAGAGCCTTCTGTAGCCTCTTTGGCTGGACAGGCAATAGAGTTGGCACAATTTTTTAAGGGACAGTCTCTTATTTTAAGCACTTTCTGGCCAAACCTTATGAACAAGCCTCAGGTGGAAAAATGTCTAATCATGGAACTGAATAGAACACAGGTGTGCAACAGAATTTGTGTATTGTGCTTTTGGTAGTTAGGTAGAGCTCATGTACCCAAACCTACCTGGCCCATCAGGTACCAAGTTCAGGAGGTGAGTTGTGTGCAGAAATCTTTTGTCTAATTAGAAGAAGAATAATAAGGAAAGTCTAGGACACAGTAAGAGAAGTCTTGACTGATTATCCTCTGAAGCAAACAAATAGACAAGAACAACAAAACAGTTTAGTGAAGTGGTCACAATTTCCCAGCTACCGGAGAAATTATATTGCAAGACTCACAATTGCTGATCTAAGCCTCCAGTGCAAATATAGTGCTAACTGCAAACTTCCTTTGGTCTCTAAGAGTTGTTGGTGCTTCAGTTGAAACACGAGAAAGACTAAGTTTTTACTGGGTTTTGGAAGCTTTAGAAATTAGAAATGCTGAACTAAGACAGGGTCACCAACACTTTGAGTGATGCCTATTTTCACATTGTAAGAGTAAAGGCCAATTAAACACAGACTCATGGAATAATTCAGGTTGGAAAAGGTGATTGGAGTCCAACCATCCTAAAATAGATCTGTCAGAATAGAATATAATTGATAAAGACTGTCAGATCTCAGCTAACAGAGAAGATGCTGAGTCTTTTGCTAATTATTATTGGAAATGAAGAGGAGACTCCATTAACTACAGTGTCTTAGAAAAGTCTCTTCCCTTGAAGTTCACATGAACACAGGATGACCTTACTGTTTACATAGCAATATTCTGTTCTCTGATTGCTTCTTTTACAGTTTGATCAGGAGTTGGTCCTATTGACAGCCTGTCAGGCTTCTTATTCCTGAAGTACAGGGAGGAAAAATTCTTACTGATTTTGGCTCCTTTCACTAACTACGTCACGAACTTGGACAGCCTTACTACATTTCAACATTTAATGTGCCACAAATTGATTCCTCCTGATGTAGTCATGTGGACTTTTTGAAGTGTGGCCATTATTTTCTTATTTTCTTTAACCTGCTGTTCAGCCATTTGAATTTGTCTTGTCTCCCACTTCCGAATTTGTCTCAAGTTTTTTTTCCTATGGTAGCTTCCACTGGCCTGTGCTCATAGTAGGATGTCCTTAAGTGGTCTTCATGACATTGGGGTTTTTTGTTGTTTTGTTTTGGGGTTTTTTTTGTTTTTCTTTTAGTTAGTTTCCTAACTTTTATGCCTTGAGATTGAATTTTAAATTCATCTAGGTTACAGAAAGTCTGTGAAGATTTATATCTGTAGTAGTCCATTGCTGTTCCTGAGTGCAGGGTGTTTTGTTTCTAAGTTTAATATGTTTGCTTAAGCTGTTGCTACTTCCAATCAACTGAAAAAACATCAGTAAATGAGGTAATTATTCATAAAAGTAAATGTGTGTGCTCACAGAAACCAGTATCCCAGTGGGCTTAGTAACATGTGTTCCAAAGACCTTGTAGTCAAAATCCTCATAAAGCATATATGAAAAGGCAAATCAGAGATTTTAAGGACTGGAGAAAGAGATAAGGGAATTACTAATAATGCATTTACTTTTACAGAAGTAAAAATGCTTTCTATGGGGTCTGAGAGAAATCAGTAACTAACATTGGCTGGCAAAGTTATGTATCCAAATAACGTTTCTGGGAGGACGTTCTTGTTTTCTTCTTTTCTAACAAGAGTTTGCAGAAGCAAAGGTTAAGTATTCTCAGTTAATGCATATTCTTGATTTACATGCACACTCTATCTAAACACATGCAAAGTTTCTTAATGAAAATAAATCATTACAGCAGACAGAATGAACTGTAGTCCCTAATGAAATCTAGTTCATCTAAACAAGATTGTTTGGTGTTGGGCTTTGGTTTTGGGGTTTTTTTTAAAGGATGGATATGAAATATTAGTCTCATTTTAATTGAGAAGGAGAATGCTACAGCTGAAAAGAAGGGAAGACTTTAAGCCTATTAAAAGCTGTAAAAGTATAATTCATTTTAACAATAATTGCAAAACCCACTGCAACAGCGAAACTAAATATTTCTGAGGAGTCTGTTAAGAGATACAGTCAACGATAATTTTAGGCTCAAGTCTGTATTGCTGTTATAAAATTCATAGAAAAAAATCAGAACATAAGAGGAAGGAAAAAAATAAAGTGAGACAATCTTTTTCTGATAAAATGTTCTTTGTTAAATACTTGTGGTAATTTTCATTTTGGCTTGAACAGATACCCTGGAGTACCCTGTTTATCCAGCAAGATTTAAGGAATCTCTGTTTGGCAGAGAGATCAAATGTGACAATTCCTTATAATAAAATCAAAACTAAGTATGAGAACTTAATATTTTGAAATTATTTTCTAAGTAAGTTATATAATACAGATTCCTATCGCTGTAAGGAACAATTCCTCTCAATCTTTTAGCCTTGCTTTTTGTTTTGATACATGTGTCCATGAAATTTTATTAATTTCTGCAGGAATAAGATACTGCTTATAATATTCAAACTTATGTTATTTTTATGTGCTTTCTGACTATATCAATCCAAAAGTAAAGAGATATGTGGACTGCATGGCAGGCATAAAATAACTTATGCATGTAACCTAAAGTGAAGCATTTTAACTGATTATGAAATTGCAGTGGCAGCTATCAGTTGGGGGGTTTTTTTAAATATTTCTCTCTGCTGCAGAATTCAATAGTATTAAGTATAGCTCTTTTATTGTGTTCTCCAGTTCTTCTTTAGCCCATAAGACTGTAAAGGTCCAGGGGGTATCAGATGTTTAAGATGTACCTTATATTTCTGAGCGTCTAGCTAGGGTGGAAGTCAGCTTAAAGAAGACACAAGTTCTCCATCAACCTGCACCTCAGGAAGTCCCCCATCATCCCCATATCATCATTGGCCAATCAGAGCTCAAATCAGTCCAGCAGTTTAATTACCTGGGCAGCCTCATCTCCTCGGATGGTGAGATTGATGGAGAGATAGACAACAGGTTAGCAAAGGCATACAGTGCCTTTGGAAAGCTTCATAAAAGAGTTTGGTGAAATAAACACCTGAAGAAAAGTACCAAGATCAGTGTTTACAGAGCCATAGTGCTGTCTACTCTCTCATATGGATCTGAATCCTGGGTCATCTACCGCCACCACCTGCGACTCCTCGAACGCTTCCATCAACGCTGCCTCCGTACAATCCTAAACATCCACTGGGCAGATTATGTGACCAATACATCTGTTCTAGAACAGGCACAGTCACAAGTATTGAGGCCATGTTGGTGAGAACACAGCTGTGCTGGGCAGGGCACGTCTCCAGGATGAAGGACCAACCACCCCCTCCCTAAGATCTTGCTCTATGGTGAACTTGCCACCGGCTGCCACAAGAGAGGAGCCCCGAAGAGGAGATACAAGGACTGCCTGAAACAACATCTCAGCCTTGGCCATATTGATCATCAGAACTGGTCTATTCTGGGCTCCAGTCGGGAGGTCTGGAGACACCCCATCTATAACGCTGCTGATGCCTTTGAGAACGCAGCAGGATCACCCTTGAGGAGAAAAGACAAGGCAGAAAGAATCGTGTCCTGCAGAATTTCCCACCTAAGGAGTCTTTCTGCTGTGCCTTTTGCAACCGGACGTGTCTGTCTCGTAGTGGCCTTTTTAGCCCCCAGTGTGTTTGTAACAAATGTGGGTAGAGCCCTCCCCAAATCTTTGTTCGTGAAGCCAGGCCATGATATTTCTGAGCATCTAGCTGGGCTGGGGTTCTTCCAAGTGATAATAAAGCTGTGGGACTGCAACCAGTTAGTATCACATCTGCTGGCTCGCACCTCATAAAGCACAGTTCGCTTCAGGGAATACCATCTTCAGCACAGATTACTGGTCGAGTGGGTTGCCTGATACTCCTGCGATACAAAGAAATTTTTATTTTGTCTTTCCTTTGGGAAATGAAATGTTAAAAAAGGAACAGGTAAATAAGCGTCACAGAAACGTGATGGGGTGACTCTCATGACTGGTAACTCTTTTGGTTGTTTCTAAAGTAAAATTTGAATGATGTTCTAGGTTTTAAAAAGTAAATCCATCTCCACCAAACAACATAACTATACCATAGAATCACACAGAATGAGTCTTGACAGGAGTTCTGTGTTCATCTCTGTGGGTCTTCTCGCCTCTTCTGCTCACTTTCTTGGCTGTGGTAATGTTCCTCTTGAGCCTAGAGGAAGTGATCCTTGTAATCCTTGAAGATTAAAGATAAAACTTATATTATCAATTTATCAATAGAATCTGGGTGATGACTCCATCGACAACAACCCTGCAGAGAAGAACTCAGGGATACTAAAGGATGAAAAACTGGAGATTTGATCCTGAGGTGGATCAAAGGGAGCATGACCAGCACACTGAGGGAGGTCATTCCCTCCTCTACTCCCTCCTGCTGAGGTTGCCTCTGAAGTCTGGTGTCCCAATCGGGTCCCCCCAGCACAGGAAAGACACAAACCCGTTCAAGTGGGTCCAGAGGAGGGTCACAAAAATGATCACAGGGCTGCAACAGCTCTTCTGTGAGAACAGGTTGAGAGAGTTGGGATTGTTCAGCCTTGAAGAAAAGTAGGCTGAGGAGACTTTATTGTAGCCTTTGAAGAGATAAAGTGATTTAGAAAAAAAGATGAAGAAAGACTTTTTCCCAGGGCCTCTAGTGATAGGACAAGGGATTTAGTTGTAGGTTGTGCATAAGGGAGATGTTTGTTGTGATTAGAGTGGTGAGATGCTGGACCACCTTGCCCAGAGACGTTCTGGATTTTCCATCATTGGTGTTCAAAGTCGTGTTGGAAGGGGCTTGGAACAGGTACATCTAGTGGAAAATGCCCATGTCAATTACAGGGAGATTGCAAGGATCCTTGATGATCATTTCCACCTCAAACCATTCTGTGATTCTAAGTCTTGAAGTATCTTTTAAAATATATATAATACTAAATGAAGAATTAAATAATTTTTGTAAGTTCAGTGTCACAAAAAAAAAAGTGCATCTCATTTACATCTTACCTTATTTTTTGATGAATTTACCAAAACATCACAGAAAGAACCATAGTATCTAGTTTATAGGGAAGAAATACTATGCTTTATCCTGACTTTCTCATTCGAAAAAGTGTTAGAAAATCAATTATTTTAAATCAAACTTCTCACATCAAAAATATTACAGTAAATTACTAGCTTTAAAAGAAAATCACACCAAACCCAAGATAATCTATTTCTAATACTATTTTCGAATAACTGACGGTTTAATATTATTATTGAAAAATACTGTGGAAGCAATTTCTGAGAACTTTTGCTCAGCTGCTACATGTTTTGAAGAGGTGCAGTTGTGTAGAATGTCCACTACTGAACATGCTGAACATCACTATTATGCCATTTGTCTCTCAGCTACTTCTGTAGTGGCAAAACAGTGAAATCTCCGAGAATGGAAGAGACAGGAAAAAAAGTTATTTTACCTGATGAAAACATGAAGTCACAAAATAATCAATGCATCAAATTTTACCTGCAGAGTTCTCTGTAGTATGTGGCCTTTTTGCTATCTACATTTAGACATAAACCCTATTTTCCTTGAAATTTGTTGCATTCCCGGTGTATATTAAATGTGTGTTTTTAACAGTTGTTGATTCAGTACCATAGCAAAGTTTTATAACTTTACTATTCTTTTTCACTTCATTAGTACTTCATCATAACTTGCCAATTATACTTTGCTTTGATGGTGTTGAATAAGTCAAGAAATTTAGAGATTAGAAAGAAGCTTCTTTTAGTGTTTTATTCAATATTATTTTTGTAAAATATTAAATCAAGATTCACCCTGTTTACCATTTCAGAGTCGTGTTTTCTGATGACACTGCTATGAAAATTCTATGTCATGAAGACTCCACAGATTCCCATAATGAAGATGACATAAATCCAAAATAGTCTGCATGTCAGGTGACAAGAAACCAGATTGTACATGTTTTGCCTTTTGGTCAGTTAGAGGATTTTCAATTAAATTAAAAGAATTGTCAATATCAATTTTATTTTGAGGGAAATGCTGTCACTGCATTCTTCTTTTCTCTTCTGCACAGGATGTATCCAAAAATCCTCTCATTAGTATTATGCCTAATTTTAATGAAGTTTCTTGTTATTTACCTTAATCAGTTGTCAGTAATTCTGAAGAGTAGTTTTAGAAACAAAACTTTTCAAGAAATACTTCTTTTGATTATGTTGAAGAGAAGATATAGTGATGCTGTGTCCTTTCAATATTTTTCCAGCTTTCATCTTTTGTGTTTAATGGCACTTGTAGAATTATCCATACACTGAAAATTTATATCAGTGTAGCAACTTTCTTTAAAACGTGTGATTGCACTAAAATATTTGTGCAAATGCTGATCTTTTACCTGAACCACACATAGTTATTCTGAAAGTCTTTATATTTGTTCTTCTGCTGCTCTGTGGAACTCTGTGCTTCTGTGAATAGACTTTTTGGGCTTTTTCTACCCAATTTCAATCCAGGTTGTGTTTCTCAGAGGTGTTATAACAATAGGTTTAATTATCTTTCCAAAATATATCAATGGTACTGGTGGGTTGATCTCTTTGGCACATCCATCCCATAAACATCAATTCATCTTTCAGGAAAGTTTTTTTATGATTGAGCAGAAAATGCAAAAGAGACTGGGGTGTTTAAAAAAACCACAACATTTCCTAATCATGAGAGATTATTACAGTCTTCTGGTTCTTAACAGTACTTTCTTTGCATTTTGCAAGCTCATAAAGTTCATCGTATAGCAGTAAAAGTACAAGATTACTGTATTCTCATTTTTTTTGAGAATTAAGTGAACTTTTGTGGAGGAATATAACAGGCTTCAAATCATGTAGATATCTATTAAGAACAGATAATGTAATGTTTGGGTTTTTTTGGTGGAATACTTCAAGAAAATTTCTGCCTTTATAAATGCATCTATAGGCTAACAATTTGATTTTACTTTGTAAAAAGTTTCTGAAAAAGATTCTCTCTAAGACTTTAATGAAGATAAAAGTTGGTTTTCTAAATTATGTTCATATTAATTATTTCTAATATATAAATTATTCATTAGTAATTAAAGTTTCAACTATCAGTTGAGTTAGCTTATAATTAATTTGGAAAAGTAGAGTAATGAAATGTAGTAATTAAACAAGAAAATCTTCTTCTTATAATTGCTACAAAACTCTTATTTGAAGAAGATTTAGAAGCAACATATTTTCCCTGAGAATAAAAAAGGGTTGAAAGTTATGGCAAAATGCTTCACTTACATTTTAAAACTACCATATCATGGATAAGTTTAAAATGTACGTGAAACATCTTGCCATGGATTTTGGCTTATTTGGCACATTTAATTAAAAGTCATTTGTGATCAGTGTTTGAATAGGACAACTGGGTAAACTTCTGTGTGACTTTGGAAGGAAAATATCCCCAGATACATGTGAAACATTACTAGGTAGCAATAAAGTTTGTATTTTAAGGTGAGTATTTTAATTTGGCTACAGCTATTGCAGCTTTTCAGGCCTGACAGGAAATTGAGGATACTTGGCTATCATTCTTCCAGGTCTGGACACTCCAATAAACCAAAGGAGATCTGTGCATCCTGACAAATCCAATATAACCCATTTGGTTTCCCTTTAATTTGTTAAAACAACACAAAAGGTACAAGAAACTAAGAAAATAGACACCTCACTGCTTGTTTTTCCACTGTGATTCCTGATAACCTAATGCAAAACACTTAGTTAAACTAACTGATTTGTCTTCTTCCTGTGGTAGACTGAAATGTTGTTAGTATCTTAATCATATTATAATCATGTTAATGTCAAAATCATAGAAAGACTTTCCATTTAATCTCTCTCTGTCACTGTCTTTCTTCCCCATCCCCTCCTTTTCCTCCATAAAATCAGAAAAGAGTGTTGCCCGACTGCAGTTTGTGTTAAATTTCTTGAATTAAGTCATATGAACCCAAAACTTTTTAGCACATCTCTAATGGAACCAAATTAACAGCAACATAATGCATTCCTTCTTTTGTTGTTTTTCTAATCTTTAAAAGGCACATAAACACCAACATGAAAAGACCTTCAACTTGTTCTATGAAGTAATTTTTCTCTAGGAACCTTAACAGAGGACATAGTTGGAATTCAAAACCAAATAAAGTTCTATTTCTTTATTTTCTATGTCAGAAGGCATATAAGGGACCTCCTCTAGCTTTGATAAAATAGTGCTCTTTGTTTTTCCCGTGCTGCTGAAAAATGCAATTTATCAAATATTGTAAGTGAATAAGGGGTAGAGGCACTGTGTCAGAAACAGTGTCTGGTAGTAGTTTCTTTTAGACTTTTGAAAGAGTACTGAAACTGCAGTGAATGAGAAATAAAATAAAAAAATTCAAAAAGTTGCAAGCTTTCAATATGCCTGAAGACTCTTTCAGAAAGTACTCTTTAGTTGGCCCTTTTTTTTTAAATATTTCTAAGTGGTGAGAAGCAGAGTACTTAATATTAATTTGTAGAAATAGAATTAATTCATCTTGGCTGAAGAAACATGAACTCTGGCTGTGTGCAAGCACAGTGCAAGTACAGAGGCAAGTTAAATTTTTGTCATGCTGAATCTGAATAGAACTGCATAGATATAGTACCTCTTAATCATGCTTTTGGAAAGAAGAATATGGCTTTAAAGCTGAAAAGTATTATATAAATTCAGAAAACAGAAAGATCCTTAGGTCACCTCATAAAAAATGACATAAATGTGAAGTTTACAGAGACAGTTTATTGTTTGCATGATGAATGATGTGACAGTCTTGAGATACCTTTTTTCTGACACTAGAAGTCATTTTTCTAGGTGGAATCTGACATAAATCTAACAGTTTTGCCACATAGCAGTAAAAAATGAAATATTAACCCTCCTTTTGTTTTGTATCTCTGATGTTCACTTTCTAAAAATGTCTAGTTTTCTTCACCAGCTCTTCAGCTGTGAGAACACTTAAATCTCTAAAAGAGTAAACCCACTAAGCCAAAGAACTTTTAATTCATATATGATTTAAAAATTACACTATCATGGATTCAGAAATGTTTCTAACCATGATTTCATAAGAAGCATTTTATTTATCTTCCCTTTATGCCTGATGAGGGATATGAGAATAGTCACATTTTAGGGTCTGAGAATAGTCACATTTTAGGATCTGTAGTCCATGCTACTCTATAGCATTGAAACTGTAGAACCATAAAGTTGGTTTTTCTGTCAGAAAATATTTTGCATGGACCAACTTGCCTGATTAATAGTAGACATAAGTTATTCTCCAAATACAGCTTTTGTTCTGTGAAAATGGTTGCTTCTGTGTCCTTACTGTCATATACAGACTAGTTCTCTAGGTTAGTCATGAAGATGTAGGCTCATGATAGCCACCACAGAGTATGAAATAATTTTTTCTCTAAACAGAGAAAGTGGGGAGAAAAAGAAGGCTTTTGAATAAAGCAATAAGCCCTTTTCAAAGAGATGAAAGGATTGACAGTGGTTTTTTCCCCAACATATGAGCCCACATCAGGAGGAATATTTCTGAACCTTCATAAGTTATTTCCAACTCTAGATATCTCCAGATCTAGGTATCTCACAAATGGACAGCTATATGAAGCTATGGAGCTCACGTATGGAGCATTATAATGGCTATATAATATTGCTAAAAAAGGCTTATTGGAAGTCTCCCCTCCATAGAACTGAGTGAAAAGTATCTGTTTGTAACAAATGTCTTTGTGGTTTCCTCTGCACTTAAACACCACAATAGACTGGGGGAGGAAAGAAAAAAAAAGATATTATTTTCCTTTCTGAGGAAATATTAATTTTTATGCTTCCACTCAAAAGTGACTGGTTTTACATGCTCTCATTTACTGGTGTGGGTTGCTACCAGCTGCCTTTCCCTGCTACTTTAATTATGCATAAACCCTCCATTCCCCATTCTTTATAGGGAGCTTTCAGCAATAAAATTTAACATGCTTGCTGTTCTAAGTAAATTGTTAAAACAATTTTTGATTGATATGCTAGATTGTAACTTGGCACAGAACTTTATGATCCCAGATTGTGATAGCTTCAATAGATATTTTCCCTATATTTTTACTGAACTTTGGCTGTCAACCTTTCCTGGGAATTATGACCCTAAAGGAGGAGTATGCACATAAGCAATTTGATGAAAGATTCCTAAGGGATTTGATGCCTTAATTTTTCTAGTTTTTTGGTTTTTTCTAATTTTATAAGCTTTATAAGTAGTTATATAAGTAGAAGTAGATTTTAGAAGCAGCAACCCTTATTCCTTTACCCTTTAGCACATCAGTTTACACATTCCTCAACCCCTACATACCCCATTCCATGCTCCCATATCAATATCCCCTGAATCCCAGCAGAAAATGTTTAGTCTCTTGTCAAGGTAGGCCTCTTCTGTTTGAGGACATCTAATCCTGGCCTGAACTGCAAGAGTACAGTCAAGAACTGGGTGACCGTGTACCCTTTGTGCTCTGAAGAAGATGAAGATGATGAAGAAAAGTCCCCAGCCCCAATTCCAAGGGGGTAGGATAGGGGTGGACCAGGGCAAAAGCTACAGGGTGGAAACACTTGGGATTGGACAGACAATATTATAAATTGTAACACCTGTACATGGCCAGGGCGTCTTGTAATCTTATTCCTAGGTACAAATTAAACCCTTTTCTTATCTCATCTCCAATTAAATTACTTTGGAATTTTTTTTTCCTCCGCTCCTACAGGCATCAGATTAGATAGCAAATTCCTCTGATCCAAAGGATCTGAGGAATCTGTCTTGTAATTCATTTTTGGCTTTGACAATTTGTTTCAAATGAGTTGCCTGATGGACGGAGTCGTGTTTCACGCGTGGTTTGATCTTGTTGCAATCCTGCCGTGCTACAACCCTCGTGTTCTCAGAGAGGTAAAATTTTAGAGTTATTTACTGTGTACTGGTAGCTGAGCACCCTTCTCCACACACCTTTCAGCAGCTGTCACAGACACAGCAGAGTTATGCAGGCATGTCGGGAAAATGTGTATATCATCCCCCGGTGCTTACTTGCCCTTAATCTCTTTTTGTAGCAGAGTTATGAAATTTATGAAAAGTGAGTTATGAAGCTTGAATGAAATCAATCTTTGCTGCATCCAAATGCTCTTGCATTTTATCACTTCTCCTGTTCTGACAGGCTTCTTGAAATTCTTCAACTTCATACACGTCTGGTCTAGAACAAGGGCAAGACCACGGAGAGAACACAATGAAAGAATCATGGAGAGTTTTCCACCCTTTCAGTTTCTACCCTTTCAGGTTGTGTATTAAAACTTTTTTTTTTTTTTTTTTTACTTTATTAGTATTTTGTAGTCCTTCAGATGATGGAAAATTTCTCAGCCAGTAGCTATCTTATTAATATAATATAATAATTAATATAATATAAATGGAGTTGGGTAGCATGTACGCAGAGATTATTGACCTTTAGCTTACCTAAGAGAGAACTTTTGACATCTTCATGACTGCCCTTTGCAGCTGGAAGTGAGTATGTGAATTATCAGGTCAGCTCAGGAACTGTGGAAGAGAAAAGTTTCTCCTCGGTAGGGCAATGAACAACAATGATGAAAAAGCCTTTCTTTCTCCTATACTGTGCGTGTTGTACCAGCACACAAACTAAAAACAATTTAAACAAATGCATGGTTTATGACTCAGAGCAGACATACTAGAAAATAAAAACACTGTAGAAAAAAAATCAGTTTGAAGAATCTGAAGAGTACCTACCTCCTGTTTGCCTTGAAATCATGATTCCACTTGACACTCCCTTTGCAGAGAAGTGAAATTAAATTTGCATTGTCTTTTTTTTTTAAGAATACATCACAGCCATACCTGTGGATCCCTCATTCTCAGCAAATTCTATTGAAGGAATAAGCCCCCACTAAAACTGTGGCAATGACATTTAGTGGGGGAATGATCCTTAGTCTACACTTGTACATGTTGGGCCAAAAGTAGACTAGATCCAGCCTCCCCAGAAATGAACAATCTCATTCCAGTTTATAATTTTATTTATTATTATTATTAAACATGAAAAAACCAACAGATTTAATTTTCCAACTGCCAGCTTGCTAAGATCATTATTATTATTATTATTATTATTATTATTATTATTATTATTATTTTCTTTTTTCTGCAGTTACAGTGATTATCTTGTACATTTTGCCAGACTGCTGATATATTGGCTCCAAGAAGGTTTGTAGTCTACAAACAGTGGGAACCAAATCAATCACTAACACAAGTTTTCCAAAGTATTTCAACAATAAAGGCATAGGAAGGGAAAAAGCTTTTTAAATTGAGACAGATAAAGACATTTCTTTAAAACATATATAAAATCACAAATATATAGATTTGAAAATATTTCTTTTGAGAACCTTGCTTGTTATTTTAAGGACTGAATTTCTGCCCTATTATTAACTAACCTATATGAAAATAATAATTTCTTCTTAACAATTAAAAATAGTGTCACGAGAATAATTCCTGACAGAGAAACCTAAGCATGGGTATGCATGATTCTTTCCAGAGTTTGTTCAACATGTATCAGGTTTATTCATGTCAGACACCTTGTGTGCTCAGTATCTTAGCCATCTGTATTTGAGCCACTTGACATAGCAGAAAGAATGTGAATTAATTAATTAAGGGTGAATGTGAATTAATTAATTAATTAAGGGTGAAAGCATTTCAGCTCCAGCAGGTTTGTTGGTACATTTGGAAGTGACATGGAAGAGTTGGAAATTCTTAAAGTGAATTTTTATTCCAGTATTATGTTTACAACACAAAAATATCAGACCAGAGATAAAAAAAAAGTTAATAGCCCTCGTTTTTACCAGTTTTGAATATGAAGTGAACTGCAAGCATTTTGTTCTTTTTTTTTTTTTTTATCAAAACACCAAATTAAGTCCATGTCAAGAACAAGATTAGAGATGTATTCAGCTAGGAACAGCAGAGCTTCTTAACTCCACATGTGTGTTTTGCTTACAGGCTAGTTAAAAGCTCAGCAAAATATATAAGGCTCCGTGATGCTGTCAGAAAGTTTGCTTTTCTTTTACTCTTTGTGTGAAAAGAATCTTCATAAGAATCTGAATTTGTGTAAAATCGTGCTTATATAAAACTACATAGTTCAAATTTGCATTATTCATTTTGTGATTTAATATGACCTACATTTTTGCTAATAATAGGGTGTAATTCTTTTGTCAGCACAGCTTTGCTGTTTGCAGTAGCTGAGGATCTGTAATCTGGTGATTACAGAACATTTGAAGTCAGGGCCTAGAAGAGAAAAAAAAAATTACCCAACTTGTTTACTCTTCTCTGTTATTGTTCAATAGCTACTTGGTGAAACCTCTCTCTGAATTGGAAACTCAGGTAGCAATTATGGAGCACTCTACCTGCCACAGTTGCAACCTCAGTCAAATGTCCTTAACTTCTTCCTTTAAGAGACCATCCCTTTTTAAGGGGATATTCTTGTTTTTATAAAACTTTCCATTTCGTGGATCTGTTTTCATAGAAGTAAAGATTTATGTTGTAGCTCTATTTGATCAAACTTGCAATTTATTATGTTGTGATTTGTAATAACATTGTATTACCTGAGTACAGGACAGAAAGATAGATGTATTTAGGAATCCAGCAATCTAGCATAGCAGGAAAGAATTTTCATACTTATTTATTTTACATACATACTAATAACTGTGTGTATTTATTATATGTGTGTAAACACATACTATGCAGCATAGGGAAAGAATAAGGAAACCTGCAGATATTTGCTAAGTTTTGCATTCAGCTGGAGTTATGTGAAAGAACCTAAGAGAGATTAAGTTTCACCCATCAAAAAGGGAGAAGAGGAACTGAGGTATAAACTGATGGTTGCCTCAGTATATGTCATTTGGCACACATATAGTAATGACATATGTGGTGCATGATCTGACAAGTGTATATGGTGAAGCAGCTGTATCTTTTTATTCAGTCAGAAGCAGCACAATGCAAACATAGAAATTAAGCTTATTTTTAAATAAGGGAGAGATGTTTTCACAAGCTGATGATCACCTACTAGGCACCAGTATAATGGTGGTTTGTAACCTGGTCAGAAGATTCTGAGATCTTTTACAAAAGCAGTGTCAATGGTCACATTTCACAGAATGATTTTTCTCTAGGTTTAGAAAGAAACATGTCTTAGAGCTGTAAAGAAAATCTAATTTAGGACTCAGCCTGCTACCTTCCAGTTCAGGACTTTCCTCCACTAAATCCAGTGGAATTAGAGTCAAGCTTTTAATAACGTGTCCTTTGGAAAACCCAGGAAGAAAGATCAATAAAATCATCAAGAATTTTCTGTTCTAAACACTAGAGATCTCTCAGGAGCAACTGAGGTAGCAGATTCCTTTTACATGAGAATCTGTGATTGACACAAATGAGCACAACAGAATCAGGCACATAAATATTTCCTAGTGATGTTTGATTATAGCAGTAGAATGACACTGACTATTCACAGCTTGTGACAGACAGGCTTTTGACAAGAAGCAATGTCTCTTCCTGTACTGCTCCTAGTAACTATCATAACATGTATTTCATGCAAAACCACAGTCAATAGAAAAAAAGAAGACGACCTTGTCACAAAATTAGTGTCTGTCGTGTATATATACATACTTAAACACATAGATATGTATTTACATATACATATTCTCTTACATACATATGAGAAAATGAGCTATTTAAGTCCTGGTTTCCTTTAGATTGCTATTAAAAAAATCAGATTATTAGCAGAGAAAGCTGAGCCATACCCATCATAAGTAGTTACTCAAATGCATTTAGTCCATTCTTTAACCTTTTTAAAAGTTTCCAAAATGTAGTTATGCCTGATACCGCCACACACATCAAATGAAAAGTTTCCTTCAAGACAAAATATTCACCAGAATTGACATGAGGCCTCTCAGTGGGGAGCCCTGAGGACTGAGACATCACTACATCTAAGAGAAGAGATACAGGACAATATCCCCTGAAGCCTACATTACATCTCTGCACTATCATCTGTGCATATTTTTTATTGTCTATGCTTTATCAGATACTCTTATGTATCAATAACTTGCTGGTTTCTGTAGAAAATAAGAAACATTTTTCTGAGAAACTCATGGCTTGATTGAAGTGCATCAGCGACTGTGGAGATTGTTATTTTGGAAAACCTGTTACAATTCCATATACAGTTCTTCATAAAGATGGCATACATGCTATGTGTCTGTATCTTTTCTCCATTAAAGGGAAAATGTACAGAATGTAACAGAAACAGAAAGGTTTTAGACACCTGATGTGTTTGTAACAATCTAAGACAAATTAAAAATTTAAACAGTTTGAGACGAAGAAATGAAGTGCCTCTCATGCAAAAAAAAAAAAAAGCAACCCAACTCTTCTTCAAGTAGCAGAAGAAAATTTTAGGGGAAAGTCAAGGGAAAAAATGTGAAAATTTAGTAAAAAAATTACCATATGGAGAAACAAATATGATCAGCAAGGATCTTTGGATTCCTCATACAAGGCAAAGCTCTCTAGTGAAATTCATGGGTAATTTTCTAAGGCTTTCTTCAAATGACATTATTACCTCAGCCTTTGACAGGTAGACTGGGTGTAATCTAGAACAGATATTGCAACTAAAGGCCATCTAAACCAATCACTATTCTGGAGACTGGCAGCCACTAGCAAGCAATCATTTTAACTGCAGTACAAATGGGTCCAAAGCTCACTCAAACTGTAGAGTTCAGACCTTAAAAATGTTCTAACATTAAAAATGTTCTGTATTTTGGGTCCTCAAAAACTAAAGTGGAGCTTTCAGCTTAGCACGTGCAATTTAAGGCACAAATATTAAAGTGTACGCAGGAGTCTGTTTGATTTTGTCAGAAAATATGAGTTATCAGAGCAAATGAAAGCTGCAGACTCCCCCTGCAATTTGTGTTCTTAGGTCTGAATTGGAAAGGAGATTGTAAGATATTGTTTTACCCACAGAAATCTCAGAAAAAACTTCACCTTGAAGCTTCCTTTGCATTTTAAACTTTCCACAAGGTTTGATTGAGTTATTGTAGGAGTAATCCCTTAGGAGTTTAGAACTACATGGGATACTGTGTCTCGAGATTTCAGGATGTTGTGTTAAACTAAATAAAATCAGCTATATCGACCTTAAGAGGCTTTGAACACTTGGTAAACCACTTGTTGAGTTTAATTCAGACTAACTGTTGCTTGATTGATTTAATCACTGGAGTTACATTTTGGATTTTAATTTGAAAATTGAATCACTCAGTTTGTAGTTCTAACATTAATAGGGAGATTTTGCCTTTAAACTGAGGGCATAGGTCAGGACAGTGGACATGTCTACAGACAAGCAACTACCTGCTTACGTTAAGCTGAATTTTACAACTCTCAAGAACTTCAAAAGGGGAATTCTGATGTTTATTCATCCTTTGTTTGAATCAATAATGTAAAAAAAATGACACACAGATAAATTTTCATTTAACCTACAAAAGGATCATCAAAGAGAACAGGTCTTTCAGCTATTCTAGGATACTAATTGTCTTTACTCAGGTGTAAACACTTGCTGACTCCTAAAACTGTAGCTGGATTTTAGCTGGTGATAGGTAGCACACTCTGTCTTCTGCATCTTCTAAAATCCCTTCCAACTGCGATTATGCCACATATTTTCCCACGCTCTTTTGAAGTTTCCAATGCACTTACAAGGAATAAATATTATTTACTGAGACTGTAAGCTGTTCTTGCTGTTTGTTTCCGTGGGAGATGCAAGAAACACAAATTGTTTCTTTGAAAAAAACCCAGCTCTTTGAAAAACACGAACAAGTTAGTCTCCTTCTGCGCATTTCTTTGTTGTCCTACTCGCAAAGACTATGAAAAGGATGTCTCTGAGCACTACGTGGTTTTTTCTTAACACTGCCCTTAAGGCTTATACACATTGGTGGGGGGCTCATTCTAAAAATAGCAGAACTGAATTTGCATAAGCTTTTGTTCTCCCACTTAGGTCAATCATGAATAGATCCTTTCTTGGTGCATCAGTTCATATTTTGGGTTTCAAGCCTTTCCTTCAATTAGATTCTGTGCTTTGAAAGCGTAACATCTTTTATTTGTGCAGCTTTGAGAACCATCAAGAACTCCTTCAAGGAAGTCGGTTTGCAAAGTAAACACAGAGCAATTGGGCTTTACAAAAGCAATCTTCTTCCCTTAGTTCATCTTTCTTCTGTTCTGTAACTGAATCTGATGAAATTTAAGCTGATTTCATCATATACTCATGCATGGTTTATACCCCATACCCAGGAAATTTTGCTTAATTCAAGACTATAAGTACTAACTTGAGCCCAAACATTTATATATCAAGTTGCTATTTGTTAACAACCAGTTTTTGATGCAACTTCTAAGCATTCATAACTGTAGCCTGCTTTCTAAAAGTTTCTTTCCAAAGCATAAAACACAAATATAACACTTTGAAATATCTGCTGATATAAAGTTTTACAGAACATATATGAGTGCTTAAACTCAAGCTATAGATAAAGAATAACAGCGGAGTGCTTTGCTGAGTGTTTTATCTCAGTGCAGTCCTATCCTAAAATATTGCATATGGAGTTGTCAGAATGTTTCAGATCTATTCCTTTCTCTTTTATGAGTTTTATTCTTAATAAAGTTGGCTGGAAAACAAGGCTTCTGTTTTTTTATGCAAACTTGGAAGCTTTGAAAATTTCTGTTCTGCAATGAGATGACTGAAAGATTTATTTTCCTTGAAATATTCTCCTCCAGAGAGAAGACTGATTACAACAAAAAGTTAAGTTCTCAGAAACATTTTCTGGGATATAGAGTGTTCACAGCTTGTCTCTCTATATCTCTCCATAAATTGAGTATTCCTCAGCACACACTTGTAATTTTTCTTGCCAAGTCTGTGCCTTGTTCTTGACCAACCAGCTCATTTGACCATAAGAGTTTCCCATAAAAGTTATTTCAGAAAAAAAAAGAAAAAAGACCAACCAGAATTCATCACTCATTCTTAACCACTAGTGTTTTTTTGCATAGGTAATATATTTTGTAGAACAATTTTCATTTCACAATGCTTTTATTATCAAGGGTTTCAAGGCCATGTGTTTTTAATAATAAACAAATAAGTCACACTTCCTATTGCTGCCATTTATTTAAAAATAAAATAATATTAAAACCTGAGTTTCATTTATACTTTCAGAATAGCTTGAGTGATATTAAAGAAATATACATCTACTTTTTAGCTTGTCTTCAGTAGGGTAAGTAAAAGTGAGTTTGTACTGTTATAATTTTATCTACTGTCTTAAGCCTTAGAGAAATATAAGCTATAAATATTCCAAAGTGTCAGACTAAATGCTTTAGGTTAGGTTATAATTTATTAGGCTTTATTGGGATATACACCCAAGCAGAGAAAAAAAGAGTTTAAAGAGTCTACTCATTTGTAGGACATCCCATTTTCTTATACCCCTCTTTCTTTTCTTCTCTCTTTCCTCTCAAGTGGAATGAAAAATTGCTGCATTTTACAGTGTAGACTGAGATTAAAGACCTTATTCCTGCAATAACCAATTCTAGGTATAGTCTCAGATGATGGGTTGCAGGATTGTCTCTCCCTTTGTAACTATATACAGCTATAAAGTAGACACAGGTGTGTTTGCGTGCAATTAGAGGAGTCCTTCATTTCCTTTTATCCTGACCTTGTTTTAGAAGTTGGCAAGATCTCATGAAAACTTCAGTACCACAGTAGTCCGCCCCTAAACATGTTTATCTGGACTTGAGCTCTCCACATGGAGAAGTAGATATTACTGCTACAGACTTGCAATTATTCCCAAGAAATTGGTCGTGTCATACAGCTCAATCTTAACCACAGCAAGCCAGCTGGGTACAGATCTTTGTCTATACTGTTCCCAGACTAAGTTTGAAAGCTCACTTTTCTGATATCCAATTTTCCATTCAGCAAGGTTAGGTTTGTTAGAAACGTTTTTAGAGCCTATTGGCAAACCAAGTCTTTAAAAAAACTTACAATTTAAGAAATGTGGGAGACTCATTCTTAAAAAAAAAATTAAGTATTAATACAGTAGCCAGTGCCTCAGTTCTTTCAGCTAAATTCTTTGTCTAGTAGTATTGGAAGCACAATTTTTGTCTTTTCTGTTACTGTTAGTTTATGTCCCTCCTAACAAGCTCAAAGACTGCTTGGGCCTCAGTGGAGAAGTAAGACCTTGGAGGCTGTCATCAACAGGGCATCTAGACCCTGTGATCCCAATTTTTATTATCCAAGACTGCAGAATGACTCCTCTTTTGAGGCTGCATTTCTTTCCTTTTTTCATTTGCACCCTATACCATTCTATGTAGCATCTGTGTCTACCTTGGAATCATACTGAGTTAAATGTTCTTTACAGAGGAGGGTTCATCACTGTGTGAAATATACTGTCTCTTAAGCCTTACTTGATAATGATGCAGTGTTTTGAAAGTGATATAATAAGGTATTTTCCTTAGCAACAGTGTACTGTTGCTAATAAGCACTTAAAAAATTGTCTTTGTGTAATGAACACAATTGTACTCAAATTTTAGAAACTCCTTACTGGGAAAATTTGTGCGAGGATCCAAGAGTAAGATGGTTCCCTTCTTGCTACTTTATCACACTTTCTAGACTGCTTTGATATTTTTACATTATATTAAATATATAAGTGCCAACCCCACATATTCCCGAGGGAGACAGGTCTCAGAGACTGGAGAACGTTTCTAGAATAACTGTAACTCTGAATATGGATGTGGTTACCATTTTTCCATAGCATTTCTCGGACAGTATCAAACACAGCCTGTTTCTTTTCTTACTATTAACATTTGAGGAGCTTTATTTGATTAAAATTTGGTATTTGAAAATCAAGAGGCCTTACCATCCCAAGCATACTCACACACAACGTGAGACATTGTTTTCAAATCACAAAGGTTAGGATATGATTCACGTTGGTTTTGAAAGGCTCTGTTAATATTTGACCATAAGGCTTTCCAAACAGGAAATGCAACCGCTATGAAAGATATTCTGGATAAGTATTTTGAATTGATATTTGCGTAGACATATTTGCACAGCGTATATAAGGTTCTTATTTTTGGGAGAGCAATATAAGGATAGTTCAGACCACAGGTTTGGAAAATGCCAGTTCTGTGCATTTTTCATTCGTCTGCCCATGACACCAGTGCTGAAATTTATGACGAATAAAAAAATTTATCAGTGTAATAGAAGTGACCGTTTCCCAAGATTTTAGTGCAGACTGCTGTTCAGTCACATATTTTTATCATTATCTCCTCACTTGCATCCCAACTGTCTTAAAAATGAGAGTAAATAATTACATTAGGTCCTTAAATTGTCTTCCTTTTTTTTTTTTTGTGTGCACTTTTGTGTTCTGAATGCTATTTCTCCATTGCTTATACTGTGTTCTCCCCTTCCAAGATAAAAGGTTCAACCATCCAGGCTTTTGCAGTAACCTGAGTTTTGTGGTTGGCCTTCATTTTTTATCATTCTGGGCCCCTGGACGAATTTTTTGGTAGAGTTTTTGTATCCCATTTCTTTCAGAAGAATTTCTATGTTTGTGGATAGAAGAAAATAAAATGTAGATAAGCTGCTTTTCATACACTACTCTCTAGCAGAAGTACTGCTTTTCTTCTGCCTTTTTTTTTGTTTGTTTGTTTCTTTGTTTAGTTTTGGTTGGTTGCATGGGAGTTTTTTTGGTGGTGGTGTTGATGGGTCATTTTGTTTGTTGGTTGAGGGTTTTTTTAATTGTTTGTTTGTTTTCTTCCCCTTTCCTTCTTTGTCTGGTATACTTGTGCAAATTGAAAGGACGGTTCATTCCCCTGCAAAAACATATTTTTACAAAAAGCTTATAAAGAACACATTAGTTTGAGAGAGAGGAGGTTACTACTAGTGCACTGTAAATCAAACTTTATTATTTATAGAAGTTTCATAGGTGCTCAGTAATAATAAATGACGAATCAGGTAAGACAGTAGTAAGAATTCTGCATATGTGAATAATTCAGTGATTCTGTTTAATCTGTGAGAACAGATCATGAATCCTCCCAGGGTTCCAATGAGCCTAACGAATATAAACAATGAATTAATTTTAGGTCAGGGATATAACTTTGAAGTACCAAAGCAATTAGAGTTTAATTAAAAAAGATGTTCATGAAATGTAGTTCATATAAATTTTGTTTGGACATAAAAAGGAGCTTTCAATACTAGACTGAAGTTCTTGATACAAACATGGCCACTCTCACCTATTTTTCAACCCTGTAACAGTTTTCCAAATTAGCTGCTTGAGGTTTCCTTCAAAAGTAGAAGTGACATACAAGCTTTATCCAGCTGAAAAAAAGGAATGTAGTGTTTTAGTTGGTCTATATAGGCCTTTTTCTATTGTTTAATTTTGTCATTATAATTATACTAATCCTAAACCATTTAAGGAATATTAGTGCAACAGCAAAATATAGAGTTTGTTGTTGTGAAGACTCATTCTTGACTGTTGTTGTTTAAATAATTTCCATAAATTAAATTAAAATTAGAGAGGACACATAAGTTACATGTCTATATAGTTGGTGACTTTAATTCATATTCTATGTCATCTACATAACTTGCGTAGATGTACATGCAAACAACCTAATGCAACCTCGAGCAACTATAAACTATGCTATTGTCCACAGAGGTTCTCTGGTATAGAATTTACAACACTTGTTTTAAACCTATCTTTACTATTTGCTTATATGTCCCAGTCATGTCTCCTCTAGGCCTGAGAGTATGGATCCAATATTTATCTGTCACCAGGAAATATCTGCAAAATACTTTCTATTTAGACTTGGAGATTGCTGTCTTCTCAGGACCTGCTCAACAGCCTTTCATTTGTGCTGGTACTAAAGGGCTGCAAATTACAGAGCTATACCAAGGGATATCTTAAGTGCAATACCAGAGAAAACAGTTTCTCCTTTTTCCTAACCATAAGTTATATCTAGGTAAATTGTGAATGTTTGTTTTGACCAGATCATAACACTTTACTACGTGAAAGGTAATCTGCAGTAATCATAAATAATATATTACACTTAGAATGCTCCTGTCTGACATCTTTGCTGCATATCTGTAAAAAACAGTGAAGGTTTTAACAGTACCCACAGCCGATAATTTTATAATTATTCTACTTTCAGTACGATACTTTCAGTATTGAACATATGAAACACTTAACTGCTCTCTCTAGCCTAATTGCTAAACAAGTTTCTTGAAGATCTTGACTGTTCAAAAGAGAGCATTTGGCTAATTGTGTTTAAGTGTGAGTGCACATGTGGAGTACAGAGAATATAGCACTAGGTGATTAGACTGATAACCACTTTTGAACTGCAATTTGAGTCTGTTCTTATGTTCATTTATCGGTGTTGGTTTTAGTTGCATTAGTGGTCTCTTGAAACCTTTTTAATATTTTTTTTTTCCCTATGTCTTCCTGAGAGCTGTTCTCTTATACTGGAAAAAAAAATGTTAAGATTATTTTTAAGGAATCAGATAGTCTTAGCAGCTGGCTAATAGCTCATTCTGCATTTTTCACTTTTTTTTTTGCTCCCTATCCTGTTTTCACCCCATCTTCTATTATTCCACTCACATTTTGTATCCACACTCTTACATCTAGTACATCTGCATTTTCTTTAACTAGTGTTGCCACATTTCACTGTAAGAGACTGAAATGTTAATGGTGACTGAATTGGAAGGGACCATTCAAAGATTATCTAGTCCGACTCCCCAAATTCTTGTATCAGTCATAAAACTATGAGTTGCTGGGAGAAAAGCCAATGAGTGGGACACCAGCTGGAGAAACAAGTGTGAACTAAAATCCTAAAGAGAAAAAAAGCCCACCCAAACCTTCAAAGGGTGTTTAAAATCGGCACCTTAATTTTGCTAATCAGTATTTAATGGAATTTCATTCTAATGCTTTCCTCAAGAATTTTGTTATTATTTTTGAAATCCTGATCAAATTCATAGTTCAGCATTTTAAAGCAGGCCTTTATCTTTTTACTATAGCTTATTTAGTTACTGTGTTTTATCATCTCTCAGATTAATAATATGCCCTAATGTTCCTCTATAATCATGCATTGATAATTGACACCCGGAAAAAGTGTCCTGCTTATCCAGCTGTGTGAAATTTAGATATCTACAATATTTATACCTTAAATGAATTTCATTATAATCTGCTAGATTTTTTAAGTAGTTTGGTTTTTAATTTGTATCTAAGCTTGCAGTATATAAATTAAAAGAAAAAGATTAAAAGTAATAGAATAGGATAGGCAAAAAACAATCATTAGAAATGATGACCAAAGTATATGCAGGACTTGCTACCAAAGATTCCATCTCCTACTAGAGTAGTCTTGCTCTTTTTACTCTTTTTCACAGTATTTTCTGCACAATGATACATTTCAAGAAGGGAAGGAGGGATATTGTTTTCAACCAGAGGAGCCTGTAGCCTGATGCTTAAACCACTTACTGGGGAAAGAGGAGAGAATCTTCTTTCTCACCTTTTGGGATACCTGGCTGTGTGGGAAAAAAAAAACAAAACAAAACAAAAACTTATTTTTCACCCTCGGAAAAGAATTGCACTTAAAGGTGTGATCAGGCACTATAGACACTGAGGAGAATTGCTGTCATATATATCAACTCACAGGAGACATCTCCATGGATTTTAATGGAAGGTCTTTAGGGAAACTTTGGTTCAACTTTGCCCTCAAAGTTTCCTATTGGTCATGTTTAATTATATATTCGATGTCTACACCATGAAACAGGCCTCCAGAAAACGGAAATCTTCAGATTCACATTTAAATTTGTGGTTCCTATCTCCTAATTTACATTATTGAATTCAAAAGATCATCACTGTTTTGTCTGTCTAGACCACACACTGAAATCCCTTATTGGCACTTTCCTTAAAGCCATGTGTTATTGGCACGTAAAAAGAAACACAGTTAATAATAGACAACAGTATTATCTTGATAGCAATATTAAAAATAATAGTTATTATTTTGTTGAGGATGATTTTTCTAATCATAATAGTCTTTCCCAAGTCACAAATAATTCTGGTGAAATGACAGTGTGAGAGGGGTTGCCATTTCGAAGTTCTTATTCTATGCTAGTGGATGAAATCAGAAGAAAAATAAAGTTTTAAAATTTTAAGCATCAATTAAAAATAAACATATATTAAAATATATAAGAAAAATATTTGCTTAAGAATTCAACATATAAAAACCAATTTAGGAAAGCTTTATGGCTGCCATACAATAAAATTCATCATACTGTGAAACTGATTGTACAAATAATACAAATACAACTACAACTACAAATACAAATAAATATTGTTGATTCCACTACCATTGTTAAGTCTTTGTGTAGTGTAAATTACGAGGCCAGATAAATAGAAATGAAATTAGATGATAATTTTTGCACTTCAAGAATAAGATTACTTTCTAAAACTATGCTTTTGTAAACATTCTAAACACCGGCATTATAGTCTGGTCAGTCAGTAATGAAATTAAATGATCCACTCACAAAAATGGCCTGTAATTTTGTCTTGATATTTGCATGGGCAGCTACCATGGCTGCAAACAAGGTATGTACAATCTCAATAAAGAGGGGCAAAAACCCACCCCATAAACAATGCCCCAGGAGCAGAACTCAGATGACACCCGTGACCACTGACATATCCTCTAAATTTATTCTACTTCCTACTGAAGTACTGGATTCCTGTGTCTCCCATAGTAATCCTGAAGCTGGGAAATGACACAAGACATGGTTTTCCAAAGGTTGCTCCAACAATCAACCAGCAAGTTGCAGTAATTTCTAGAAATCTAAACTCTAAATGTATGCAATAAAACTAATAAGTTAGGTTTGTCCATTGCAGAACGAGATGCTTTATTATTATACTTCCCCTTTAGTTGCCACAAATTTGTATGTTCCAACAAGATTGGGGGTTCTCTCCTTTTTTTGTTGTTTTTGTCTTCTTTTTCTTTTGACACATTTCTTGTTCCCAATGTTGTAAAAATGTGTTTTTCCTTTTTGGGATAGGGGAAGGGAAGAGAGGGCTTCATATGTGGGGAACGCTGCTGTGCCCTCCCTCTGTGCAGAGGAGTTGCATATTCCACTTTTTCATAGCACTTTTAATATTAAGAAGCAAATAGTGATGGCTGGCGCAGTTTTGAAAATGAAGGCTTGTAAAGAAGTGTACTGAAGAAGATTTAGTGATTAGGCTGACATTCACCATCACTCCCATTCCAAAGGAAGGAGGAAACTTGTTTATGTTACAAGTTCTTTGTCTCCCTTCCACGAAAGAAACAATTCAACCATAAAATGACTGAATGCACCACCAGGGAAATCCCAGAGCTTTCCAGATATGTCATGAACAGTGATGTGTGGATCTGGGGAAGGAGCCAGCCAGCCAAGTAACTAAAGCCCATGACAAAGCATTGACTGACAATGAAAGCAAGCAACAAAATTATTTATCTTCGATATGAATAATAAAAGTTTAGGTCTCCTTAGTCGAGCTGATTAGAGACTGTAAAGGAGGGAGAGTTAGTATAAATAAAATGCTCTGATGTCTTTGCCAGAGCAGAGTAAATCCTGGGAAGAGACCAATTAATTAATGTCACTCTGAATAATTATTTGTGGTGGTGTGTGTAACAGAAGATCCCACAGACACTGCAAGCTGTTGCCTTAGAAATTGGGCCTCCCTAATTAGCTAGGTGGCTTACAGGGTGGATCCTTCAAGCTGGTACATTGTCTGGTCTGACTAACATGCAAAACAAGCATTAGCAGTGATGAGGCTGGCAAAGATAAATGGAAATTAGAGCCCCAAAAACAACAGTGCAGGGAGTTAGCGTAGCAGGTCAGTGCAGAAAAACTCCTGGAGATAAATCAGTCTCAAATGATCTATTAAAAAAACATATGGAAAACCATAATTTAAACTGAAATATGTTGCAAGGGTGGTCAGTACGTGTGTTTGAAGACTAAAGAAATGCAGGGATAAAACAACTTACTGATAGAAGATTAAATATCAAAAGCTCAGATACAGGGTAGCAAATTGCTACTTTTCAAGTAATGGTGTAATACATGATTTTCGAAACCAAGAACCATTACTTCATTTTCAGCAAACAATGTTGGGATAAATTAATTACTGAGATACAGTGCAGACAAACATTTCCTATAATGGAACAAATATTATAGGTGCATGAAATCTGCAGGTAGCAGAAATTACGCACCGATAATCACAGTTACAAAAACCTGAGTGATAAATGAGGCGCTCCAGTGACAAAGATCATCTACCTTGTGAAGACACTGGGGGAGAGAATGATGAGGTATGAAGGGTATCCTAAAGCCACTAAAAAAATTATTTAAAATCTGAATTTCACCTTATTCAGAAGTGTTGACTTAACTAATATTACAGAGGATATTAACAACTAATCTGATGAACAGTCTAAGAATCTTGGTTCTAATAATGTTTGTTTACACTCGTGTATTAGTCCCATACCTTCCTGTATGGAATGAATTGTTGTCAGATTCCCTTCCTTTCCAAGCTGACAGGGGAAGATGTGGAGGTTTGTACTGGAAACAAACTGACACACAACCCTTAAAGTAGTGTTTGGTGTATGTCTCTTTGGTCTCAACAACAAAGTTCAATATATTTCACCTAATTACTAAGCCAAGTTGTTGAGAAATAGTGGCAAACCACCTGTAGGGATATTATAATGTACCCTACTTCATACATCAGCACCAGCTGCTGGAGACAATCCATGTGGAATTATGTCTCTGGATTTTCTCACTGAATATCTGATTTAATTTGTAGCCCAGAAATCTTTGAATGTGTTTTCTTGAAGTAAGAATCACCATTCATTGTGATGATTCTTCCCTTGTTTGCCTTTACCCAACTCACATTGAACACTCAGAACAGTTGTTCTGCTCCTTGGCTCAAAGCCATTCTCGAAATCTGACTCTTTGAAAACCTTTCCTTATTGTCTCTCATTGATCATCATCCTTCTGCTTCAAAGTTTCATTTGGATTTCCTTTTGTTTCTTTCCCCTTTCCCCTTTAGCACATATGTGAACATATCATTGCCATGATGATATGTTCACTAAATGTCGGTGAACTGAGTCATATCAGTGAACTAATATCACTACATATCAGTGAACTGAGGGTTCACTACAGTGCTCAGGTAGTCAAAGTGTCTTTAAAGCTCTGGAGCCCCCCAAAAAGAGCAACAGATAAAAAAATCAGCTTTCCTGAAATTCAGGATTGTCTTGCAGCATGTGTGGTGTCTCAGTGGTGCCTGCAAACAACTGGGAGTTGTAATTGTTAATCAGCTTGATGACTACCAACTACAGTTGGAGGGAAATACTTTCCCTGTGATACATCATATATTAGTTTTTCTAAAGCATTTCCTTTTTTTTTTTTTCCCTCGAAACAGAAAATACCCTACCAAAATACTGACCTGCATCCAAGCCAAGAAGAGCTTAAATCACATGTCCAAAATGCAGGGTGAAATATGTTTTTTTTTCCTCATGGAAAATAGTAAATTAGTCACTGTGAAATTACAAGGTGATTTTAGATGTTACTTTCAAAGTTTCCTTTGTGAAATACATGATGTATCACTTAAGAAAACTTAGGTATTTGAAATCTCTGCTATTGAAATGTAAGCAATCTTAGAAGACTAGTTCTTTGATCCACCTACCAACTAAAATTTTAGTTTTCATATGTAATTAAAGCCAAATTTTCTTTTTGATGTGTCATTTGTCTTGTTCAAAAGCAACAACTCTGTTCCAAATTTGCAATTTATTTGTAGGATAGGATTATTACAGAGTCATTTTATACTTGTGAACTTTTGGTGAAACACAGTCACGTACATTTATATCAGTGCATATAAAGCATGGCTTAGATAAGAATTTCTGGTATGCTATTCTCTACAAAATTTTTGCTAAAGGATTGTACATTATTATCATACTATAGGGAATGTTGATCTGCAATACTTCTGCTTCTTTAATCTCTTGCATATAAAGTAAATGAATTGTCACTTTGCAGTTGCAAAGTTGTATGACATCAAACTGGGAAAAAGATATCTCACCATGATTTTGTCAGTGTCAATACATTTGTCATGCTTTCATGAACCTATTGCCTGTAAAGTAAATAACTTGTTTGGGAATTTTTTTGTCTGGTTTTATGAGACTTTCAAATTGTCTTTGTCTTCTGTTCTTTGTGGAAATATTCAGTTTGTACTCTCTAGTTGATGTTTAAGTATTTCTAGGGATTATATCTCACTTTCCTTCTTACAGACTTTTTTTTTTTAATTTGCACTCTTTTATTGGTTTTTTTTTTAGTAACAATATAGTGAATATTTTCATTCATTGATCATATGGAATTAAATTCTTTTGATCCCTTTCAATGAAAATTTAAAAAAAAAAAATCTTAAAATAAAAAGGGTTTGGTTGACTGCAAACAAAAGGAAATGTCAATTTTAGACCCCAGAATGAGAAATTTACATAACAAGAAAATTACATTGACAAAACCATTCGTAATTTGTGATGAGTCTATACTGAATCTGTTGTAAAGGATTTCAACTTCAGAAGTTTCAACTTTACAATATTCTGATAAAGTTTTATAACTTCTCTGTCAGCTGTCCTCTCAATGTTGTGGCTTCTTTTTCTCCTCCTGTGTTCTGGATAGCTGCTCAGGAGCAGTCGAGCATTTTGAATGTAACAATTACTCCTAAATCTGATTTTTCTTCTTTGTTATTTCCAATGGAATTTCATTAGATGCAGTCGTAAATCACAATTTCATTTTTCCAAGGTTTTGGCTGAATGAATATTTGATTTTTTTAATATATTTCTGGGGTTTTTTTTGGAAAAAAAGTATAAAATAGCAGAGGTTCTCTGTCAGAGTAGCATACGACTTTGAGGTCAGGGAATCTTCAAACCTGAAAATATAATTTGTTTCCTCTGTCTTATCAGTATTGTAAAAATGCAGAGGCAAGGATACGACAGCAATAAAAAAAATAACAATTTTTTTAAGCCTGAAATTCACTGAATTTGCTCTGGAGATATATATAAAATAATTTTAGCTGTTATAAATTATAGTTAATAATTAAAATAAGCTTATATAACCCTAGGTTTTTGCCATATAAAGTCAAGTGAGGGAGGTATGAAACACGCTGCTTTGTGTTTGGAGAAGATATGTCTTTTTACATGCTCTTTAGGGCATACGTGGATTTCCTTATAATAAATCTATGAAGATCATTTAATTTACATCCAAACACAGTCTTGGTTACTATTATTTTAAAAATCCATATTGAGGCATGGGTGGAAATGAGCACATTCTGTTAAAGAAAACATTGGGAAAAGTATGCAGATTGGCAACTGGAACTGCCTGCACAGGTTTCTAATGCTTCTCAGAAGTTTACTTTTTAATCATTACAAACAGGAAATTTAATCTCCAGCTGAACATAAATAACAACAAAGACTCCATGACTCAGCATAAAGCTGTAAGCCTAAAAGGGTCATAAAATACGAAGCTCCCTATTAAAAAAGGTTTATATATAAAAGGATAAACAACATATTTGCATTCTGGCTCCAGTCAGTGCTCACTGTTTAACGGTCTGGAGGAGAAGAAAAATACATCCTTTTCTGTGCAAGCTCCTCAAAAATGTCAAATGACACTAAGCACTGTAGTTTTTTTTCTGAATTGATAGGTTGTGTCATTTGATAAGGTAGTATTTTCACCTGGTTTGAAATGTGTTTAGATGAGCTTCATATTTTGGTACAGAATGGTGTTCATTTGTGTTAGTAAGGTTGTATGTGCTGTATTGCTGCCAGCAGTATAGAAAAGTAATGAGTATCATTTCTTCCTGTTTGCAGGCAGTTTTGACAATAACATGAAATGGGCAGAAACAAATTCTCTTTGTGAGTCTAAAAATAAAATATCTGCTAAATTAATAATGGGCATACCCTGAAACAGTGGTGGTATTTTTATCAGTATTTCTAGCAGAGGCATATTCACAGTGGTTATATAAAAATATATAGAAAAACATATGCACCTATTATACACATAACAGACACACTTTTAATTTTTAAATTTATATGGACACAGATAAATTCAGTTTCACAACCCAGTTGAGTTCATGATTCAATCTGCTTGTATAAAACTTACTACAGCATAAAAAAATGTACTCCTCATAAATGGAATATTATTTTCAATAATACATAAAAAATTCTCACATCGAAAATTAACTCTGTTGGTGTGAAAGCTGTTTCCTTTAGAAAACAAACAAGACAATAAACGAAGAAGAACTCGTTCATTGGCCTCAGCCAAACCTCCCACGAACAAAACTTTATTCGAAAATTAAAACCTTTGCTCCCCCAGAGAACAGCAGCATAAATTCTAATACAGCTATTCTCACATCACCATCTACTTCTTAAGTTAAAAACAGCACCGGGATTTATGTCTGAGATAAATACCTAAGATAAGTCCCCCATTCGTGGGTTAAGTGAAGTCAGGCTTAGGGTCAGCAGGGTCCAGTATTTTTTACTCTCTGTAAAGCCAAAGCAAATACTTTCTGTACTGTGTATTCAGCAAGAACTGCAGATTAACAGAGGCTCAAAGAGAAAGAACAGTATGCCTTTTGATATACCTCTTAGATGACTGTGAAGTAATCCTTCCCAGTTACTTATCTACCTTGCAGATCCAATTTTTGCTATGGAAAACTATTAAAATGGACAGTTTTTTTCACATGAACCAAAAGAATTATGTTGTTCATGACACATTTATTCTTAGGCCATACACAGAATTTGGAGCAGAGCAGCAAGTTAGATTTAGAAATGGAGAAGTGTCCTTGGTTTCATTCTAACGTCTCAGGTTTTAAATTTGGTCCTGTGAAATACCTGCTATAATGATATTGATGATACTCCTAGAAATTAATTCCCTTTAAGATTTAAATTTAGTATTATTGTATTATTTTTGAATCATAATATGTTTTTGGGCTCAGGCAGAAGTGCTACTTCTTTTACAGATGAAAATTCAGGTATTTGTGTAATTACCAGAAACCAAGAGGTCAAGTGTGAATTATGGTTGGCAAATATATCAGTTTGATTTGCACCAGCATGCAGTAGAAGTCTCTAATACAAAGAAAACTCACTAAAGTCATTCATTCTGATAATCATATTTGCCTGAACTTTTAGTTCATAAATATGAAGCATAAGAAAACAGGTCACGTCTGTCCTCACTCAATCCACCTGAAATATTTTGCCCTGTTGTATTAAAATATCACTAAAACAAATTTGTAAAGTAACTTCTCTCACCTCAAGTACAATCAAATGTTGTTCTTCATACAAAGAAAGGCATGCTTAGAGAATCATAAACATGATTGTAAGCAGTGGAGCACTCAATAATGCACACTAATTTGAGAGAAGATTTTGCTTGCATGAACAATCCCAATAGTAACTAAGTCCTGAGGTTCTGACCCTCTGGGGAGAATGAATGGAACATTTCAGAGCAGACACAGAGTTAAGGGCTGTGCAGTTTATTATTTACAGTCAAATGAGACATTTAGGTAACCCAGACACACCATTTGGGGGCTGTGGGGACACTCAACCCCTTCCAGCAGCCAGCACTGAGGACATGGTCTATGAACCTTGGTCCTGCTCCAGCTGCTGACACTGAGATCGTAACTCACATCAGTCTCACCAGAAGCTGTCATTTAGACCTCACAGTGCTCACAGATTCATGAGTGTGAGATTATGCGGAGATACAGTCAAAGAAACAGTTTAAGAAGAAGAAAGGATGGTCTGCAGTGATCAGGTGCAGGACTTAGAAAAGCTTACTTATCAACTCGCTTTACATCTGACTAATCCCTTTTATAAGTGCTTCTGCCTACCTCCCCTTTGTTCATCCTGCACAGTCCTCCATCGGGTCTCACAGTCCCCCTGGCCCACCAACCTCCTGGACCCTCAGGTTTGCACCTCTGTCAGCTGCAAAGCCCCTCTTTGCTGCAGCTCCTTGGTAGCCCATCAGTCGGCGTGACTGATGAGATTTGCTTCTTGCCCTTGTCTCCATTGTGTTTGCCTGTCACCTTTGTACATCCGTATATTTTTTTCGTGGCTTCTCCCTCTTCCTTGCCACCCACTTTGACAAGGTGTTGGATCATGTAATCACAGTGAAACGAACACTCTCATGTTCCAGTGCCCCCTTATTATGAGTATGACTGACCAGGTCCATTACTACCCCTCTTATAGTTTGTTGATCAGGTTTGTGCCTGTGCCTTATTGCTTATGGCTTCCTCCTTTAATTATTATCCCTTTCTGCTTTAAAAGGCCCTTGGACAGAGAGCCTTAAGGGAGCTGATTGTCCCTCCTACCACACTGAATTCTGATACTGAAACTCTAGATAACAACAGCCTGCTTGGTTAAAGAAAGCTTCTGTTAGTAATTTCTGCTTAAAATGTTGTTGCATAGTATGATATGTGATTCTGCAGTGCACACACAGAGTTAGGGAGCTTAAGTTTTTATCTGATAAACACTTCAGTTTTAAGAACTTCAACCTCTTCGAAGAAGAGGTGAGAAGGAGCACAATCCCTATTTTCTCTTCTTTCATGGCATATCCAACCTGAATTTTTGTGTTTAACCATTGTTTTCTCTGTACTTTTCCAAATATAGAATGATGTTAAAATAATTGTAAATCTTATATGCAAATATGAGTAGGTGCAAAGAACTGACAGAGGGAAGAATGGGAAATCTCTTCAGTTGAGAGAAAGGAGAGTCCAGAAAGTACACAAAACATTTATTACTCTCTTAAATCTCTAAAAGTTTACAGATATTAGGTCTGATACTGTGTGTCTGAAGATGACTCTCAGACTGCCAAAAATAATCTAAGCAAAATGGAAAGGGATCCTAAAGGATTTAAGGTACATATAAAAAGAAAAAGGATAGCTTGAATGACCTTTTGTACACTGCTTGTATTAAAGATACATTTTCTCCAGTTACTTCTACTTTATTCTTTTTCTTTCCAGTGCTGGCACACTTATGTTCTGCAACTGAATTTGTCATTTGCAGACACATTAGCATCTTCTAGCCTTTAGAAATGGGAGATGCAGGAATAGTCCCCAGTAAACCTCCTTCACAACAACATTTCTTTCCTCTTTCATTACAGGCAAAACATCAAATGCAATCCCAGAGGAACTGAGAAGAGCAGAAGACGATCTTAAGATAATTGTATATATTTTTAAAATCTATTTATAGAGTATACAGAAAAGAGAAATTTTGGCAAGGAAGAAGGTGGAGATATTGAATGATTTTAGGTCTTTAGGCAAGTTTGAAAGGGGAAAGGTAGAGCAACATGACAGAGAGACAAGAAATTTTCCTTTAATTCTTTTATTGTTCTTTAATGAAACATTACAACTTCATTTGAGAATTTCATTCAATAATAGAACCAATATGAGGAGTGAACAATAGTGGAATATTTTCTTGTCTTTGTTGAAGTACTTCAGTAGTATCAATTCCAGCGTGTGTTTTTGCTTCTGGAAGTTAAGAGTATGAACAAATAAATCTGGTTTATTGAAAAACACGTGCAGCAATAGAGTACTTACAGTTGGCACCACTTTGTGTCGTGATTCACTTTCCAGCTTATGACTGTCTGCTGTATTACAGCAGTCCAAAAATGCAAAAAGTATCATAGAAAATACAAACTGCTGAACCATTTACAGTTTAGGAGATGATACACACAGCACACACTTCATTAACGAGAACATGGGGCCAAGTAGGTGCCAGTTAATTGTCTCTGTCTCTCTCTTAAAGTTCAAGGCCCACTAAAGTGCTAAAACAAAACCAGTATATTAGCCTTACTTTGAAAACAAAACATCAGTCTCCAGTCTTCAAAAAGAAGTTGTTGAAGTATGGGCTGGCTAAGTAGGCAGTGAGATGGATGCCTCCTATGAAGACAGGCTTAGAGAGTTGAAGTTGTTCAGCCTGAAGAAGAGAAGGCTCCAGGGAGACCTGATTGAGATCTTCCAACATCTAAAGCAGACATAAAAAAGAGGGAGACTAACTTTTTACCTGGGCAGATACTGATAGGGAAAGGGGAAACAGTTTTAAACTAAAAAAAGACAGATTTAGGTTATTTTTGGGGAAGAAATTCCTTACTCAGTGGGTGATGAGTCACCAGAACAGGTTGCCCAGAGAAGTGGGTGCCCTGTCACTGGAATTATTCAAGGCCAGTTTGAATGGGGCCCTGAGCAACCTGGTCTAGTGGGTGGCACTCCTGCCCACAGCAGGGGCTTTGGAACTGAATGATCTTTAATGCCCCCTCCAGCCCAACCCATTCATAGAATTCGTATGGAATTCTATGATTGTACGATTAATGATGGTAGGGCAGAGTTTACTCTTAGCAAGTTTTATGATGATACAAAACTAAGAGAAGTGGCTGATACACCAGAGGGTTGTGCTACCAACCACAGGAACCTCAAGAGGCTGGGAAAATGAGGTGACAGGAACCTCACGGAGTTCAACACGGGAAAGTGCAAAGCCTTGTATTGAGGGAAGAATAACCCCAGTGCAGGGGTGTACATCGGGCCTGCCTGGGTCGAAGGTAGCTTTGCATAAAAAGAACCTGGAGGCCCAGGTAGATACTGAGTTGGCCAACTTGGCATACCATGTGTCAAAGAAGGCTGACAATTCCCAGAGTGCATTAGGAGGTGTGTTGTCAGCAGGCCAAGGAAAAGATCTCTGGAGTATTGCACACAGTCTGAGCTCCCCATAACAAGACACTAAAGGGAATTCAGACAAAAGCCATGATTAAGGAACTTGTGCATTTCTCGTGAAAGGAAAGGCTGAGACAGCTGGTTCAACCTGGAGGAGAGGTGTCATCCATGTGTACAAGTGCCCAAAGGGAAGATATAAAAAAGAAAAAGACAGACTTCATCTGTGGTGCCTGGTGACATGGCCAAGACACGCTGCCCAAACTAAAACATGGGAAGTTTTTCTTAACATTATGAAATTTTTTTTTTACTGTGAGGGTGACTGAGCACTGGAACAATTTGCCCAGAGAGGCTGTGGACTCTCCATCCTTGGAGAACTCCAAAAAGTCTAGTCGAGCCTGCTTCAGCAGGCCCATTGGAACAGATGACCTCCAGATGTCCCTTCCAACCTCAACCATTCTGTGATTCTGTCTTGGAAAGAAGTGTTTGTTTTATTGCAACGGGAGGATATCTGATCTTTTGATTCTGGTTTTGTTATGCATATCCTCCAACCCTGGTAATGTCTTTTTTGCTTATGTATGCACACCAGTAAGAAAGTTAGTTACGCAAAAGTTTGGGGTTTCTCCATTAAAATATCTTAGAAATGCAGTGAGATTTATAGTATTTTGAATAAAGATACAAAGAGGGAGCAGATCGAAAAACTGAGAAGAATTTAAATTGTACCTATCAGGCATCTATTGTGTGGTTTTGCCCTTCTGAATGATTGGCATGCCACTGTGCAATATTAAAAGACGTAGAATGAAACTTACCCTAGTAGTTAGTGAGAACTAACCAGTCTTAAAGTAAGGTCTGAAAATGAATGTAATATTTTCATCACAAAAAAATAGAATAAACAAGGATTTTCTGATAAAGATGATGAAAGAGTCATTCAGGCCACAGACCTTGTTGGTAAGTTTCAAAGTAATTAACATTGAAAACTTCAAATGCAAATACTTGAAGTGTTTTACTGTTTTAAAAAGACCAACATGTAAAAGGCTCTCCTAAACAATCTTTGATGCAACAACTTACAAAGATTACTTTGATGCAAAACCAAATTGAATCCTTTAAAAGGAAGGTTCCGAGTCACAGATCTGTCTGGAAGGAGTTTGCAATCCCGTGCTTAACACTTGCATATAATTTAAAAATAATCGCAAATATATATAAAAAAGTCTTCTATTAATAAAATTATACTGAGTTTACATGGTAAACTTTAGTAGTGGAGTGTATGGAGAGCTGCAGTGGTAGCCACTGTAAGAAGAAAACAGGAGTTGCCTCATGCTGGACAGAGCCAATACAGCAGGGTCAGGAAAGGACTTGCTATAAAAACAGCTGAGCCCATTGCAAAGCTGATAGTGCCTTGGGAAAACTTACTTAAGAAAGGCTAAAAAACATTTTGAAGGAGTTGTGAGACAGAAGCAATACTCATTATCTGCTGTTGTCTTTTATGATATACGTTACTTATTTCCTTTTATTACCAGGCAATGGTTGTGAGACTTGTTTTTAATTCTAGTGTTATATATGTTAAATATTCCCTAAACTGAGTGTGACAAAGCCTGTCAGAAATAGCAAATAGAGTCTGCTGTTGCTGCACAACCCTGTGTATTGAATTCAACCAGTATCTGAGGGTTTTGAAAGCCTAAGGTGTTTTCTGTGTGGCACTCACTAGACTTAGAAATCTGTATTTATTACACAATTCACTTTGAATTGATCATTACTCATAACTTACCTGGCCATCTTTCAACAGAAAGGACTTTGTAGAGACAGGGCACTGAACTATTTCTTTGTACAAGTTGATCAGAAGGGAATACTTAGAGGATGATTTCAATGGGATAGCATGTAAGAAAATTGCCTCAGCAGCAAAGTAGCATAACTTTTCTTTGACTGCTACAATACAATTCTTTAAGAAGAAAACATTGATACACCATTAAACAGGAGAAGACATTACTAACACCTCCAGACTGACATGTCATTGGCAAAGACTCTCATATTGAAAGGAATCTGTTGCCATTTCATGAGAGTGCTTATGGAAAACTGAGAAATTTGTAACAGGATAATTGGAGAAGCTGTTAATTTCCTAATATAGGCCTTGAACAAGATCCTAATCACCACTTAGTCCTATGCAAATGGTAAATGGAGTAATGAATCATCTTACTAAAAAACAGTCACTCTGCTAGGTTTTCATTAGTGACAATGGAGATGAAAACTCATTAGTCAGTGAATTCTCTCTCTCTTTTTCTTAAAATAACACATTCTGAGTTTAATTCGTCAGAAGTAAATCCTTCTATTCATACATGATGATTTTTTTATCTCTCAAATATCTAGTGGTCCTGTTGCACTTATATATGATTGCAAAGGCAAGCTGAGTGGGTGCTAGAAACAAATGGAAAAATGCTTTTCCATCTGCACCTCAGATTAGCTAGAATAACACACAAGCATAAACAGTTAAAGCTGTAAACATTTCCACAGGATTTTTACTTCTAACAATCCAGTTGGATGCAGTATTCCGGGTGGGGGTCTCAGGAAGGCAGAGTAGAGAGGGACAACCATCTCCCCTGACCTGCTGACCACAGCGCTTTTTATGCAGCCCAGGATGCTGTTGGCTTTCAGGACTGCAAGTGCACGTTGTTGAGGCACGTTAAACTTCTTGTTCATCAATACTCCCATTTCCCCAGCTCTTACTACCACTGCTGAGCACTTACAAATACCCCTTCAGTAGTCTCATGCCCCCACAAATCCAACCATGAAACCAGCAGTGCCCCAAAACTGATGCCACTGCTCGTGGCAGTGCCCACCACCCAGTTCTCCAGCCCACCCAGCTCCCCAGATGCGAGAACACCCTCTGGGGTACCAGTTTGATGGGTAACAGCAGTGCCCAGACCCCACTGGGGTCAGGCACTGCAGGTGTCACACTCCCCAGTGTGGGATGGATGGAAGAACCACTGCACCAGGAATTAAAAAACTATTTTTAAACATTTTGGATTGGATTGGGGTGGCCCAGGGGGTTCCTGATCCCACACTTACTGGATGCTCAGGATTAATGAAACCCTGATTCCATTACTCTTCTTCCTCCAGGTCCAGCACTGCCACCACAGAAGGGAATGTGGTGGTATCTGCCTCCACAGGCCCCTGATGCCTCTCTCCTTTGGACCACCTTCTCCTGCAGTGCCCCTCAGTTCCATTTGGAGAGCACCTGGCTCTATGGGAGGGAATAGATGACTTCCAGGAGCAGCAACTCTGTCTGTGGTTATGGCTGGGAGGCTGCTGGGGGGCACCTCCACATCCACAGGGCTCTGTGCCCTGTTCTTGCTCTTCTCAGGGACCTGCTTTGGCTCCATTCCCAATGGAAGCTCCAGTGGGGATCCTGGTGAAGGACCAGCCCCAGCTCCATCACTGTCCCCATGACAGCCTTGCAGAACTGGCCCTGTCCTTGAGTGGTTGAGAATGATCTGGTCAGTGATGGCATCAGTCCAGAAGAAGGAGTCCATGGAAATATAGCTGCACCATGACACACAGTTCCTCACGGTGTCCAGGGATGGGAGGACGGCCAGTGGGGACAGACACTCCTTGAGGCCTCTACATTCACTCTGTGATGAGCAGAGGGAAGAGAGCTTGTCCCCTACAAGGCGATGCACAGGTAGCACCCCCACTCTGCTCTACCAGGGAACAGGGCTGTCCAGCACAGGCAGGGGCACCACACAGGGTGTGAGGTGGGCAGGATCTGGTGGTCTTCCCCAGCACTCACTGTATCTCCAGGTCAGCATGGGCTTCTCCATTTCTACTTCTGCCTGGACAGAAGCTGCAGAGGGAGGACAGCTGAGGGAGGACAGCTGCCAGCTCAGCCCTGGGTCAGCACTGCCATGGGATGTTGTCTGTTTGCAGGGTGCTCAGAGCTGGGGCTGCTCAGAGCTGGGGCTGCTCACTGCTCTGCTCGTCTTTCTGGGCTCTTGCTGTGCTTCTCTGACACTTCCATCCCTCCCATGTGCTCTGCAGAACCCAGAGGAGCTGGGCGAGATGGAAGCAGCTTTGAGCCCCCCCTGTAGCCTCTCGTGCTGCTCCACAGTACAAATGCAATACCCTGCCAGACTTGCCCCAAAACACACCACCCCACGGTGCAGTGCAGTGGCCACTAATCCAGAGATTCTTGGCCTGCAACTCTCCTTTGAACCAACAGATCTCCACACGAGCATCAGGAATGGAACCAGCTCAGCCATGTTGGGGATGTTGGAGCACCCCATGGCACAGAGTTTGGTGCTGCTGTGGCACTCTGAGTCATCAGGACAGCCAGTGATGAGTGATGAGGATCCCTACTGATCTCCAGGGTCCTCAGGGATGGGACCCCCCCTATACTGCTGGGGTGGCAGAGACTGAGGCTGCAGCCTGCCAAGATGACACTGGACTGAGGTGTCAGCTTGATGCCAGCAATTATGACATCTGTGTGATCTTGTCTTTTCGATTATCTAAAAATTCAGCTGGAAATTTTGTGTGAAAATCCTTAGTGTTTGACAGTAGAAAAGATTCTCTTTTGTGAATGATCAAAATATGGTACTCCAACACAGAGAGAAGCTGCCCTGTGTGCCGTGTCATGATCAAAGACACATTTGATGTTGCACAACTCAAGATTCCCAACATCAGAGAGATGTAAGATTACTTGTACTATCTTATTTCTCTGTGTTGTTATCTTTAATAAATGGTATTTGAGTTGATACTTTACAGAGTCTGAGTACCTTTCTTACTGGAATCACAACAAACCAGCAGATCTTGGTGCAAAACAGATGCTAAGATGCTGCTCAGAGCTGATAAACTGCAAGCTGTGGTGTCTTTGGAGGAAAGATAGGAAGCAGTCGCAGCTGAGATAAGTTGCATCAGCAAGTCTCCAAGTAATGAAAAACAAATCAGTAGCCTAGAGGGAAAATTAAACCTGCAAGAGAAATTCCTACTTCCAAATGTGGTTAGAAAATATATGATGAACATGAATAGCAAGTGAAAACTGTAAGAATAAAAATGTAAATACTCTGGGTATCCACATAAGCAGAAAGTCAAACTAAAGTTTTGGTGTTGCATAGAGATGACTGCAGTCTCTAATGCAGAGCCTCCCCTGAATCAGAATGACTCCTTTGAAGAGGGTGATGTGTTAGCAAGGTACTGGTAGGGAAAGAAACCTGTGATCTAATTAGTACAGCTGAGAACTTCTGAGCCTGTTGGAATTAAATGCAAACACTGCCACGTATTTGCAAGAGATATTATAATGCCACTCCAAACTGGAAGCCAGAAATCTAGGGGAGTTTTATCACTATGACTTAGAGTAACAAAAGCATACTCCTTCCCTTCAGAAATAAAAAGACTTAAAAACAGTATTCATATTCTATATTATTGATTTATTTTGAACTAAGGAGTTGTCTTTTCTGCCTACTGCACCCTCATTATCCCCGCAGGAGAGGCATCACCTTACAAAGATTTGTGGTAGGGGGATGCCAAGAAAATTATTCCCTTTCTACTTTTTCACCCTGGGACATTTCCTCTTCCATGAAGAAAGATGAAACAAAGCATACTTGAAAACTGTCTTCTTAGGAGTTGTTCTCAGAGAGTAGCCTGAAGATTTTATTTTTGTTTGTGTTCTGCACTTGTCAAAGAGTGGAAGTGCTCTGTACACAACGCTTTCCATAGAGCTTCAAAACTTCTAATGCTGGTGTGATTCTGACCACAGTTATTTGTTAAAGTGACTCGTTACTGCAGAGGAACATCTGCCAGACCAGATATTAATTAATATGCTTTGTCCAAAACATATGAATATTGAGTAACAACCGACTCTTGTCTACGAAGAATTTTTACATTGCTTCTGTTGCTAAGGGAATGACTTTTCTGTTACACATGATGTTCATGTGAATCCTAATTTTTAATAAGCTTTGAGAAAGAGAGGAGAAGCAGGAGAAAATGTGCAAAGGCAGGGAAGATACCTGAACTATGTTCTTTCTTTTAAAAATACTATTTATTCCTTCTAGAGGCAGGGATGTGAGCATTTTCATTTTCTCAGGCACAGAGCCATAACTTCCATTTTATACATTTTACACTCAGGTACTTCAAAACTGAGTGAGGTTAATAGAAGGGGGGTTTTTTTGCTACTTTTTTGGACACTTTTTTTCTTAACCTCATAAATGCTAAGGTATTAAGAAATGTAACTCCTGCTGTTTGTTTTAGGTACACAAATGAGTCAGATGTTTGGATTTATCACTTTTTTCCTTCTTAAGATGAGTAGGTATGAAGTGTAAGAAAAGGTTTTATGAAGCAAGTAAAAATAAGCAGCTGTAAAATGTATAAGTAATAGCTTTATTATATTTTACATATGTGTACAGATTTCAAATTAATTATCTTTTTTATCCTATGAAAATCAAAAATATTAATTAAAACTATATTTTCTTTCCACTAAACTGACACCTAAATTAATATACATATATGTAGTGAAAAATATAATATTTTCAGGAAGTAGCTCCTGAAAGCTGGAGATGAAGATTATGATAGAGTTTCTAAAACTCTCTTGAAAAGACATCAAATTTTCAACAGAAGTGATTTCACATAAAGTAATTGTTTTTTGCTGGCTATTTTTTTCTCCAGACTATTTTTTTTTTTTGCTTCCAACTAAAATTTGCAGTAATCAAAATATCTCTCAATTTGTAATTTTTTTCATCTGCTCAATGACAAATTTGTAGCTTCTTCTTTTGGATGTAGTTAGCTACAACCATCCAAGATCATTCTCTACACATTAAGAACAGTTAAATTTTGAATTTAAGAGGCTTAAGGGAAGCTGCCTTCATAGCAAATGGAGTTAAATAAAACATTACAGTAGCACTTTGCAGTATTCCTTCAGTAAAGAATTTCCAATTATTTATTGGTGAGATAGTATGTTTTACAGTTTATCCTTTAAATACTGGGCCTTTCTGACTCTTTACCTAAATACTGAACTCAATAAGTAAGTTAACCAAAACTGATAATTCTAATTTCAGAAATATTAATAACGATGAGGATGTTCATCTTGGTTGTCCTCTTTTATAGTAACTCTCTCAGGTTGACAGAGACAGAGTTTGTGTTTCTGGCTCATACTGTTACAATTTTTCCAGTGTTTGGACCGAGTTTAGCACTGCCTGACAAAATAAAGGTCAAGAAGTGACAAGATGGTTACTTGTGATTATTTTAGGGTACAGACAGAAGCAATGGAAAAACTCTGTATAATAAAGTTCTGTATCAGAGCGTGGCCACTTTTGGCACAAATACCAATAGATACAGCTGCCAATGAATTATTTAACTGAAAATTAAGAAAAGGTTCTGCAAGAGATTCCAAAGAAACGTTAAGAAATTAATAAATGCAGAAATATTTCTTCTTTTCCCAGGTTTTCTGTCTGTAACAGTAACAGACTCTCAGTAACAACCTTTAAACCAAGAATAGAAGGCACATTTTATTTCAGAGTAATTTCCCTCTTTGTGCCACAAGTAATGAATCCTAGCTGCCTATTCTCTTGTGCTTATCGGATACAAATATATGAATGTGTTCAAAAGTAAAAATATAAGATTTGGTTGAAATGGTTCTTGAATGAGATTGATTAATAACATACACAAGTGTAGCATGAAAACTTACCATGGTGTTATGGACAATGAATTTCTAACATGCTACAGTGCGCAGTGTATGTATTGGAAACGTATTATTGCTGAAAATTGTGTACTATATTATAGAACAAAGTTTGGGTGGTGCCAGATGTTTTTCTTGCCCTGTTGCTAAACAAGTAAAGTGCCTGACTAATACTGGTACTTTTCTTTCCTGTTAAAGAAGAATTGTCTTGTACTGTGGGAGCAAATGACAGATAATTTATTATACAGGTTTGGTAGGCAGAAAATAAAGAATACTTGAATATAATGGCATGGTTTAACGTCTCAGAGAATCATTGCATAATCTGTCTTTTTCATCATGTTTATAAAACATGATAAACATTGGATAAGCTACTTAAGCTAAAGTCCTAAACAGGAAAAAAGGCAATTTACTTATTTCTACTCTAAGTACAGGCTTATACTTTAGAAAACTTGGTATCTATGTCAGGAATAAGTTTAAAATTCTCTGAACCAAAAATTGGGATGAAAGGTTGCTTTGTAGCTTTTAGTAGGCTTCTCGTGCCTAGGTGAAATGCAACAGATTTCACAGGATGTGGAATGACAAAGACTCCAGGATGAGGCACCACATTCAGCCTGGCAGTGGCCAACTAGCAGAAAAATGACACTGAAAAGCAAAAGATTTAGTAATGGAAATTAATTCATAATTTCTGAACCAGAATTAGATGTAATTAACTTTATTCACATGCAAGATCATCTTCCTTTTCAGTGTAGAAGCCTTAACACAAAGACTTAACTTTGATTGTAAGGTGGGCAGCAGGATGTTTTTGCATTTATTTCAGAAGGAGTACAGCCTACTGCCGAAAAAAAAAAAAAGATAAATTATAATTATATACAAATATAATTAATTTTTAAAAAATTTGTTAAAAACATTTGAAAAATGAGTCATTTTTTTCTCAGATTGACCTTTTTTCAAACTGAATTTTTGCTAATGCTGCAAGAGTTTTTTTCCTAGCTGAGAAATGATGCATTTTTTTTTCATTTATGGTATAGGGACAGGTGATGCCTCTTTTCTAAATCATGATATTTTAAAATGCACCAAACCTGCCAGAGTTCAAGAATTGTTTGCACAAGGCTTTCAGGAACATGGGGTGATTTTGGGGGTTGTAGTGTGCAGGGTCAGGAGTTAGATTTTAATGATCCTTTTTATGCCCCTTTCAATTCAGGATATTCTATGATTATGTGATCTGTGATTCTATGAAATAACTTTATGAAATACATGTATCACAATCCTTGGTTAGCTGCAAATTATTATACATCTCTATAAGTCCACCTTCTGCCAAATGGTTTTGACTGTTGAAGTTGAAACCATTTTTAAATTATGCAGTGTATATAAAAATACATCCTCTTAACTGATGAATGGGTAAATGGTGCATTTACAGAAGAATAATTCAATTCAAATTGAGATTTTTTGTTGTTGTTACTTTGCTCTGTTTTATTGTTTTTATTTTTTAAATTGATTACATTTTTTTTTTCAATCCTGTTTGGTAACATCATGGTTACACTTCAGGTGCTTCTTGATTCACCCTTTGATGTACCCTTTGTGTAGACTATGTATTGTAACAGGAGGCAAAGAAAGAACATTAGTTAATGCCTTTGAGATGTGATATTTTTGTAAATGTCATTTTGGTTCCAGTGAATCAGCATTTTTCTAGCACTGAAGTTCCATTTCTGAAACTACTACAAATGTATGGAGTGCTACAAATAGTGGAGATTCAACAATGTGAGAGATAAGAGAATGTTCCTCTAAGCACACAATGAGAAGAACAGATTTCTGCTTGCACTTTGGAGAAAATAATTATTACAGAAAGGTTGAAAATCGTGGGGTTTAGGTGTCACAGACGACATATGTTAGAAGAAACTGGATTTGAAATAAGTCCCAAGAACAACATTTACAGAAAGGTGAATGCATAAGAAGTGGGAACCTGTCTGTGAGTTTGGTGCAGTTGACACTCCAAGAATTAAAATTATGTAGATTGTCTCTGCAGAGTCATTCTGCATTGAATTTTGTTAAACAGAAAGACTATTTTTTGGTAATATCAAAAATAGGCAATGGATTGAGTTTAACAGGTATGAAAAAGGCTTTTGTCCTGGCAAAATGATGTAAATGTGACTTCACATGTGTCTGGACAGAAAACTCATTGTTTCTCATACTAGCCATAACTAGTAGGAAGCTAAATAATGAAACACTTTATTGTCTTATTTTACACTGTCAACTCCTCCTTCCTTCTCCTAAGAGCAAGTTTAAGTCTTCTTTGTTCAGAATATCACATTTGTTTGAGTTAAAAATGTTACCTCTTGCACTAAAATGAGTCTTTTGGGTAAGACAAGGTTGAGCAATCACACAACTGTAAAGAAGTAGTGTGGTAAAGGCAATCTGAATAAACCTTTTACCAAACTTTTAAACTTTTCCATCTTCAGTAGCAAGAGACAAGAGAGGTAATGTGTGTAGTGAAGTTCAAAAAAGGATTACTGCCAACTTGAATTTAGCAGTTACTAAACTATTACAAAACCATAATACGTGGAAGCAACACCAGCTAGACATAAGATACATCACTTCTGTGCCACCTGTAGTGCTGTATAATTTTTTGAACAAAAAATCCTATCTGTTTAGAAGTTATATTAGGTAAGAAACAAAACCCAAGAAGCTGTAATTTATTTATTTTTTTTTTTAAGAAGGGATTTCATGCAAAATGAGCTAAATACTCATCCTGCTTCATTGAAGGCAGAGTTGAAATGGTACTGTTCCACTTTTTAAGTTCAAAAAAGGTGTTCCTTATCTCTGTCCACAGACATTCCTGAATTTGTACAGTAGAATTTGAGGAGACCATGAAGAACAGCCTTCTATACAAAGTTAACAGGTCTGCAAAGTGGGACAAATGTTTCTCAGGTCTGTACAATGGAAGCCAGGGGACCTGGAAAGAAAAAAAATGTACAAAATAATGGTGATATGCTATGGTTTACACTGAAAAGGGTTTAGGTCTCTAAATGTCTCCTATAACAGGCACATTCTTGAGTTTCTTCGAAATTCCTTGTGAATTTTGCCTTTATATTCAGAAATTTATTTCCATAATGAGCAGAAGTGTCCTTAAATATTGGTCTAAACTATTGTACATATTTATTATTTTGAGTACAGCTATTTTGTCAGGAGAAGGTCTCATAAAAACTTTGAAGGTCATTGGATATGCTTCTTAATTTAAATATCCAAGAGTTTATTTCATCAGACAGCTCTTCAAGCTTTGAAGTTAAAACATTCACTGCTTCTTTCACTGAATTTGATGTATGAGGAACAGCAAAGTCATTCAGCAGTTCTGAAGATAAATATTTTTCGAGTTTGACCGTTTTATGTACTTTTATTGATTCTATTTATTCTTACAGATGTTGACTCAATTTTACAGCCTGATTACACTTAGACTTTTCCTTGTCCTACCCAAGCCTAGCTTACTCTTACATATGCATCTTATTTATAACATGTAAATACTTTGTTAATGTTCATAAATACTTTGTTAACTTTCAACTGATATGTAAATTCTACTAAACATGAAGTGTTGTAATACCTACGAGGAAATGAACTATAATTATTCTTTTTATCTTTTATTTTCTACTGAGCCAATTCAAAATGCTTGGTGTTTGATAACCTCATAGCTACACCTAAGCTGTCATCTGCGTGAATATTTTGAACTAAATTATTGTTGTGGTTTTTTTTAAAGGTAAGTAGTATAACAATATATTTTTTCAAAGTATCTTATTCCTCCTATAAATGTGCAAAATGTAGTTTGACTGAAGGAAATGAAGTGTAGTAACATAATCATGAAATGAAAGGTATTAAATTTTTGTTATTGTTTTTAAAGTCTTATTGAGGTATGAAGTTATTTGAGATTAATGTTAACTTTCTTACACAACTTTTTTTCTTTAAGCTCCATGTACCAATTAACCTGGTAGTTAGCCTTCCTCTTCTATCTTACTCTGTGATCTCAGAATGTGATTACATTTTCAAGCTTTAGTTGAAGATTTCACTGCTGTAACTGTGTTTTGTGCTCCACAAGTTTATTTATATGTAGTAATTTAAATCACCAAATTTAATCATGATTGTAATCAGCAAGAAAAATGTTTGCACTTAAATAATTTATTTCAGCCTTGTTTTTCACTCATGCAGAATCTAAAGACAAGGTGGAACTTATTCGTTAGCAAGAATTTAAGATAGGATGGCTGGTGATTAAAATAGTATTTATACTGCATTTAGTAGGGTTTTTTTGATGCAGCATATTACTTCTTAATATATTAAATAAATATAAAGAAATATCAAAGAATATTTAATTATTCTATCCCTTTTTAAAGTTGTCACATAAAGTGGAAATTAAAAATTTTAAGAATATAGAAAGCCATGACTTTAGTTCTTTGGGTCTATTTAATTTTTTTTGGGTGTTTGTTGTATGAACAAATGAAGGGGACATCGGTGATTAAAAAGTTGGTGGACAAATATAATTAAATAATATGTTATGTAATGAAGTATATTTGCAAGAAAAAAGGGAAACAGTTTCAGAACCTATTTGGTAACCCTGTTCCCTAACAACAGATTTGTTATCTGCAGATGCTGTGTTTTGGCCTCTTCTTTAACATTATTAAAAAAAGGTTTTGGTTTTCTTTTTAAATATATTTTTCATCTGGTTTTGCCCTTCAGTGAGAATACAATTTTAGGACAATTCAGGCTCAGAAGGACCTCAGGAACATCCTGCTTGCAGAAGGATAAGTCAAGATCTCACACCAGGTTTCTCAGGACTTCATCAAGTTGGGCTTGGAAACCTCTGGATATGGAGCCTGAACAGCCTCTGTGAATAATTTAGTTTTCTGCTTGACTTGCCCTCAAGGAGAAAAAAAATCTTATATCTGCTCTGAATATCTTCTTTTGTTATAGATATTATAAAAGATAATATAACTTTCAAAATCTATAACTGATGGAAGAATATGTTATCCAAATTTCTTGGAAACTTCAGTAGCAGCTTTGAAGTGCCTGAATATTACTTTTGTACCTTAATTTTATCTGCTGAAGCTCTGGTAAGGAGGAGACTGTACATCATATATCCTAATTCAAATTTAATGCACTCATTTACACAGAAAAATATATTTATTTCTTTCTTAAAAGCCTTGAATTAATTTCAACTGTCATATACTTTCTGAGTTACATAAATGTAGTTTCATACACCCTGTACTGTTTTGAGGCATGAGTGCTCCTTCCATTGAGATTTTCTTATATAAAGATCTGGTAGATTTTTAGATTAAATTAAAAAAAAAAAACACAAAAAAGCAAACAAACAAACAAACAAACAACAACAACAAAACAAACACACAAAAAAATAACCAAAACCTGAAAATAATAGGAATAATATTCCTATTCCCATTATAATATATTATTTTATAATGGGAATAGGAATGGAATTTCTAAGGAAGCAATATTGAGGTCATAGGTTATACATCTTTGGGAAATTGCCTCTTAAGAGATCCCTTTTCTAGGTATTGAGAGATTAAAAAAAGTTAATAATTACCGGTTGATCTAATGTACTTGCAGTACAATCGGCTTCAAAATTAGATAAATAATTAAAGGTAAGGTAATTTACCCAATTTTACGTAATCAGATGATAAAAAGATTTTTCTTTTTTCCATAGAATCTGTTCAATAATGGAGTATTTTAAGACTTTATCAGAATTAATTCAAATCCAGGCTCTGTACAATTTGAGTAAAATAAATATCAATACCTCTCTGTGATAAATGAATAAAGGAAATGTACAATACACATAAAAATGCCACACCTGTACTGACCTGAAACAACTATGACATACCTGAATAGCAATGTTCACACTCACTTCTATTTAAAAAATCTACAAACTGAATCACTTTCTTTTTCTCAAGCCCACAGGCAATTTGAGAAAGCAATCTTTAAGGTCTTGTACCATACTGCCAATTTCTTTGAGTGTTGGTTCAATGTTGTACTTTCCTCAATGTCAAAAAAAAAAAAAAAAGAATGTTGGGAAGTTAAGAGGCTTCTCTCTCAGGGTGGAGGTTCCTTTGGGAAAGAAGGGAGGATTATTTGCCTCTGCATCTACCCTTCATTTTTGACAAATATCCACGTGTTGGTAATTTTCTGGCTCACCTAGCTATATTTGTTGTGGAATTAGACTTAAAATTTTTAATCAAATGGGAATAATGTTCGTATTTGAGAACATTACTGAGGTAATCTTGCAGCTTTTGTTCAGAACAGCCTCATATTCCATCTGAGACAACTGAAAGCCCTGGTGCGAGCAGGCAAATATTGGAGGTGTTTTGATATTTGCAAACTAGTGCAGCACTTGGGACACTTAATTTAGTGTTAAATTCTTAAGAACTAATTCTCCTGGCTCAGTAATACTTGTAGGCTATTCCAAACTCATAGGCACCCCTGGACAATTTGATGTACCACAGAATAGTATTTCAAACTGCGTGTTACCCATCTCCAAGAACCCCAGTATTTCTCTGGATCCACGGATCTTGAGACAGGCTGCTGCACACTCACAAGAAACCTGTATTAAACTCAGTTCTATTCCTTCATAACTGAGGACTTTCTTTTACCTTTATAACCTTCCCTACCAAAAAACATGGAAATAAATGTTGGGTGAAGGGAGGGGGGAGGTGTGGAGGGAGAGGGAGAAATTCTGAACAGTGGTGTGATGGATGGTTTTGTAGCAGTGGTTGAAAAAAACATAAAGCTCTGAGGCATTCTATTTCATAAAATGGTTGACTAAGCAAAACTACATTATGCATGAACAGCTCTGTCTGGCCTTGAAAAGTCTCAAATTTAAACCTCATGAAGACATGTATTTTTTTGTACAATGCTGTGTATATTTGATGTCACGGGTTTCACTTTGACCTGCACGTTTCTCAACTGATTACACCTAAAAAGCAAGTGTTAGCAGTAATAAATATGAAAAATGTATTTATACTCGTGCCTGAGCTCTTTGTATGAGGGATCTCTCGAGGCACTTGAATGCTCTGAAGTGAGTTTTCATATACACTGTCTCTCATTGTGGTGTAACTAATGCATGTGGGGCTGAGATAAATTATAAGTTACTTACCCACTTCTGTGAATCTGCTCACCACCCTCCAGGACAGGAGAATCTGTGAAAGGAGGTTGTGTTGAGTCTCTCTTGCCTGGGTAGGTCTACGTGGAGGTTGCAGGTCCAACACCAACTCTTCCAAGCACCTGAAAATAAAGCAGAAATGTTTCCCCTATTGCTTTCTTGTTAGTTTTGAATTGTGACTACTTTAAATGTAGTAGCTTTGAGAAAATAAGATCTGTTCTTTCAGTATATTGTATTTTATCTGGGAAAGTGATCAGAGCAAAGATGGACATTTGTGGAAGGATTATCAGTTTTTCAAGGTAAAAGTAGACATTTAATAAAATAATAATAATAATAATAATAATAATAATAAAAAAATTATGTAGGATCATAACTAACCCTGAAAGTGACATTTTAATTTTTTCAATGCCTACCACTAAAGCATGTTGAAAAAATAAAAATAACCTATTTGTTATTTTAAGTTCATAATTGCAATAGAAAAATGTAATTTTTATTAATCAAAGTTTACATTTAATTATCAAGATCCTCTTTTAACAGTGTTATGAATATTCTGAATTAGCATTCATCTGACACTCACGCTCTATTAAAATTAGGAATTACACTAATGGTACGAATTTATGGTTCTAAATTTATGAAGGTTCATATAATTAAGATATGCACACTGAAAGAAAAATGCTTCTATCAAACTTGTTCAAGGTTATCAGTGTCAACATTTTGATATTTAAAGACAGGACTTGTGCAATATAAATTAATTAATCAAAATGCAGAGAAGGTATCTTTGCCTCCTGTTCTTTAAGAATGAATGATAATGGTGATAATGCTATTTTATTTCTCCCATCAGTTAATCTTGAAAGTGAAAAAATATGTACAGGGGAAATTGCTTGAATCTGATGGCTTCACATTGTGTTTTTTGAAATGTAAGGCCATACTAAGATGTTAAATCTGTACAGTATGGCTTAGTTGCAAAGACCCCAACAGACAAGAGAAAGAAGAGACAAAATTTCTGGCTCATTTATGTGGATTTCCTGCTAGTGTGATGAGAATTGCATGCTGGCTCAGCAAATATCATCTGTTCAGTGATTTCTGTGGTGTAGAAGACTATGCTCTAGGTGATGGAACCTGTAAACATTAAAAATGGGTTGATTTTATATTGAATGAGAATTAATAATTTGGAAATTTTCAAGGTTCATTATGACGTTTAGTACATAATTTGATCAATCTCTCCCTTTTTGTTCTTCTGATTTAATTGTCAGGGGAATGAGTTCTCACTGAATACTAATAGGATTGATACAGTTTGTGAATTAAGGTGGTAGAACTTTGATCTTCTCAGTGTTCTGCTCCTGGTTGCTCATTCCACCATGAGATATCTCACTGAATGTCACTTAGGATCCATAAAACTAGTAAAGATTTCCCCTTCCTATAGACCTATTCAATCATCTATCCATAGAAAATAGAATAGAAAAATACGAAAAAATATCTTAAAAAGAGCAGAAATAACACTGCTTTTGGTGACAACATCTGTGTTTTGTCTCTTAAAAGCAAATTGTGTCTTCTACGTGTAGGTTATCCTGTGGTAGAACATGTGGTGTAAAAGTAGGTCTCTCTGAATAACAGATTTTTCAAAGTGTTTGTCAGACTGAAAATGAGGATCATAACAAATAATGGTAATCTCTCACACGGTATTTCACTTATTAGGCAAAGATACCATCATAATTCTCTGTGTTTATTATTTTTTAAGTAGTCCGTATTTCATTTTCTTTACAATAACAATTAAAGTAAAAGTTACCTGAGACTACCAAGTAACCTGACAGACAGAGTGGTCTTTTGGCAAGATGAAATAAGGGGAATAAAACCTATAGGAAGGGAAAGAAATAAGTCACCTATATAATGGAGAAATGCATTATTCAAAGGATAATTACATAAAACAGACTAGTAACTAAAATTTTCTTAATGTAGTGATGGACATTGCAGATAGAAATTTTATCACATTTATCCTACATTCATATATGGTTCAAGAACAACTGAAATTGTGTTTTTCCAATGCCCAATAAAGAAAATTGTTACTTTAATTTCAATTAAGTGCATTTTCAGAGGCAAACTCTTCACGGGTACAAGTATTTATTGGTACATCTGCACCAAATTATTAAACCTTTCTGGAACATAATTAAAAAGCTGCAGCAAGACCATAATGTCCATCCCTTAATTCACCAGAGGAAGATAGGGTTAATCAATTAAACCATGGTGAAATTTATAATAAAAACTGAATACTAGACTTCATAATTCCATCATTATTGCTAAGATTTTTGAGATTCAAGTTACTGGTAACTTCTGAAATGTAAATATTCTTATACTTACCTCATATTAATATCATTAAAAGCCACAATACAAATATGTCCATCCTTAACCCTGTACTAGTTCCACTGAATTTTTTCTTTCCTAACATTCCTTCATGCGGACCTTCTAAAAAAAAGTTTTAAATTTATTTACTGTGTACACTACTGCATTCAGATGATTCCCCTCACTGTTACGAAAAAAATAAAATACATTTTTTCCAGTTTTTATATAAATTTTCAAATATGCTATGACTTTAGATAAATAGTCCACAACTATGCCTTTCATCTACTCTCTTGAAATATCTTGGAAAAAAAAAAAGTGTTGGTTTAATACACATTTATTAGGTTTTCTGAGTCACTTTGAGATAAGGGAACTTTTGCTCTCCAGTTGCAACAATTTTCTTCTTCTTGGCTCTTGCTTTTACACAGAAACATGTGACTATCTAGTTGTTTGTGCAGTCCTTCCTTGCCTTTTCAGTTGTCTTAGACTGTTTTGAAGACCAAATGAACAGTCCCAAGCAGGCAGAAAGATTTTATTTTGGTAACAGGTGGCAATAAAATCTTATTTGACTTGCAACCTTCCCTCTGTTTCTGCTTTCTTTTTGATTGACAACACTGACCCAAAGCATGGTGTAACCTTTTGCTTCTTTGCACTGATACACCTCCCAGATTTATGCTGTGGATCAACTTGGCCTGGTAACTTTATTTCCTTTTGTCTTAAAACTTTGTTAATGGTGGTGAGCTATTTCTGACAAGTGTTGCACATGCCTGGAATGGTAATGACTGAGGATGTTGCTTGTCACACTTTTCCACAGAAGTCAGATTTTGTGATTTTTATCTTTGAAAATAAACCCGTGACTTCTGACACATGGAGGCTTTTTTTTTTTTACATGTACTTTTCCTCCACGTGTGTGTGGTCGTAAGCAAATAATGTGGTTTAAATTGAACTGTCAGTTTTGCCTCTGGGCTTCTTGTGAGGTTGAGGTAGAGCAGGGACATTTATGAACTGGAGCAGGCATTGTAGCACAGGGCAGAAGGCATGGGAGACTAAATGTTCAAAGGTTTTAAATAAGCACTTTAATGTTACAGAACTGAAGGCTGTTCTGCTGCTGTTGGAAAACATGAGTAAGGAATGGGTGGCTGCCTCCTTTGCCTTTGCCCCCTGTTGCCCTGGGACTGTGTTTCATTGCCTTCTCACAGCTGTCTGAATCCTGGAGCTGTTTTCTTCAGGCCTTTAAAATGGGGTAGTTTGGTTGTATTTACAGTTGAGAGAGAGCATTCTGTGAACTCGTATCATGATTTCCCCATACAGTAAATTGTTGATGTGATTTTTACCCTGAATGACCTTGGATGCTCTGCCAACCCCTCATCTATGAAATTAAATCTATATGAACAATCCAATAAAGACTGCAATTTAACAGCAAAATTATTTCATGTTTTAAAGCTAAATATCCTCATCCAATTAAAAGCCATGGACAGCTTGGATGAAAATTTGACCTTTACACCACATCATGCTCAGTTAAATATTATTTTTATATTTTAGATGTGGCAAAATCTTATGTTTCCATGTGGAAAAGGATTTGCATCTCCAGAAAATGTATGGCATATATCAGCATAGTGGATAGGTACAGCTAACTTCTGTACACAGAATATACCTGAAAGCAAAAATACCTTGTGGGTGACAGTACTTATACCTTCACATTCCAAGGAAAGTACTCAGATTGCTGTCTGGCAGCTTGTTATTTCTTTTAGAACACAATTTGTTTAATTGTTCTTTTTTAATTAAATGCTATGTATTCCAGTAGACTGTGAGAAGAATCTAAATTAATCAAGAGCCTTTTAGTGAAATGAAATCTGCTTATTAAACCATTGTTGAATGTTTAATTATTAAAACAACAAACAAAAAAACAACCTTATTAACTCCAATACAGTGTTTCTCAGAAAAATAATGAATTTTCTGATTTTTAGTGTTATAATTTTGGTGAAAAAAAAAAGGATTTCTTTAGGTAATTATAGTTTCATTTTCTTAGTTACAAAGTGGGTTTTTTTTAATAAACAAATAAGAAAAAAATGTTGAAAAATTATGAGAACTTTAATACCTCTTCAGTAGGAAAATTTATGAAGTTTTATTCCATGTGGTGCAAAGCACTAGCCAGAATTTTCTTACACTTGGAGGCATGTATCATTAAAAGGAAAAAAAAAATCTGCATTGGCAGTGTATTAAGTGTACTAAAAAGATCTTATTCTATCCTTTCTCTGAGAGCATGTGCATAACGCTCTCACACATTCACACATCACCTACACAACTGGTAACTACAGAAATCAGGATTAGAGCTGGAAAAGAGAGTAAGAGTTTGGAGGAATAAAAAATTGTGGTTTTGTTTGAAGTATTTGACTCATAAACATGCAAACATGTAAGAAAAGAAAAGGCCCAGTGGACAGTTCATATCCAAAATTAACCGTAAGAAGCTTGTTGTCTTAGCTTTCATGGGGACTGCCAACTGTCAAATGGACCCATGCACCTGAAGATTCATGTGTTTGAAGATCTGCTCTGTCCCTTTCCATTTCCAAGTGGGATTTAAGGGACTTTATATTGGGACTTGACTGTAAAGGAGAATTTACTTCTTAGCAGAAGTTAAGCTAATATTATAACATTTTTAGTATAACATCTGTCAGGATGTTATCTATGAAGATCCATCAACTTCATAACTGATTGCCAAGTAGTCCATTTGATATTTAAAAAACTTGTGTGCTGTTCTCAGCGTTTTAAGGAAGAAAAAAACAGGTAAAGAGGACCTTTGTCTTGCACCTCACAGACTGAAAAATGTCATATTCTTTCTGAACTTGTCACCCATCTTTTTGCTATGTTGAAGCTACAGGATTTGTGTTGCAAATGTGGTTTGTGCAAAGGAAAACACTATATTTATAAAGTCAAAAAAATGTTTAATATAGTATCACAATTGCATGGATTGTAATTGATGTTATACATTTGGAAAATGTTGATGCTTAATCAATAACATTGTCTACAACTATGCACAAATAAACTCCAATAAATCTGTTGGAAATCAATGGATATTGATTATTATATAGATTTATATAAAAATTATATAATATTAATTTATGTAAAAATGACAACTCCATGGGGAGGGCAGTGTGATTGAATGAAAAGGGCTTAATAAATGACCTTTAAGGTGATTTTTTTCAGTGGAATGACAAGACAGATTTACCAAGGCCATCAAAAACATATCTCAGAAATGCAGCTGTGAGAAATGAATTGACATATTTATTTTATTTATGCAGTTAGATAAGAGGAGCTGTATTTCATGGGATATTCTTTTGCAGAAAGGTATTTGAACACAGGTAGGTGAAGATCTAGAGAAAGATCTGTGTTCAACATCGTATTCAGATGTCAGTAATAGGAGACAGACAAAGCAATGGCACAGTCCACAACAGAAAAGAAAAGGAGGTGAAAAGAGCTTGAAGATAAAGATTAGGACCTCCATTTTAACTCTGTTAAGTTTAAGCTAATAGTTGGAATGTGAAGACTGGCAGGGTAGCCCAAATAAGCTCTGATTGAATCCTTATGGCACCACATACCATAATCAGTACATATAATCACAGAATATAGGATATCCTGAGTTGGAAGGGACACAGAAGGATTATAAAGTAACTCAGTTACCATGTCTTCATACCTCTGTTAAATGATAGAAACTCAAGAATTTAATGTCTGTACTTAAATTAATATTTGAAACATTCCTTTATCTACATCTGTATTCCATTTATGGGAGGTGCACGCGTGTGCTTAGCATTGATGAAAAGACATCAAAGCATGTCATGGTTTCTCCTAGGCTTTGAATGTCTGGGAATCCCTGAAGACATCAACAGTGGTACAACCTAACTGCACTCAAAAGGAGAGATGTGTGGAGTTGCTGCAACGTGCATATGTTCTGGGGAGCAGTTGCAGCCTAAGGAAAGTTTTCACTGAAGTAGTTTCCAAGATCCAAAGGCAAATCCTGGCTGCAGTGGGCTGGCAAGGTAAGTTTTAACACAATCACAGAGCTGGACAATTTTTAAGGATGAGAGATGTGGAAAATGTGGGCAGCACTGCAGGTTTGGGAGTGGGTTTTGGGTAACAAGTTTGGGGTTTGGCTGAGTATGCAATGGGTTCCTGAGAGTAAGGAACTTGCTAAATTTCAAATTGCTTCCAATACTTTCAGGATGAAGAAAAGTTTAAGATATTTTCAATAATAATTGCTATTGTTAATGTACATTCTCACAGCTTTTAGTCAAAGTTGGTGAATGCAGAGCTGTAAATACAGGACACATCTCTGTATTTTACATTCTGATTTTTGGGAACCTACAATCATAGAATCATTAAGTTTGGAATATGCCCCTAAAATCATAGAGTCATCACTAAACCCCACCCAAAAATGCCATAGCCATACGTTTTTTGAACACTTCCAGGGATGATGATTCCATCACTTCCCTGGGCAGCCAGCTCCAATGTCTGACAACCCTTTCAGTAAAGAAATTTTTCCGAATATCCAATCTAACCCCTCCCCGGCACAATTTGAGGATGTTTCTTTTTGTCTTATCACATATCACCTGGGAGAAGAGGCCGATGTCCACCTCTCTACTGCCTCCTTTCAGGTGGTTGTAGAAAGCAATAAAGTCTCCCTTGAGCCTCCTTTTCTCCAGGCTAAACAACCCCAGCTCCCTCAGCTGCCCCTTGTATGACTCACCCTCCAGACCCTTCCCCAGCTCCACTGCCCTTCTCTGGACTCGCTCCAACAGCCCAACATCTTCCTTGCAGTGAGGGGCCCAGAACTGGACACAGGATTCGAGGTGTGGCCTCACCAGTGCTGAGCACAGAGGGACAATCCCTTCCCTGGTCCTGCTGGCCACACTATGCCTGATCCAAGCCAGGATTCCGTTTGCCTTCTTGGACACCTTGGTACACTCCTGGCTCATGTTCAGCCACTTTTGACCAGTATTCCCAGGTCTTTTTCTGCCAGGCAGCTTTTCCAGGTACTCTGCCCCAAGCCTGTGGTGCTGCATGGGGTTGTCATGACACAAATGCAGGACCTGTCACTTTGCCTTGTGTGGAACCTCATACTGTTGGCTTCAGACCATCAATCCAGCCTGTCTAGGTACCTCTACAGGGCCTTCTTGGCAGAGCAATGCTCCCACTCAGCTTGTTGTTCTCTGCAAATGGACTGAGGGCACCCTTGAAATCCTCATCCAGATTATTGGTGAATATATTGATCAGGGCTGAGCCCAGTGTGGAGCCCTTGGGAGCACCACTGGATTCAATGACATTCACCACCACTTTCTGTGCCCGGCCATCCAGGCAGTTTTCTGCTCAAGGAAGAGTTTCCTCATTACACCATGGGAAGCCAGTTTCTCCAGAAGAATGCAGCTGGAAATGGTGTCAAAGGCTTTACTAAAGTCCATAGATAACATCAACACCCTTTCCCTCACCCACTAAGCAGGTCACCTTGTCACAGAAGAAGATCAGGCTGGTCAGGCTGGATCTGGCTTTCATAAACCCATGGTGGCTGGGCCTGATGCCCCAGTTGTCCTCTGTATGATCACACTCAAGATGATCTGCTCCATGATCTTCCCTGGCACCAAGACCAGGCTGACAGGCCTGTAGTTTCCCAGATCCCCCATTCTACCCCTGTAGAATGGCCCCACTCTGGCTAACCAAGTGATTGGCCATTGGTCCCAGCCTTCTGGGACTCCCCTGCTTAACCAAGACTAGTTAAGAACTTCATAACTGCAGACAAGGGACAGAGATCTGGAATAAATATGGAAATGATGGAGGACATACTTACATTTTCTGAAATAACCAGAGCAGGACTTTAATTCACAAAACATAGGAACAGCTGTTATGCACAGCCCTGGCTATTTACATTGCTACGATCTTCTGGGAGCAAATTTTAACTAACTCAAAAAAAAAAAAAATGACGTGCAGAAGTCAGTCTTCTACCTTGATGCATCTTTAGATTAAATTACCAGCAGATAGTTTAGCACATATGTAGCTTGAAGCTCCATTTGACTAATTTTTTCTATTTAAATGAACACAACTTCTTTCAGCCGACAGTGAATTCATTTTATATATAAGTATAGTCTGGTAAAAAATGGAACAGCATAAAAGGATTAAGTCTTTCTTGTTTTCTTGTAGCATCTGGCATTATTTAATTTCTCTCTAAGCAAATTAAGTATATTATTTTTGTATTTTACCTTCAACTGACTAGGGAAATTCATGAGAACTTCACAAATTGACTCCAGGGCCTTGTTTTTCTTGACAAATCCTTTAGGCGTATAAAGTTAATAGGAGCTACATGCAGTCATTAGGGTGAAATACATATCAGCTATCTTCACCTTGATAGGGAGTTAGGGGAGTAAACACCCACGCTGAATTTTTTTATTTGACAACTACTTTTCCTCACAAAAATTGCCAGGTTGTAACGCAATGTTCAAATATTTAAGAGTGTGACTTACTTTCTAGACATCTACTCTGAGAATCCTGAGTACATGCAGTGCTTTTTCACTTGTTGTTTTCTAAAGCATTTGCATTTAACTTAGTGGTAGGAATCTTTGTAGCACAGATAAACCACAATTTATCATGTTGAGACAACTGAAGGTTGACAATAATTTTTTTTTTTTAAGAGAAAGTGTTTAATCCTTACAGGAGAACAACATGACTCCATTTTCATGGGCTACATAGGGTATAACCAGAAGATGGAATGAAGTGCTTTTAAGGAACTGGATGGTCCCATTTTTGTACACAGATTTTTTTTCTGTGATGCTAATTCAAATTGCAATCACCAACACCTTTGAAAAAAATAATTCTCCTTTTACACAGTCAAGATCCGATCTGGAAAAACCGACCTTGCAAAAATAATCAAAAGCTCAACCTAAAATCCTCGTAAAACACATCATATGAATTGAAGATCATTAATTTGTCATCATCCTCTCACTTAGGTTAGTGTTACTTGTGCTAAGTGCTTTTTAACAGTGACTGTTGCAAGGCAACCACGTCTGTGATGCCCTTCAACTCACGCCCAGCCATAACCCACGTTCATCTATCAGTAGTTTCTATACACTTACTTATGCACAGCTACCCTTACCAGGAGCTATTTTGCTTTTCTTCCCATACACCTTCCAGAAATGTTGTCAATCTGTCAAATATTGATTTGTGCCTGTGACTATAAAGCATTTTTGAGCATGCATATCTTCAAAATAAAATACGGCGCTCAGTGCCTCAGAATTGTTTTGCCCTTCACCCCTGGTATGGATTTGGAGCGTATTGAGCAGGGTGGGAGAAATCCCTGGCTGTAGCTGAGGAGAGAGGAATATAAAGACATCCTTGTACTTGTGTTGTTGTGAAGCTGTACTGCATCCAGGCTTCTGGCACAAGCCTGCTGTGCTTAGCCTGTGCCTCTCCAGGCTACTCGTGCAACCAAGGCTGGTTACGTGCCTGCACCCTCCAGGGGTTATTTCTGTTCTTTATTATGATCCTTATGGAAGCTCTACCTCTGTTGAAAAGACAGTTCAAAGAAACTTTTATACCTAAGGAAGCCTGTCATAATTGATGTGAACAGTGTAACATGCAGTCATTATCAAATGGAGGAAATCTTTGATGATTTCACTTTTTCATTTAATTACACGCCGTAAAAAAACAGCTTTGGGGTTAGCTGCAATTCTGTGCCCATACAAACTATCATCTACATATTCAGAGGTTTATTTCCTAATTTCAAAACCAAGTTTCGGGCATGCTACTTTAATTTTTGGAATGTTTACCTTTTTCCATGAAATGACTAATAGAAATGAAACAAAGAGTAGAAGTCTGCCGGCCTTCTAAAACAGACAAAACATATTTTTATGGTATTACGGTTTAAAATGTAAGTTTTAGAAAATTCTGACACGAAAGAATAGATCAATATGTAGTTTCTTAGAACAATATAATGAGGAACACTCTTTTTTTTAGAAATCTGATTTTGTTTTACTAATTCACAAGTGAATATGTTTTACTAATTCACAAGCTTGTGAATTGTTAAAAACTTGACAGTTTTCTATCTATTACACTAATGCTAGAGACAACTGCTGCTAGGCAAATCAAGATAAAAAGAAGGTCCTGGTAGATATATTCCTTATTGACAAAAAACCTACAACCTTTTTGCATGTAATATAAATATCTACATCAATACCAATCTTCAAACTCTAAATATTACTGATTTTAGAGAATGTGGCTTCATGAAATAACAGTGGTGTTGTTCTGTACGTTCACAAATATGAATAAGGGTATCACTGTGTGATCAGAGATCAGATTCAGCTGGCTGAATTTATCTTTTTTTCTTTTACAAAGTTGAGATGCTACAAAATAAAGAGTTTGGAATCAAAATCTGTAACACACCTCTACTTCTCTTTCAGTTTTTCAGCAGGAAAATGAGAAATAAATAGATTTACATATATCGCACAGATAGTATTTTACATCATAAACAAGGACATTTGATCTACCAAATATGTAGAACTGTTTTACACAGGGCTATGAAGAACACGTAACCATTTTGCACGTTAGGTCCACAGAATTTACCTGTGGAGTAATCATTTTCGGCAGCATTTCGTTCACAGTCAAACTTTGTTGATCCATTTTTTAATCTGTAAATAATTTTGATTACGTATCCTGTGAAAGAGTGATGTGTTATTAGCTTTTATGCACCATTGGCTTTATGGTGTGGTTTTTTTTCTACCTGTGCACTTTATCTTGTAATTATTTCACTAAGCCCTTTAAATGTTTTTCAGATTCTTAACAGGGCTTTAAGTATTCAAAAGCGTCTCTAATTATCCTTTAAAGGACCTTCATTACTTTCATGGTGATGAATGTTTAGGTCTGAGACATCTCTTTACCTCAGCAGGGTTTTCCTTTTCCTAAAATCACTTTAGATGTCTTTTTTAGTATTACTTGAACACTATGTGTGTCTTAGTACCACCTTGGCAGTTTACCACAGTATTTCATGGTTAGTTAGCTTAATATTCTGTATCCTATATTGCATATAATTCTAAACCAGAACACAATCTGTATCTTAGAATGGTAAATTCATGACCAAATCCAGGGACAGGAGAGAGTACAAGGACCTTGAAGAGACAGAAAGCAAGCTGGTGGTGAAGCAAGAATTTAGACAATAAAAAAGGCAAAAGGAAAAAAATATGAATAAGGGAAAAATGACAAGGAATACTTTTGACTGTGACATCTTCTTTTTTGACCAGTGAATGGGATTAGGAGATTTCTGTCCAATAAATCAACTTATTCTTTGTAATCAGAGTAAGGCTAACATCGCTGCCTTGCTCGTGTTTTGTTTTGTGTTTTTGATTAATGGGGGATGTGTGCTTGTGTGTGCTTTGTTTGTTTGTTTGTTAGTTTGTTTTAACTCCTGCATCCTGTTGCTGAACCTCTCTTTGCCAGACTCAGAGCCACGAGTCAGTAGCAAGCTGTGGCTCTGCCCCCTGCAGGGTTTGCTTGCTTCAGAACATCCATCAAAATGCCTGGTTAATGTACTTTACACTCCCTCCTCTTCTGCTGCTCTTCCTGTTATCACTAAGGAACTGTTTATCAAAAGAACACCTCCTGTAAATAATCCAAGTGTCAGTTCTCACTGTCAATATGAGAAAACTAAGAATATAAGTGAAGGGGCTTCAAGCAGTGCCCCTTACTACTTCAGTCATGAAAGCAAATTTGCAGGAGGCATGGGGACTGCAGGAATATTACCTGTATCTCTGACTCTCTTCCCAACAGGCACCATTCAGCAGATTATCATTCTGTGGCACAAAGTCATGTGGGAAATGGAGACAATGGCTGTGACTCACGGGCTAGGCTTTAGGTAATGTTAAGTATCTAGAACTGCTTGAAGATAAAAGCAAAAAAAATCAATGTATGGGATATATGGTGTTGTATCAGAATTATTTGTGGTCAGGAAATCAATTTCTTCTTTCCTTCCTTCAATTAAAAAGTCTCATTTCTGCAATAGTCAAATGGATATATTTATGTACTGCTTGGCTGTCCTGGATAGTGACACTTCCACTAATATAGGTTTGCAATTAGACGAAGAGTAGGTTGCTTGCACAGGCTTCTTTTATATTCTTTTATCATTAACACCAAATCTACATTTTGATGTCAAACAGCATGAGGTCACTTTTCTCATGAATTTGGGGTTGGACCAGATGACCTTCAAAAGCACCCTTTCAACACAAACTGTTTTGGTTCTATGACATGTATACAAGTCACTGGTACAAGAAATGCATTAAACTTTATAAATCTAACTAGAAGTCATTTCTTCCCATTGAATAATGCCGGATAGTGGATTTTAACATCTACTGGTATGAAAACAGAACTTCACTCTTGCTATTAAGTGGAATGATGTCAAATCAGTGCTGTTTCATTTGGGTTCGTCTTTTGGGGTTTTTTGTTGTTTTGTTTTGGTTTGTTTTTTTCTGAAAACTCCAACTTCAATGCCAAGTCTCAGAATTATTTTCACAAGACTTAGAAAATAGGTAAATTAGTGATGTAGATGTCAACAAAGAAGCACATTCTAGGACTAATTTAAGCACTTGTCTCCCAAAGGGTCACCCAGAACATCAAGTCTGATTTTTAACCTCTTCTTACCAAAGAAGAAAAAACTTAAGTGCAAACTTTTAACTAAAAAAATGCTAAACATGAAGGTGGCTTTGTTTGTTCATTTGTTTTAATTTGAAAATCTGTAGTTCCATGCTGTAGGGGCAGAAATCAAAACGTTCAAGGAAGACAATCTGTTTATTGAACCTAGCTGGATCATAACACACCTATTTAATTTTTTTTTTTTTTTCCCTCCAGAGATTAGTTTCTTTTTTTTTAAAAAAAAAAAAAGTAAAAAAATCCCACCTCTTTTATTTCTTCTAGTGTGGTATGATGCCACGATGACCAATCTTTCATAGGACTGGTGTCCTAGGGCATGGAAAACTGTTGTCCTCTGGTATTTATCACCTGACAGGGTACCACAACTAATATATCTTCTAACTACATAGGATTATGCCTTAACAGTAATGTTATCTCAAAGGCAGAAAACTGCTCACTCCTTCACTGCAATATGGATGACTCTAGCAAAAACAAAAATTTCCCAGTGTGAAAAAAAAGATAAACTGGAAAAAACCTAATACTGCCTTGGACTTTCACAGGCCAGGGATGTGATGCCTGTTCTAGAGCCTGGAGATCACATTAAGTGCTCTTTTTATAAAGTCAGCAGCAGCACTTTCTTGGATGATGAACAATAGATGGGAAGCATTTCCACAAACTGAGCAAAGAATTAAACACAGATCTCTGGCTGGCCAATCCTGCCATTGTTGGACAATCAAATAAAAATAGACACATCACCTTTACACCATCTGTTTTCTGGATCACTGCAAGTAATATTCAGAAACAGAAGAGTCCATACCCAAGCTGGAGGTCAAAAAAACTCTTCAGAACAGACTGGGCACTGCCAAGGGTGGGTGGTTCTTACACAAGGATCTCCATCCTGCAGCATTTGATGAGAGTGACCACTGCTTTATATATTTGTAGTCACAACTTCTCTCTAACATCAGGAAATGTTTACATGAGTTGAGTGTCTTTTTTTGCTGGGAATAATTTACTGAGTTCTACCCTCACTCCATGAATATCTTTCTATAGAGAGCTGTGCAAATTTGAATTAATGATGACAGGATGATTCAGAAACATAAGAAGCCACACAAACATTTCCTTATTTCTGGAACCAATACTTCTGATTGCTTGGTTACAGTTTTACTCCATAAAATTTCATCCCCCCAAATCTCTGTTTTAGTTAATTTTTTCTGCCCCTCAGTTAGATCTGAGAGATAATGTCACATGGAAAAAATTACTGTAGATTAAACAATCTCAGTCAGGAAATAATAAAGATATCATAGAGAAAGCATGTTCTTAAAAAACAAATAGATTTGGGATTCGGTTGGTTTGGAGGTTTTTTTTGTTTTTTTGTTTTTTTTAAGAGTAAGGAAGTATAGCTAGAGATCTTTAGTGATACAGTTCATTTGCTTAATTTATTAGAAACCTAATCATTCTGAAAGTGTTAGACTGGGAAAAAATGTATTTTGTCACTTAAAGATTACTGGCACAATAATGTCACTCTTGTGGAAGAGATAATCACACTTTATAGATTATGCTGCCCTTGTAAAATAGTTTTTTTACTTGAAGAGCAAAATAACTGCTCTGGAATAAGAAATCAAACTTTCGTGAAATTTTTCTTTGCTTAATTGGAAAATTCTCACACCTTCACATGAATATATTAATACAGACATCTTAGCAGCTGTTAGGATAACATTGTTAATACTGAAATATAATCACCTAAGGAACTGGTGAAATCTCAAAGCTGGAGTTGTCTTTAAATCCACTGTAGACTGTGCTGTACAAATAAGTGCAGCAACTATGGGCACTAGTACTGCTGAAACAAAGGTAAATCTTCATCTATGAGCTTCACAAACTTCTCCCAGAGGAGCACTGACACGTGGGAAACTTGTTCCCAAGCTTAAAGATGCCCTACCAGGTAAAAAGTTCTTCATTTTCCTTTGGCTGCCTTTCATACAATCCACTGCAGCTTCTGCTTGTCCCAGATCTTTTTCTCCTATACCTCTTTTTGTCTTGGTCTTTAACCTTCTGCAATTTATTGCAGACCTTTATTCCTTCCCCACTTCTCATTATATCCAGATTGTGCTGGAAAGCAGGCTTTGCTTCTGTTAATCTTGGACATTGCTAGCTCTGAACTCATTGCACAGCACTTGCTGGCCCTGTGACTTCATGAACAATCTCAGATCAGCTCTCTCACAGCTTCTAGAGACTCAAATGTCACACAGCTTCTAGAGAACCAGCTAAACCAGTGAAGTATCTTTGGCCATGAATGTCTGTGGATGGCAGAAACTGAAGACAAAAGGAATCACTTATAAAATCACTAATACAAAACCTGGGTTTCCAAGCTGTGCAATTCTCAAATCAGAGGAATTATCTTGACAGATTTAAATTTAATAAAAAGAGGGGAATGGTGCTGCATAGCCTTTCCAGACATTTCTGTTTCATGCATGTTTGTAACATGATTCTCCTGAGATTCTGGCAATGATTGTTTCTAGAACAAGATATGTTGGTTACATTGGGCATCATGATACAAGTATCAATTTGGTTTACGTTTAATTTGTGACATTTTGAACTATTTTTTTTAACTTTTATTTTTTCATTCATATCCCATGTAATAGTTCCGTGTATTTCATTTCAAGACAATAAGAATAATTTTGATTTCTATACAAATTTCATGTGTAAAAAATGTCAGTCAAATAAGTTGAATAGACCATGTAATGTCTACTTTTTTGAAAGCAATTCCAGTCTTAAGCTCAGTAATCCCTCAACAAAGATAAATTACTCCTTTTTATGCCGGCAACCTGTTCTGTGTGAACCCCACCAAGGATCAAAAGTGGGACCAAAGGTGTTGAATATCTTCATAAGAGATCTGGACCATGGAATCAATGATGAATTTTGCTGATGATACCAAACTGAGTGGGGAAGGAGATGCTTCACCCCTGCAGGGAGACCTGGATGAGTTGGAAGAGTGGGCTAACAAGAACCTTTAGGAAGTTCAGCAAGGACAAGTGAAGGGTCCTGTGCCTGGGAAAACATAATCCAGGAGTCCAGTACAGGCTGGGATCTATCCAGCTGGGCAGGAGCTCTGTGGAAAGGGACCTGAGAGTCCTGGTGGACAACAAGCTTACATATGAGTGAAGAATTTGCTGCTGCCTCAAACAAAGTCAGTGGGACCTGGGCTGCATCAACAGCAGAGGTAAAGAAGATATTGTCGTGCTCTACTCAGTGCTTGTCAGGCCGTACCTGGAATACTGTGTTCAGTTTTGATCCCTGCTGTACAAAAGAGATGTGGACAAGCTGGAGATGTTCCAGAGAAGGGTCACAGAGATTATTAAAGGACTGGGAAACCTGCCATGTGAGGAAAGGCTGAGAGAACTGGGTTTGTTCAGCTTTGAGAAAAGAAGGTTTAGGGCAAACCATATCAGTATGTCCCGGTGTTTGAAGGGTGGTTACAAGCAAGACAGAGAATCCTCTTTCTACAAGGAATCACATGTAAAAGTCAAGGGGGATTAGGTAAAAGTTATTCTGAGGGAGGTTCTAATTGGAAACAAGTGGAAAATTTTTCACAATGAGAACAGTGAACCATTCCTAATGTTAGACACTTCTAACATTCAGCTGAACAGGGTGCTTGGTCACGTTGTCTAGACCATGCATTTGCCAAGAAAGGTTGGACCAGATGATCCTTAAGCTCCCCTTCCAACCTGGCTGGAATTCAAATGTATTCCATCTAGGCTGCTTTTCAATCTCTCTTATCAGCCTTCCTTTCCCAAGAAGTCCCTACTCTGCCTCTACAGTAGAATGTAAAAGGGACATTTTACACAATCATGTGTTTTTTTCTGTGTTGCCAGCCTGCCTGTATTCAAAGAATTGGAGGCAGCTGGGAATCTGAACTACCAGCCCTGAACGTTCACCAACACTAGATGGTCCAAAGCTCTTATGTTTAAGTTACTTGAAAATATTCTAGGATGGGGCTTAAATTAGAATGAGGTCAAGATATTGTTTGCTGAAAAAATCATATTTTGATTACCTTACCTCCTTTACTTCTCAAACCCCATCTTTTTGGTCATTATTTTCCTAAGATCTTACGTAAACTTTTCTGTACTTAGATTTTGATTTTAACAGTGCTTGTACAGATCAAATTGTTTGATTCTTAAAACTTGAACATAATTTGTTGGCTCTAACTGCACATTTGTTATGTTAATAATCCAGGCGAGGTCAAGGTAAAAACTCCCCCTTGAAATTGATATAAGGTTTTTCAGTCTACTCCTGGAAGTGGATTAATTATGTGTGTTTTTACATGTAAAACCAAGTAGGACTTACTATGGTGTCCTCAAAACTTGTGCTTTTACAAATATTTCAACCTAAAAAGCTGTATTAGAAAAGCAGAGTTAGACCACATATATATGGTAAATGTGTTAATGTATTTTTTTAATACATGAGAAAAAAAATTAGATTTTGCAGACTTACACAGTCTCTTTTGCAGAGTTTTGCTCTCTTCCTGCTTTATTTTTCTGGTTCACCTATTACTTTTCCCTGTGATACTCCTATTGTGTGTATTACTACAGCATTTACTGAGTTCAGTCTCCTTGAAGATAATTCTGACACGCAGAAGAAAACTACACAAGAAATAATGAAAAATTAACAACCTCTCTTATTGTTTATTGTAACAAACCAACATAAAGAACTTGTAAATGAGGGAAGAGAAAACTGAACAGCTTAAAAAAATGAACATAGCTTGGGGCTTCTTAAAGGGTAAGTTTCAAAGAGACTGCTTCAAGAGACATGAATTTTTGTTACAAATACTCTGTCCCATAAATATGAGGCAACTTCTTATCCATACATATTTCTGATTAGTTAATCCTATTATCAGCTTCTCTAAGTTTTTGTAATATAACTGGGCTTAAAATTTATAAACAACCCAAATCTATTTCATCACAAAAACATAAGAAGTATTTTGTCTGAAAAGCACAAGCTTTTTTATATTTGACATTTAAACGGTTTCACTATTGCACTATCCACGTATTTCACAATTAACAATATTTTCTTTTTACGCATGTTTCAGACATGAGAAAATAACAGTTATCTTTATATTTTAAAAGGGTAGGGAGCTAGGACAGGCCTAACTCCACAGCTGACATAAAAACTGAGTAACACACCTGGAATTTTGCCCTAGGGATTGTTTCTGCACTCTGCAGAGAGCAGGCACTTCCCAGTATGCTGACCCAGTCTGGGGGGACTGAGGAGAGTTCAGATGCATTCCCCTGACTCCTAAGCATGATGTTTGCTTGTGCACTTCTTTTAATTTTTTTAGTGGCCAAGGGAATCTTAAGCTACCTTTTTTGACAATAAAACAGCTTCAGAGGAGGAGAAAGACTGCTTTCTGCCATTTCTACACTTCAAGAAGCTGAGAGATGTGGCTTCAACTTCTGTCAAGGTTGCTCTGGTGTTTGCAATATTTAGGCTGTTATAAAACAGAAAAGATAGAATGACACAACAGCTGGGTGTTTTTGCCAGTAATATACTAAATCACTGCTCACCAGTGACATTTCATACAGGGCTGCCCCACCCGCCCTTCCGCCAGTCTGAGAACCCAAAACCCTTCCCCTCCCCCAAACCGGACTGGTAAACTGCATCTGATACCATACTGATGGAAGCCTTTTCAACCTAAGGTGACTGAAGGCCCACACCAAGACCTTAAACCATCTTGTCCAGGAGCTGCTTTATGCTGATGACGCCGCCCTTGTTGCCCACACAGAAGCAGCTCTGCAGCGTTTAACATCCTGCTTTGCAGATGCTGCTGAGCTCTTTGGGCTGGAAGTCAGCTTAAAGAAGACACAAGTTCCCTATCAACCTGCACCTCAGAAAGCCTTCCATCATCCCCATATCACCATTGGTCAATCAGAGCTCAAATCAGTCCAACAGTTTAATTACCTGGGCAGCCTCATCTCCTCGGATGGTGAGATTGATGGGGAGATAGACAACAGGTTAGCAAAGGCATACAGTGCCTTTGGAAAGCTTCATAAAAGAGTTTGGTGAAATAAACACCTGAAGAAAAGTACCAAGATCAGTGTTTACAGAGCCATAGTGCTGTCTACTCTCTCATATGGATCTGAATCCTGGGTCATCTACCGCCACCACCTGCGACTCCTCGAACGCTTCCATCAACGCTGCCTCCGTACAATCCTAAACATTCACTGGTCAGATTATGTGACCAATGCATCTGTTCTAGAACAGGCACAGTCACAGGTATTGAGGTCATGTTGCTGAGAACACAGCTGTGCTGGGCAGGGCACGTCTCCAGGATGAAGGACCAACCACCCCCTCCCTAAGATCCTGCTCTATGGTGAACTTGCCACCGGCTGCCGCAAGAGAGGAGCCCCAAAGAGGAGATACAAGGACTGCCTGAAACAACATCTCAGCCTTGGCCATATTGATCACCAGAACTGGTCTACTCTGGGCTCCAGTCGGGAGGTCTGGAGACACCCCATCTATAACGCTGCTGATGCCTTTGAGAACGCAGCAGGATCACCCTTGAGGAGAAAAGACAAGGCAGAAAGAATCGTGTCCTGCAGAATTTCCCACCTAAGGAGTCTTTCTGCTGTGCCTTTTGCAACCGGACGTGTCTGTCTCGTATTGGCCTTTTTAGCCACCAGCGTGTTTGTAACAAACGTGGGTAGAGCCCCTCCCAAATCTTCATTCACGAAGCCAGGCCGTGATGATGATGATGATATTAAATCATTAAATTCGTTACGTATTCATTAGATGGTGGCTGTGGCTGCACTCTGAAAGCTGCAGCAGGGTAAGTGCTGTGATTCTGTAGCTTGGCCAGAGAAGGGCACTTTGCTGCTCAACACAGGAAGAAGATACAGTTTGGAGAGCATAAAGGTGATTTCAGGACTAGTGAGTGGCTCTGCAATTTTGGGATGCAACACCTGACTCATTAGTCTTTGATACTTTTCCTTTTGATCTTGCCTTAAATGGTTCAGACTTGCTCAGGAAAGCTCTGCCAACAACGAATATTCAATAGCCTGTATTAGACTAGTGCCAAAATTATTGGTCTAATACTTCCTCTCTTATTAAAGATGACTGAAATTTTCAGTTAAATAGTTTCCAAAGGCTGAAAAATTACATTTGAAGCCAATATCAAGATGAAGTTAGTTATTTTCAATTAGTCAAAATACCAAGAATCTAACAAGAATTCTTGACATCCAATACTACTAATAATTAAATGTAATACATGGCGACAGAAATAAAATCATAGGCACCTCTGCTGAAGATGTTAATCTACATTAAAAGGTTATGCTTTCAAAGTTTCAGCTTTCTGGTTTCATCAAACTTCCATGGATAGCTTTGTGACTGAGACTGAAACACTGGAAGTATAGTCCTGTGCACAGATATAAGAAAGACCATTTTTATTGGTTTTGTTGTTTGCAAATATTCTGAAGTTTGGAAACTTAAATCATGTGAGGTAAAAATTAATACATCCTTGAAATATCACTTCATGGGGAATTTTGGAACCAGGTCCATACAAAGGTATCATTAATTATCAACTAGCTCTATTCTATCTGCACATTAAATGCAAAAAGAGTCAGTGTTATTCATATGGAGTCATAAATCAGTGAGAGCTCATTAGTCTGTCTCAATATAAAGTCCCAGGTTTTAACTATCCCTATTTCCCATATAGTTTATATAAGAAATAAAAAGCTTAGCATCATTTGCATTCAGAAAGTGTGTGATGAAGTTGCACTCAAAATACAGCAAAGCCAGTTGAATACTTAATTTGTTTCTTCCCTATTATTAAAGCACAGAAAAGCAAAAGAAGAGAAGAACTATAAAACATATTGAACATGACATATATGAGATTAATGTCTGATCATGTACAACATACAAATGAATAAGCAGATCTGTCAGTATACAACCCTGGTCATAATTTTATTCAGTCTTCTGTTTGCATTTTTTTATTCAGGACTTTATAACAGTAAAAAGCTCTGTCCTTTTTTATCAGATACTGAACGTACACATAAGTCAGATGCTAACTTATATCACCCTGTTCTACGTGTTAAAAGTTTTTAAAGAGGTTTCAGAAGAAAGAAAAGAAATTTCCAGTTGAAGAAAGCTCATATTAGCAATATAGATGGCTTTCACTGTGTTGCTGTTTCTATATATAACAAAAACAGGACTGGGGACTAAAGAGAGTATAGGAGTATAAGACCTCTTTCTGTCCACTTTAATTGAAGTAGGTTTTGGAGAAGGTAGTGACAGACATACTCTGCAGAGCCTCTCTAGTGATGTAAAGTTAGGAGTAAATAGGAGTAAATCTGAAATTGTTACCTTTTTTCCTGTTTTTGGTTTTTTTGTTTGTTTTTTTTTTAGTCTCAGGAACTTATGTCCAGTCTTCTCTAGTGTGTACTCCTGAAATTACGATAAACAGGACTAAAATTTTACCTGACTTGTAGGATTCTCTTACATTTCTTTCCAGCATCCAAAAATTAATGTTTACACTTATCAGTCTGTCTGTTATTTGCTTATGTTCTTCTATATGTCCATAAAATCTAAATTTCCTAACTGTCTTTAGTTTTTAACTGCACTAGAAGTATTGCTGATATTAGCAGGGCCATGCACAGCTCAATCAAGGTTATATTACAGACAAATCATTCTCTTCTGTGGGAAAGATACAGAGAAAGATCAATATTAAACCTTGATTTGTGGAAAACCCAGGGCATTATCTACTGTTTCAGGAGGGATAAATGGCAAAATGGAAGGCCTAAAGAACATAAGCTTCCCTGTAATTGCATCAAGTGTGAGGATCTGAAGAGAATCTTGATTCCTATTGTAAAGATACAAATGTCTGGCTTCTGCAGCACTCCCTTCAAGACATCCACCTCTCTGCAATGAGTAAGGTTTAGTGGATGGTCTGCTGCTGTAGTCCTGGTTGAGTGTTAGTTCTTGCTTTAAAACACACCAATGTTTGGGCTCAGAACTTAGTGCTGCTTTAAGCAAACTGCAGTGGTAGCATACCATGAGTTATTTATATTTAAAATAAGCACTGCCTTCAGAATGAGGAGAAAGATGAGAGTGCAGAGGCTAAGCAGTGAGCACAGGAACAAACACGGCAGTGCTACATGACACTGTGTATTAAAACAGCTGGTTACTGACTTTGTCTGTTTTGCTAATCTTGAGGGAAAAGTCCTGCTGACAGCAAGTGGAAAAAGGATGGAGTAATATCTGGGAAAAGCTGGTAGGCACCTCTGATTCATTAGCATCCTGTCTGTCATTCCAGGACTTTGAGATGCTCTATCTCATGAGATTTCCCTAGAGATCAAATATAGAAAAACATAATTCCCAAGGATTTCTCATCCTCAGATAAGAGCTGGTCTGGGTTCTTAATGCAGTATTCAGCAAAAGTGGCAGCCTAAATGAGTGAGTGAATTTGTCCAGTCATGTCTGTAATAATAAAAAAAAAACACAAGAAGATTTTTTTTTTTCTTTTTAGTTTTCTATAAAAGAGAATCATACGAGACAATTGCTCATTTCACATTCAGAATGAAACAGCCTTTGCAAGAGCTCAATTGTTCCTTGATAGGGATGGGGAGAACTCCTCATGTGGTTACTAATCTTCCTGTCACTGCTCATATCCCAAATGTCTCTCCCTTTCAGTATCTGCTTTCACAATGAAAAAAGAAGACTACCTACCTGAAGCAAACCTCCAAAGCAATCCTGCTCCTTGAAGTGATCATGATCATACTTACCAGCTAAGCACTGGTATATTAAGAGTTGCTCACAGTATCATGTGATGTTTATATTACTAAACTATATATCAGTAAATCTACATATTCAGGCTGGATACTCTTGCACATAATCCCCACAGGTATTTAACAAAGGAAAGGGAACTAAGAACAAACAAAGTGATTTTAGATTTTCCCTTTTCCTGATGCCTGCAAAATAAAACCTAAAGAAAAATAAATTTAAAAAAAAACAAACCAAGCCAAAACAAACACAAACAAACAAACAAACAAACCCCAACATAAACACAAAAAACCCCAAACAAAACCCAACCAAACAAACACACAAAAAACAAAAACAAAAAAAGGAATTAAATTATTTCCCTTCAGAGAATTGTATGTATGTTTCAACACGTTGAACAATGTCAACAACAGTTAACCTGCAGTATGTAGAGTCTGACCCTGGTTTGTAAAAGGCAGTCCAGATCAATGAAACACTGGCTATTTGCAGCTCACCCTTACTGCTGACAAAGCATGTGAGACCTGCCCACTTTGTGTAGAGACAGTCACATTTTTGAAAAAGCTGAGTCCCGCATTTTTAACCTTGTTCAACTTGCAGAAGCCTGTTTGCTGCCTTTCTTCTTTCATATTATCTCTCTGTTACACATGGCTTCAACAAAACGCCAGGTTTGTATCCCAATTCTGTCGTCAAATGAACAATTTCACACAAATTAAGATAGAGAAGACGTATTACATGCCTTTTTCTCCTAACATTGTGGAAATCAGGCTTGTGTAAGTTGTATAACAACTGAACGCTTGTCTGCTTTCCACTGAATTGACAGATTCTGAACATGAAATAATTACATAAAATTAAAGTCTCATAGTGCTGAATTTTTTTCATATAGTCAAAAAAAAATTTTACATAAACAACTCACTCAAGTTTTCCTTCCTAATATTCCTACTTCAAGGTGAGTATATTCCTACTTCAAGAAGAGTTGTCATTTGCATAGAGAAACCAACCCAGGCTCATTATGGAATCATAGTTTCATGACTCTTGCTTTCTTGGCAATGAAATCTAAGCTTGATATACAAAGAAAACCTGGCAATACCTTCTTAAACAGGTAAATACAGACCTGAGTTACATTTTTCATACACCGAGTAGACAGACACAAGATAGCTCCGGGCTGGGTGCTTTGTAGTCTTATTTGCATGTGTCTTTGTAGGCATATCCTTGGGCATGGTGATGGGAAGCAGCTTCACACTGACTTTCAGGTGCCTGAAATCTCCAGATTTCAACTAGGCAGCTCCCTAGATGATGCCCAGGGAATGTTAGTTGTGAGTGAGAATTGCACCAACCCAAACACCCAGCGAGCAACAACCTAAGTCAGTCTTCATGAAGCACTAAAGTACGGGAATAATCTTAATGGTCTGTTCCTGTTTGAAGGAACCTACCTCACACTGAATTCAATCTTTGCAAGATTTAATTGTCTCCTTTGGCAAATGAGGCAAGAGTTATTCCAATATGGGGAAAGATTTCCAGAACACCTGATGTTTGGAGTCACAATCCAGGGTGTGGATCATGGCTTCTTGGCTCTTTACCACCCCTGAAGATTTTCAAATCCATATTTCTAAACACCAGCACAACAGTACAGAAACAGGGACAGGGATTCTCTGGGTCCTTTTTTCATTTCTTCTCAGCCCCATTGGCTCTCACTCCATTCCCAACTCAGATACCTTCCTGGTTCATGTTATCTTTTTTTTTGTGTGTGTGTGTGTTTGTGGCTCAAGCACACTGAAAGCTTACATTCAGCTCACAGCTGGCTGATTCACCAAGGATTGTGTGCTTCCAGATAAAGAACTAATTTACAGCTGGTGTCACCAATATCAACCTTCAATAAAGCACATTCTTGCATAGTTTACTATTGAATATTTTTTAACTTTTATTTTATCTATGTGATCCTGTTGGCCTTTCCTACCCTAACTGTATTTTCCTAAACATCTTCCAAATCATAAGCCCCACAAGCTTGTTCCTTCTATTTGCACAGCAGTCATAATTGAATATATTAAGCAAGGCTTATACTTAAATTACGTATTTTTTCACCTTCCATTACTATCTCCCCTTATTCATTGCACATATGCTTTGCTATACTCCATCATTTTTACATTATCACAGAAACATCATAGCTATATCATAGTCATATGCATCCACTGTCAAGAATCTATATTTCTTTCCTTTAGAAAGGAATCAGATATCAAAAAGAGCTACCAGTTTAGTGTACTATGATCTGCTTTTGCTAAAACCATGTTGTATTTTTTGACTTCACTGTCCACTTTCAATTTCTATGTCTTTAAATATTTTCTCCATCAAGACATGGAGCAAAACCACCAAAGCACCTTAGTATCAAGTCCTTTAATATTGTTTTCATACTTTGTTATTGATTCATTCATTTCTACAAATTGCTTTGTATGTTATCCTTTTACCCGTGTGAGACGTGAAAAATACTCATACTGACATTGTTGTTATTACAATTGCTATTACTATTATTAATATTAAATATTTAATGTTTATGAGAATATTTGAGGCCTTATGACCCTCTGCAACCACCTGAAGGGAGGTCGCAGCAAGGTGAGGGTCAACCCCTTCTCCCAGATAATAAGTGATAGGATGAGAGGAAACAACCTCAAGTTGTGCCAGGGAAGGGCTACACTGGATATTAGGAAAATTTTCGTCACTCCAGTGGTGGTCAAACATTGGAACTGGCTTCCAAGGGGAAATGATGTATTGATCATGCCTGGAATTTTTCAGAGGATGTGTGGACATGGCACTTGTGGATATGATATAAAGATAAAGATGTTAATGGTTGGACTCAATGATTTTAGAGGTCTTTTCCAGCCTTAATGATTCTAGGATTCTATGCATTAATTCATTTTCCAGTGCCCTGTATTGAGACTGTGGTTTCCTGTATTGGGAGCCACAATACACAGAGTGTTTACTAAGGAAAACAATAAAACCCTTAACAGTGAAATGAGAAGATTCACGAGGGCTGAGAGGAATTTTCTTTACAAAATCTCAAAAAAAAAGTTTTCCCCAGGATTTTCATGGCATCCTTTCAGGTGAAAAACCTGGATGGTCAGACAGCAGCAGCAGATAAACTACACGGCCACACATCTTGTTCCAACCTTTAAACCCAGATTTACGATAGTGTTAAAGGCATGAATTCTTGTGTAGCTACGTAGAGCCATATCTGCTCTGTTTTTTTTCCTCCGTCTCATGTGTCTCATCTGAGAAAAAAAAAAGGTTTAAAATCCCTAGTGAAGTCATATGTAGCTACAATAAATGGCAAAATGAGCCATACACAGATGGCTTCCACTCCCTCTCCTTTTAACAATAAACCCTGGATGGAAATTTGCAGCTTTGCAATAAGAAGGCAAACTGTACTATCTTGACCCTAGTGGAAAAAAACAAAAACAAAAACCAAAGCAAAAAAAACCACTCCAAAACAAAGTAAAGCAAACCAAACCAAACAAACTAACAAATAAGAAAACCCAAATCCAAAAACTACCAAAAACCCCCAGAGAACCAAAAAACACTGTTCAGACTAGTAATTACACTACTTTGCTTTTCCTGTTACAGAGATTTGTGATTAAAAAAAAAACAAAACGTGTAGCAGTATTAAGTGGATATGAATTTTATTTTTTTTTAAAAAAATGACTTTAAAAACTTCACAAGTATCATTATTAGTGTACCTGGCACTATGTATGTGGTTCTGTTAATTTATTTTTGATTTATATTTGTGCATTTCTGCTCTCTGCAGTCCTCTGCAGACAATTACAGCGGTCTTTTTCTTCAGGGTTGCTCACAGTGTTGGGAAGCAGATTTTACATGATCTTGAAAGAGTTCGGTTTGCATTAAAAAGACACATTCTCCAGCTGCGTTACACGACTAGATACTGTAAAGAGAAACCTGTAATACCAATAAAACTGCAGTAGGTGGCAGTGGAAGGAGGGTTAACCTCCATGAGGCAGAGGAGGGGACCAAAGAAACTGACTGGGAAAGAAGAACAGGAAGGTTTGAAAGGTTTCCCTCTTTCCAAGTCCCCTGAAATAACGACCCAGTGTCACAGCTGGTTGGATAGGAAATGTTGGCCTGATGGAGCTGAGCTAGTCAGAGGTTAGGTGCAGAAGGTAGTAAGTGAATAGCTAATTCCTAGTTTGGTTGATGGCTTCTGAGGACTTTGTGGGAAGGAGGAATTTACTGGGAAGGATTAAAGTCAATATTTTCAGTCAGCCAGTATGGATGCTGTTGACTTTGCATACTTCTATTTTTGTGCTTTGCAAGTAAATATTCAATTATGACTTTTGCTTTCATCAAATAACACGTAATGAATAACGATGATACACTGAAAACAGTTGTTCTCTTGTAAAGCTAACTTTCTACCAGAGGCAAAAGAAAGCTCATTCCCTAGCTCATAGCTTATAACTGTCTTTTGTCTTCACCTTATTTTGAATTGGTTTACAATTAAAAAGCAGATCACAGTAGTACCAGGAGTATGGTTAGCATGAATTGAAAAATGCTTCTTCTTTATATACAAAAAGTCACAGTGAGAATAATTTTGAGGAGGAACAATTTCTATTAGTTTTAGTCTGCTAAGAAAAAGGTTGGCAATACCCAAATCAAATGATTCAAGTTTTGTACAACTAAATTTTTCAAGTGTTTCAGCTGTGAGGATTAATTTATAACACAACACAGTTGTTGTTCTGGGGAACTTGCAGTCTTTCTAAATAATACATATATGAAGACCTACTGGGAAAAATCCTTTATCAAATCAAATGGACAAAATTTTACAATTCAAATACAAATAAAATTAATAGGCTTTTTGGCATGCAGGGGAAATTTCAAAAGCAAGATATGAGAAGGAAAACAAAGCACCGCAAGAGTGAGGGATACAAAAAAATAACAGTTGGCAAAGAGGCTTGTAAAAATGGGAAAGACTTGTCCATGCTTCTCCACAAAGAGGAGCCCAGAAGTTGATGACAAACTTGGACACTGTATGGAAGAGAAATGGGAAATGAGATGCTGGAATAGAGAGATAAGATTATGTGAGCAAAAACGTTTAAGATTATGTGAGCAAAAACATTTCATGGACGCAGAAGGGAGATATGATGCAAAAGCAGAGATGAGGTTGCAATATTCTGGGTGAGTCAGGCTATGCTATTTTATGACCTTTCTAGATACTACAAATTCATCCCTGGATAAATTAGATTATTATCTTGATATTCTAGATATGGACTGTATAGACTTCTGTAATTCTCTCTGTTTAAAAAGCAACATATATACACAGTTCAGCATATTATTTAGTTCTAAGACTGGCTTTTCCATAACTAAAAAAGTACATTATATCCATGTATATATTTGCATGCAATTCAGCCAAAAAAAACCCCCCAAACCTTATGACCTTTCTTTGTTAGATGTTCCATTTTGGTGACTGTAAGCTATTTTATAAGACAAATATTTACCCACAAGGGCACTGGCCTTTTTACTGAATTTGCATTGCATTACCAGAATAATAATTCTTCCTAATTCAAAGCCCTGGGGATCTTGGAGCTAATCCTAAAGAACATCATTATATTGAAAGTCCTTGCCGAGATTTTATGTGATATTTGTCCTATTTTTAAGCATGAAATTTTGTCTAGCTGCAGAGTCAAGGACCATCTCATGGGATATTCTTTAGAGATGGGATGCAGCACAAGGAACATTTTTATGCTCACATTAATTTAGTTGGAAGGTCAATATTAACTCAAGGAACTATATAACAAAGAAATCCAACTTATGGACAAGTGACTCTATGGTTGTACTAAAATCTGGAAACAGCATTTGGAATTTAAAGGATGATTTAGGAGAGCTAGAAGGCGGGTTATGATTCACATAATTTTTAATACAGTTTCTCCATGCATTTTTATTCAAATAAAAGTTGACATGGAGAAGTGGAAGACTGGCTGCATAGTAGATTACTGACTTCCCCTGAAATTTTCTACCCAGTATAAAAGTTTAGAAATAGACCTTTTTTATCTTAATCATGCTGATTTGCTGTTTTTAAAAGAGTGTGACAAAAGCCTGCATTAATCACCTTTCAAAATACTTTTTAGTATTTTTATTTTAGTTGTTTTCGCTGAGCCTTGGATACATTTTTGTAACACAACTTAGTTCAGCTGAGGTTGCATGAAACGAAAACAAATCTTACTCTTCCTTCTATGGTTGAATAAGAGCATTCTTCAAGGGCCAAGGAAGATGATTTAAATAAACAACTAAAGTTCAGAAGCTTCTGGAGCTTAATTAGCATTCATCTCTATCCCACAGTTATTCATGATACCAAACAGTTCTACATGTCAACCTGCAGAAAATTCCATAGACTGAAAAATGCAAGAGAGACCCTCAGCAACATGATGTCTACTGTCTGACCCACAAGACACCGGTGTCGTTTTGGATGGAAAACCCTGTTTGTATATTGGGGCTGCTGGACAGTTCACATGAAGTGGGAAGACAAAGTCTGAACTATTGGGCTGCATCTATAATTGCTAAGTCTGCTGTTTATGCACCTCACAGTAACTAGGTATGTCTTTTTTTGTGCATCGTCATAGTAAATTGTTCCAAAATATAGACAGTCCATACAGAACTGCAGAAGGAGCAGCAATGGAACCATTGATGTGGCCCTTTAATGCAGCCTTTACCTTCATTAGTCTTAAGTTTGCTAATAGACAGTTCGTTTCTCATACTTGAGAAATAACTTTTCTGTAGTTAACATAGTAATTTAGCTTGTTTTGCAAAAATAATTAAAAAAACCCCAACAACAATGAAACAAAACCCAGCCAATCAACCAAAAACCAACCAACCAACCAAACCCACACACTTTTAGGATATAGTTTAAACACAATGACTTAAAATTCTTCTGAAGCTCTTTCCCAAATGAAGCTGTTTCCCAGCATAACCCAAATAGAAACATTAGGACGGTTTAAAAACAGCTCTTGCTCTGGGAAAGTATGGGAAGCAAAATGCTGTAAGTTGGTATTTGGGGGTTAAAGTATTTTGGGAAAGCTAGGCGTGATCATATGTTTATATTATAGATACTCCTATAAGTTGAGAATGTAATTCTTTAATGACGGTATCAGTAGTAGTAAAGCCCACCAGGGACACTGATGGTGCCTCCCCCTGAGGGGCAGCTGATCAGTCAGTCCTGCGCTCACTTCGCAAGTGAAGGCAGGCTGCTCTTTAGTCGCAGGCTCAGGTTCTCCACTACAGGCAAAACGCTTTCCTCCTCCTCCCCTTCGAGAGACCACAACTTGTGACGCTTTTGCGGCTGAAAGTGTAAAAAAAAAAAAAAAAAATCCGGCTGCGAGATAAAGCGGGAGGAGGAAGGGCAGCAGGCACAGCGGATGCTCCCGCCGCCCCCCCCAGCAGCAGGGGAAGGGCAGGGGCCGGGGGGCAGCGCTGCCTCATTGTCTGGAGCCCCGCGATTCCCGGCTGCCTCCGCCAGGGGTGTGCAGCTCCCGTCGGGAGCCGTGTGCCGGGAGCCGGGCAGCGCAGCCCGAGTGCTCCCGTGACACACCGGAGGAGAGATTGTCTCGCTGCCGCTCCCCGGGGACCGCCGCTGCGGGAGGGGGGGCAGGTCCGGAGGTGTTCCGTGCGTGTGCGGGGGGATGCGGAGCGCGTCGGGCTGAGGTTGTTCTGGCCCCTGGGAAGCACTGCGAGAAGAGGCAGAGAGAGGCAGCGGGAAGCGGCAGGAGCAACACTGAAGTACAGAGCAGCTGTTTCCGAATACTCTGATTCTTTTGGGTACCTCAATGAACGTGAACATGGATTCTGTCACTGAAATCTTCTTGAAGCTGTTGTTTCTCCTGTCTGTTCATCACCGGCACATGGCACTGGCAGGGAATAAATGTGAGTATTGCATATGATTTAAAACTCAATCCGGAGTGTTTTGAAAACTTCTGGGGTATTTTATTTGCATTAAGAGTAAATATTATTTTTGAGACAGGTGTTTATGCTTTGAAATCATGACAGCAGGCTGACAGCCTGAAAATGTTCAAAAATCCTTCTATAGATTTTTGCCATGAGTATATGTACAGAATATTGTTTATAAAGCTTACAGTGTAAGAGTGTCTGAAAGCAACATTTTACTGAGGGATGCATGTTCAGCCCGATTTTCATTTTTGTTTTCTAAGTGCAGCATTTTCCGAGGAATTGTATCTTACATGGAAATTACTGGCAGACTTCTATTGTGTAGTGTTTCAGCTTGGTTTTTAGCAATTGAAAATTTTGAAAGCTGGTATCCGCATCTTCTGAATTAAGCTGTCACTCAACTTTAATGGCAATCACAGTGCAGTTCAAAAGCAGTAGAAATACAACAAGGAAAAAATGTGGACAGCAAGAGTTTAAGGTCTCTGCATTCATCATTTAGGGAGTATTGTTCATGCATGAATAAAGAGGAGAATGCTAACTGTTCCAGTGGAAAGTTTTTTTTTTTTTTTTAAGTGAGTTAGCCAGTAGGGTGGTATCACAAAATAAAGATAGTGGTTACAGTTTTAAAGGCAGTCTGGTCCCTAGGAGGCAAATTATATATGTATCTGAAAATGCCTGCTTTCAGTGCTGAATTAGATTAATTATCTTTAAATTAAAAAAAAATAAAATAAAAAACTTACTTACTAAGCAACTAATTTTCAAGGCTTTTATAATTCAGTAATAGATCTCAGTTATTCTTGTTCCCTTTGATTCAGGTTGAACAAGCTGAAGGATTTCATTTTGTGTTCTGTGGTAGTACAGTAGCCTAAATGCCAGATGCTCATAACCTGAACTGAACATGTTTTCTGCCCTTCGTGTTAAGGCACTGGTTGTGCATCACAGGAATGGGGAGGGCAGGAGCAATGCTTCTGTGGGAAGAAAGTGCATGCCAAAGCAAGGAGGAATGTTCAGGAATAACCTTACAGCCCAGTGGCAAGAGATAGCTCCCTGGAAACATTTGAGCAGTGGCAGAGAAGTTTGGAGCGCTCCATGGATCTCTAGTCTAGGGTTTTACATATGGATGGTTTGTAAACTAAACATGCTCCCATGAGCCAGACACTCACATTGCAGCACCAAAATGATCTTGTGCTGTCATTCAGTAATGATATCTCATTTGATACTCAAGAGCATAGTGTAGCCCTAAACATGAATACTAAGTTCCTCTTGTTAAACACTCTGCTGCAATCCAGTCACAGCTTTAATTCTCTTCATCATTCTGCATTGTACGGTTTATGAATACATCCATTTTCACAAGACCATGATAATTGAATTGCACATTAATAGCATTTGGCACTATGCACAAAACTAAATCAGTTGCTTACAGGGAGGCATATTAAAACCATTGCAAAAAAAGACTTGCATCACACAGCAGAGCTGTAAAGCACTAGAGGTCACTCTTACAATTTAGGAAGCAAGGTTTGAGGAAGAGGCTGAAGCTTTCCAAAGCAGGATTCTGAAGGATAAAACATATCAAGTATGAAATACATCTGCTACTGGCTTTCTCAATACGTGTCAAAAACAGGCCAAAATCAATTCCAGTATCAAATGGTTGAATTGAATGAACAGATTTTTTTCACATATATACTAATATACAGAAATGTATAGTATTTTTATTTAGGAATAAGTCCTAGCTCCTATGAGAAAACATTCACCTGATCTGAAAATATAAGAACTCTCACCCATGCTACAGCCAAGGAAACTTATTGTAGGAAGAATAAAATTATTTAGATTAAGGACTGAGTGTTAACATATGAAGAGAACTTGGCCAGTCTAATGTATATTATTCATTTTCAATATCTAATCTGGGGGAAAAAAATCCCCTTATATATTATTTTTGAAGTGAAAATTTCTGTAGAAGAGTTAGTTTATTTTGGAAGTTTCCATCTCAAGTATCACGGTATAAAATTTGCCATTGTGTTAGGATTCGTAAAACTACCTCAGGAGAAAAGGTTTTTCATAATTACTGATTCCAGGAGATCCATACTGGAGCCATTATCTACCCATTTGAACTTATTTTACTCCTTTCTTCTTGAGATGTTAAAGAAGAATTGAAATCCTTCTCAATAGGTGGTTTTACTATTGGCAATAGGGCATTTAAACATGTTTACCAAAACAGGTAAAGCTTGGTTTCCTTTCGTGAATTCTGATAGCTAGAATGTCCAGTAGGCTGCCAATCATCAAAGAAAATAGAAAATAGGGGGTTTAAGTTTTCCTCTATGTTAATATTTTTCTTTTCTTTTAATTTTATGGGTCTTTCTGTAGTCTCAGATCCTGAACACCTAAGTTTTTCTTTGTCCTTCAGACCAGCTGCCAGTAAGAAAAGACCAAAGTAAAGACCTTTACACTTCACCTTGAAGTGTCAATGTTAGTGTTACAAGGTCAGTTGTATAAAGAACATTTCTTGGATCAAAAATTTAAGTGTTTGGAATTATTTCTGTCTTAAAAGAACCACGGTGTTTCTCTTTTGAGTAAAACCATTTTGAAGTTCCTAAGTTGTCTGGAGGTAGCAGACCCTGTCGTCTAGAATATGCAAGTTAATTTCTAGGGTCTTATTTTTGGGTTTGTTTGCTTGCACTGAAAATTAACAGTGACACTTCCAACTGAAAGAGGCAATAATTGGTGCTGAAAACTCAAATATTTTAAAAGTTCTACAGTAGTGCTGCTTAGTGGTTTCCTATGCTTTCTTCCTCCCAAAGAATTGCACTTCCAAACCAGTTGAAAGAAGTTTGAAGTGCACTGAGTAAGTAAGTGTATAAGGTCAAGGGTGAGTTTTAAATGAAGTATTAAAGCAAGTACTGCTGTAAGTTTTTTTTTTCCACTGGAGCTATGAAACATTTTTATTTTATTGGGAACTGGCTCTACAGTTGTAAATCAGTAAGTTACTAAATCATCCCTTGAAAACCTGCCAGAAATTGGTACTCCAATAGGTGCAGTATTTTTTTAAAAACTCTCTAAAACTGAAGTGTTGCACAAAATGTAATTAAACCTTCTATACACATCAACTCAACTGTGACCAAAAATTATTAAGGTTAATTTTGACAGTGAATGGAAATAAGGAGAACAAATTAGGGACTTTCCACGCAAATTCTCACCTCTTCATACCTACTTCTTTTTGTTAAAACTCTCCAGTTTCACAGAAACTTTTATTAGTTCACATTTTGATATATGTACTACGATGATCACAATTTTTATAAATGTGTGTTTATTTTTATTCCTACTATGACTGCAATTGATATTATTTTTAAATATCAGGGATTTCTTGCTAATGTTTGAACAGAATACCTCTCTAAAGCTGACAGTGAATGACTATTAATGAAGGTTTTCAGATAGAGGACTGAGCGAATACATATATTGATTATACTGTGAGATACAAGTCATTGTACATGTAATATCCCTAGGGAAGGGATTACTTGCTACAAGGAAAATACTGTATCTTAATTTAGAAATTAATATCATTTTGATGTTAATCATGGGTACCAAACAGTTCTGTAGATTAACTGGCAACTTTATGGAATTGCAATAAAAATATACTAAAGTGTTGTTTATCAAAACCAATTTAATTTAAGACGTTGTTCTTTTACCATTAGTTCTTGATTGATGTGAACTGTAGGGAATGAGAAAGTAGACATTTCTTCAATTTTATTTTAGCTTCATTAATATTTATCTTCTGTTTATTATTATCTATCTCTACTATGAGATAGCAATGGAGACCTCATCAGAGATCAGGCCATCCCTGGGCAATTATTTTCATGAATAAAACATTACAGACATCTCTAATATATTTGGCATGTTTTTAGTACAGTAACATCAAAAGCTTGTATCAACATCAAATCTAAACTAACACCAAGAGAAAAAACTATCAAAAATTTTTTTTTTTCAGTCTTTCAAGGCTTAGAATTCACAGAAAGGCCTTGGGTTGATTACACTGAGTATAATCAACAATTTACATCCCATTGCTCTAGGCTTTCAAATTCCCATGAACACACTTGTCCCTGAGCTCAGGATGGATAGAGGAAACTTCATCATGACTGAAGGAGAGTGACAGACAAATAATGACACCTCAAAGTAGGACAGACTCAACCATAGGAATAAAATGCAGTACATTATATGTAAAATATATTCTAAGTGCTATTAATAACATTTGCTTCATATGTTAGAATCATAGAGTCATAGAATCATAGAATCACAGAATCAGCTGGGTTGGAAGGGACCTCCAAGATCATTAAGTCCAACCCTTGATCCAACCCCGCTGTGGTTCCCAGCTCATGGCACTGAGGCCACATCCAGTCTCATCTTAAAAACCTCCAGGGACGGAGAATCCCCCACTTCCCTGGGCAGCCCATTCCAATGGCTGAGCACCCTCTCTGCAAAGAAATTCTTTCTAATATCCAACCTAAATCTCCCCTGGCACAGCTGAAGACCCAGCCCTCTTGTCTTGCTGAGAGTTGCCTGGGAAAAGAGACCAACCCCCCCTGGCTCCCCCCTCCTGTCAGGGAGTTGCAGAGTGAGGAGGTCTCCCCTGAGCCTCCTCTTCTCCAGGCTGAACAGCCCCAGCTCCCTCAGCCTCTCCTCACAGCACTTGTGCTCCAGTCCCTTCCCCAGCCTCGTTGCTCTCATCTGGACCTGCTCCAGCCCCTCAATGTCCTTCCTGAGCTGAGGGCCCAGAACTGGACACAGCACTCAGGGGTGGCCTCACCAGTGCTGAGTCCAGGGCAAGAATCACTTCCTTGGACCTGTTGGCCACACTGTTCCTGATCCAGGCCAGGATCCATTGGCCTTCTTGTCCCCCTGGGCACACTCTGGCTCCTGTTCAGCTCCCTGTCCATCCCCACTCCCAGCTCCCTTCCTGCCTGGCTGCTCTCCAGCCCCTCTGTCCCAGCCCGTGGGGCTGCAGGGGGTTGTTGTGGCCAAAGTGCAGGACCCGGCCCTTGGCCTGGTTGAACCTCATCCCGTTGGAATCAGCCCATGGATCCAGCCTGTCCAGGTCCCTCTGCAGAGCCCTCCTGCCTTCCAGCTGATCGACTCCCCCCCAGCTTGGTGTCATCTCCAAATTTGCTGATGTGGACTCAGTCCCCTCATCCAGATCATCAGTAAAGATATTAAACAGGACTGGGCCCAGCACTGATCCCTGGGGACACCACTGGATCCCAACTGGATGCAGCTCCATTCCCCACCACTCTCTGGGCCCGGCCCTCCAGCCAGTTCCTGACCCAGCACAGAGTGACCCTGTCCAAGCCGTGGACTGCCAGCTTTTTCAGAAGTATACTGTAGGATGTACTGTATTTTAGTTAAACACCAGTCAGAAGTTCCAGATGAAAGAACTTCACATCTTCAGTCATGGCCATTCTGCTTTCTTTCTTATGTAATAAGTAGATGTAAGCATACATCTATATTCATTCACAAGAAAGTCAACCTTTAGCTAAGCTGATGTATCCAATTGCCTACGTCTCTCAAAATCATGTATGCTTCTCTTTGTTGTATATGTGCTCAAATTTAGTTTTTTTTTCTGAATATTTCTTCGTTGCAGTAGGAAAAAAACCCAAACAAATAGTTTGTCACACATTTAGAGGACTGTTGCTGTTTAACCCCAGGCATCAATCAAGCACCGTGCAGCCAGTCACTCCCCAAACAGCAGGATCAGGGAGAGAATTGGAAGGGTGAGAGCTAGTAAACTCATGGGTTGAGAAGAGTTGGATTTAATGATCCTTGTGGGTCCCTTCCAACTCAGAATATTCTGGGATTCTGTGAATAGGAAGAGCAAAAGCTCTTCGCTGCTTCCTGTGGCCAGGCAGCTGTTCAGCCATCTCCAGGAGAGCAGGGCCCCATCACTCCTAATGGTGATTTGAGAAGGCAAAAACCATTACTCCAAATGTCCCCTCCTTCCTCTGTCTTCCCCCAGTTTTATATTATTTATTATTATTACTAAACATGATGTCACATGGTCTGGAATACCCCTTTGGTCAGGTTGGGTCACCTGTCCTGGCTGTGTCTCCTTCCCATCTTCCTCACCAGCACTGGAAGTACTAAAAGCAGAAAAATCCTTATCTCTGTGTAAGCCTTGTTGAGCAATAACAAAACCATCTCTGTATAAACCCTGTGTTCAGTACAAATCTAAAACATAGCCACTGTGAAGAAAATTAACTCTACCCCAGCCCAACTCAGCACAGTAACTCATGTGATGTGCTTGCTAGTATTCTCTCTACTGGTTCATCTTTTGAAAGAACTTCAACAACCACAGTCTCACAGCTTCTAAGAAGTTTTGCTGAGAAAAAAATGGGTCAAATATCTCCCCCATCCCTTCTCAATCCTGCTGCTTCCCTACTCTGAACAAGCAAATCAAAGAACACTTCAATACTCAAGAAGCATTAGGTCTTTCAAATATTTTTCTTTTCTCCCCAAATACACCTTTGCTTTGGTGCCACTTGTAGTTCTGAGAGTTTAGGATGCAGCATCACACAGGATGTGAGCTCTGTTTTGTGGGAATGTTAGAACTGCTCCTCAGTACCATAATATCCTTATTTCATGGTAGTTGCTCTCAGCTAACATGGTGAAAACAAGAGGTGGAAGCTGGGAGGTCCATCACTAATTCAAAGGGCTCTCCTTTCTGGAACAATCCAGGCAGTTTTTTAAGAATGGTAAAGAAATAACAAGTACAAAAATAGTCATGTCTGTCAGTGACTCCAGAAGTACAGATTAGCTTTATTTAAGATATTTCTGAAGAGAAAAGTCACAAGTTGCTTTTCCCTCTGGGTTTTCAGTTGTTTTATGAAGAGGAAGGGAAAAGCTGAAAGATAGTTATAACATTGATTGTTATAGGTTTCTCTGCAGTTGCTTGTATTTTGTGCTGTTAAATGTTTTGGTAGATTGATCTGGTAGTTCTTGAATATAGAACCTCCTTGCAAGTTATAACTTGTGATTTTGGCAGTCAGGGTCTATGCATGACTTCTAAACTAAAAATTGAAGAAGAGATATATGCGCCTCAGTAAACTATATATTATATAAATGTTTATAACAAAAACTGCCTCTCTAAATTTGAGAAATAGCATAAAACATAGAGGAGACACAACATGCTGTCAAGACAAAAATGTTTTACTTTATTTTTTTTTTTGTAAAAAAAAATGCAGCTCTAATGCTAGGGTTAAACTAACTGAAGTTTACTGAAATTTTAACTCTGCAGTGTTTTGTATCTATGTATCTAATCATTCTTACTTATGTGTCCTTTGTTTGTGTATATATATATATATGTTTATATATACTATATATATGGTATATATACCATTGGGTATCAACACTTTTCAATGGAGTATTCTGTAGGTTGTCTTTCATCAATTGAAGCCTATGGCAGTAATCTCAAATTAAATCTGTGAAGCACAGAGGAGGATTGGTGTCCAATTTTTCTGTTTTTCAGAGTAAATTTTTAAGTGCTTACTACAAACTGGTCTGCTATTTTTGGTAGGCAGAATGTTGTGTGGACTTGGAGGTAACAATTATCATGTTTATATTTTACTTAATGAGCGTTTTCAGTGCAATAATTTGAAAAGTGATTGAAATCCTGGAAACCTCATTTTAAGTAGATTAAAATTAGCAGCAACAGAGTTATTGTTTAAATATCATACCCACTTAATAGAGAAGTGAAGAAAACTAGGGTTTTAAATCTCAAAGAATAGAGAAAAAATATGGTTAGGAGTTCTATCCCACTGGGTAGTGGGTCTAATAACTTTTTTATTAAGTCTATCTTGTTATTGGGCTGTGCTCAGGAATAAGTTATTGCTTGTTCCTTGCTGTTACTGTGCCTGTTTGTTTCTATAAAATTCTTTTATCAATTTAAATATTTACATATGTGGTCTTGGGGGGAAAGTAGGTTAGAAACAGCATGCTGGAATATTTGAATTCATTGCTTAATATCATTCTTTTTTTCCAGACAATAGCTGAAGAAGATCTTGCTCTTTTTCGGATGTTTCTCTGTGCATTTTAAAATCTAAGTAGCAAGTGTTTTTTAAAAACTAAATTATTTCTAAAAATATGATTTTGTTGATATTTCTTCCTGATTACATTTAAAATTTGCTACCAAAAATTTCCGTCTGTATCTGCTTGACCTGTTCAGCATTACTGTGAAAATATACCTTTAAAGAAAATTCTAAATAACAAAAAAAAAAAAATATATATATATAAAAAAAAATTAAAAATCTCTCTCATAAAGTATGTGGTTAAATAGGGTACAAAAAGTATTATTACTCAGACACCATATAACCGATAAACCTCACCAGGAGAGAAAACAGAACAAGTTCATTTTAAGGAAGGCCTAGGGCAGAGGTTTTGAACAAGACAGCAAAAGACCTTCAGAGGGCAACAGGCCTTTTATTAAAGTGATGCTGTAGATGAGACCTTAAACCATCTTGTCCAGGAGCTGCTTTATGCTGACGTCACCGCCCTTGTTGCCCACACAGAAGCAGCTCTGCAGCGTTTAACATCCTGCTTTGCAGACGCTGCTGAGCTCTTTGGGCTGGAAGTCAGCTTAAAGAAGACACAAGTTCTCCATCAACCTGCACCTCAGGAAGTCTTCCATCATCCCCACATCACCATTGGCCAATCAGAGCTCAAATCAGTCCAGCAGTTTAATTACCTGGGCAGCCTCATCTCCTTGGATGGTGAGATTGACGGGGAGATAGACAACAGGTTAGCAAAGGCATACAGTGCCTTTGGAAAGCTTCATAAAAGAGTTTGGTGAAATAAACACCTGAAGAAAAGTACCAAGATCAGTGTTTACAGAGCCATAGTGCTGTCTACTCTCTCGTATGGATCTGAATCCTGGGTCATCTACCGCCACCACCTGCGACTCCTCGAACGCTTCCATCAACGCTGCCTCCGTGCAATCCTAAACATCCACTGGGCAGATTATGTGACCAATCCATCTGTTCTAGAACAGGCACAGTCACAAGTATTGAGGCCATGTTGCTGAGAACACAGCTGTGCTGGGCAGGGCACGTCTCCAGGATGAAGGACCAACCACCCCCTCCCTAAGATCCTGCTCTATGGTGAACTTGCCACCGGCTGCCGCAAGAGAGGAGCCCCAAAGAGGAGATACAAGGACTGCCTGAAACAACATCTCAGCCTTGGCCATATTGATCACCAGAACTGGTCTACTCTGGGCTCCAGTCGGGAGGTCTGGTGACACCCCATCTATAACGCTGGTGATGCCTTTGAGAACTCAGCAGGATCACCCTTGAGGAGAAAAGACAAGGCAGAAAGAATCGTGTCCTGCAGAATTTACCACCTAAGGAGTCTTTCTGCTGTGCCTTTTGCAACCGGACATGTCTGTCTTGTATTGGCCTTTTTAGCCACCAGTGTGTTTGTAACAAACGTGGGTAGAGCCCTTCCCAAATCTTCGTTTGTGAAGCCAGACCATGATGGAGATGTAGATGAACTGAGTTGCATACAGGGAGCCTGAAACACTTTGCTTTAATTCCCCTGCATCATTCCACTGTATCCTCAGTTACACTAGACTGGATATGCTCAACATGGATATTCTGTAATTATCTGAAAGTTTTGAGGGGAGGGGAAAAGTTTTTTTTTTCCTTTAGGATTATGAAGTATGGTAGAGATCATGTGATGTTTGCAGCTATGAAATATTAATAAGAAAATGGTAATTTGAAGCTGAAAGAAATTTGGAATTAGAAATAATTACATAGGAGCAGAAAAAGGGAGATTTTTACTGCTTCATTTATTAGCAAATATGACTTACTTTTGAGATACATAATTAACTCTGATGTCTTCTGCAGAGACAGGAAAATCGAGATTTATCTGTCTAAAATTAAAAATATGAAGCTTGAATATTTTCTTCTGAGCTAGCTAAGTCCCTTTTTAGTCATATGAAAGAAAAAATTTATCTTGTACAAAGAAGTCATGCAGAAGATGGAAGGAAGAAATCACATGCAAAGATGAATTGCAGCGTAGAAGTACCATTTGTCTCACTGCTGATTATGACTGAGTCTAAATAGCTAGGACTTTGTAGAAATTAAAACTAGATTAGATGGGTTCCAGTTCCATCAGAATATCCTACTCTAAATAAGTATTAGAGAAAAGTACTGCAGGCTATACTGACTGTCTTGTTCAGTGGTCACTAGCTATGCCCAACAGCATTCCTTATTTGCTGATAAGGCTCCCAGAGTTTCCTTTCCCTGTGTTTGGCTGAGCAGGTTCTCCTTGACTTCCCATGGGTTTTGGCTGCTCCTATTGCTAATCCCAACAAAAAAATATAGGGACTAAGTGAGGAGCTGGAAATACTCTACCAGTGAGAGTGTCTTTCACTACTGAAAGCATGAAATGAGCAGGTATGTTGACCATGCACAACGTTCTGGTAAAGTGAAAATCTCATTAAATTAAATAAGCTGGAACTGACTGTTCTATCCGCCTGAGACAGTCTGATCTTTCCACTCCTTTGATAAACCATGATTCAAATTTCATTTTAACCCCAGTCTTGTCAAAATGTGTACCTTTGTTTCTTTTAAAGAAAGCGTAGAGTGAAAGATACTGTTATGAAAAAAAAAACCAACCAAACAAAGCAAACCAGGATCCCACAGCATTTTATTTTTATAAAACATAATAAACCAAATGTACTGGTTTAAAAGTTAACCAGCAGAGGAAACCAAGCCAACTCAAAAAGAGAGATTACAAGTCAGAATAACAATTTAATAAAATAATACAATAAGTACGACCACACAGACAAGCAACCAGCCCTAACCCACAAAGCCCAAATGTACAACCCAGCACCCCGGGGCACAAACAAAGCGGTGCTACCTGGGCCCCCCCTTGAGTCCAAAGCAAAGGGAGAGGGGAAAAACCTGCTGGTGGGAGAGCTGCTGCAGTCCAACCAAAAGTGGTGATTGTAGTCCAGCCGAGGGTGATGGTGAACTGCAGTCTGGCCAAGAGCGATGAGCTGCAGTCCTCCTCTGGATCCCACGAGTGGTAAAAAGGTTCCAAAACTCCAGGTTTATATACTCTCCAGTTTAGGCAGGAATGTTCAGTCCTCCCCTCAGAGCAGGGAATTCCATAAAAGGCTGTTTAGTCCTTCCCTCAGAGCGGAGAATTCCATAAAAGGGTATGAGGGTGCTCATTCCATAAAAGGATATGAGGGTGCTCAGGAACATTCTCCCCCCACACGCACCTCGCAGGCCTCTACTGACAACAGTTTCTGGGAAAATGGCGTGGAGGGCTATAGAATACACAGTCCTGGGCTACACCCATCCAGTGATGAACTGGTCCCAGCTGTTCTAACCAGGATACCAAATAAAAATATCTTGGTACTTTCATGATTACTTTAAAGCCTTCCTACCATCCAGCATCTAATGATGATTCAGAATAGAAAACCTTTTTATGCTTCAAACCAGCAAGTTGTGCCTCTCACTGCAACTTCCCAGTCAATGACAGGATGCCCGTCTACTATGCAACTGTCTAGTTTGCAATAGTTTTGTAATCATGGTGAGATTTGCTTACCATTCTGGTTTTTTAGAAGAATAAGCAATCTTTAGTAACTGGTTGGATTTAGTTTTTTAATCAATGAAAACTAGCCCTGCAACTCAATGTCCTTATTCTTTATAACTAAAAATTCCAGAGAAATCAATAGGAGTTTTACCTAAATAAATAATGAATAAAAGCTTTGAAAAGAAAGATCTGAATATTCATTCAACGCTGATATGCTGCATGGTTTGACTATAACTGGGTCTCTTCATTTCCTTTCTAAGTAACAGACCTTTCATTATGCCTTGTTTGGAGGACTCAGATACACAACTGTATAACAAGAAAGAATTAATCATTTGTCCCTCTTGACAAAAAATAAATATGAGAGGACAAGGACATTTTGAATTTTAGCTAGTTCCTGTGGTCGGAGAATTTATGTGCCTGCAGTGAAAAACTACTACGCTGCTTTTCTGAGCCAATGGTAACATTTTTTAAAAAAACTATCAAGATGATTGATTTTGATTTTCGAGGGTTCTTTCAGGAGTACCAGAATGCCATGGAGCACACTGGAGTTTGCTGAGCTCTGCCATCCAAACTGATAAGGTGTGTTGCAGTAACTCTTATCAGCCTGAGTGTGGAATTTGTTTTTCAGTTGCACCGTGCCAGCATACTCTGGAGCTCCACCATACCCTTCAGAGATTATATGTCTGCCCTCAAGCAAAGCCTGTCTCAGAGACGCCTTTTCCACAGAGCAGACATGTCTCCAGTAATTAAGACTGGAACCAACCAAACTCTTGGAGAAAGGAGGGATCATCATAAAACTTGTTTACAGATACTAACGCATAATTTTACTCCTTACAAGTTTTACATAAAACGTATTTTTAAACATGTTTATGTCACTGAATAAGTTTCTTTCCCCTGCAAAATAGGAGAAGCAGAACCACGGTGCTTTGTAATCTCATTTCCTAATGTACTTTTTGGAAGATATGGATAACAGTGATTAGCCTGGCACAAGAGAACTACGACAGGGTGTTTTTCATGGCACAATGTTGTAAGAATGTTATTCTGACTTCAAGTAAAATGGAATACAGAAAGAATTCAATGGCAGATGAATCAGCTACCAAACCTTTGTTTGATTTTGACAGACTACCTGTTACTGTAAGAGACTATGAATGTTCTTTTTTCATCTGGGTGAAACTTGCAGTCCATATAACAGTAAATAGGTGTAAAACTCTCAGATGTCCTAGACGCAGGTAAGAGATTAAAGGTAGGTGTAGCACTCTTCTGAAGAATCCTTGAAGATATGTCAGGAAATGTGTTTCTTCTATGGGATATCACCTTTTAGCATCTACTTCCTATATATTGTTAATGTGCTTCAGGGCATGTTGAATTCTTTCCTTTTCTCTTTCTTTCCCAAGGGCTCAAAATACTCAACCTTAAGCTTGTTTTGACTTTTGTGAACAGTCACCATCTCATAGATCATACTTATGCTGTAAAGCTGTCCTTTACTCTGTTCTGATTCATCCTCCATGGACAGAAAAACAAAGAATTTAAGAGGTAGAGACTGGAGATGAGGAAGATTAACGTGCAAGTACCCATATGCACATTTCTATGCTGTCTGCAGTGAAGGGTTGCTATTTTTGAACCCTTTGCAAATTGCCTGCGTCTCTTTGTTGGCTTTCTGTGTGTAGCCCAGAAGTGTTAGACGTTGAGTCAGACTGCCCTAAATTTTGAGCGATGGGTGAGTGATGGATTCACAGTTCTGCTGAACTTTGTTATACTCAGAATACTGTGGTAAAAAGTGTGTTTTATCATGGCTGCGTCAGAGTGGGGTGGAAGGATGGGCGAGGATGAGGAATCTACCACGGCAAATATGTCTTTTCTTCTACCTCTGCAGTTCCTACTTAGAAATTTGACAACATTTTGCTTCTTGGGAAGGGCAGTAACGTATTGTGGATATTCTAGATGAGGACAGATTGAGAAATTCTAGCAGAGAGTCATCTGATCCGGCTCTCACCTCTAATAAAGTGTGTGTGTGTGTGATGGAGGTGCTGAAGAGAGTAGTCTCTGTTTTGATGTGTCTAATGTGATTTTGTAATGCCTCAGTGGAAGTGTTTCTAAGATAACACCGCAAGTGTTGAAATTGTACGTTGAGTAGAATCAAATTATGTCAAATTTCAGTGCCTGGTTGTGCATACTTGAATATTATGGATTCAGAGGCATGATTCAAAAATCTACCAGTGAACTAGGATTAGTAAAATGGTAGTATGATGGATCACAATGGCTTACTTAGGAAATTATGACTATGATGTTCATATTTTCATGTTAGCTTCTATAATTATATATATCCATATCTTGCTGAATGCTGTACTCTCAGCAGATATTTTTTTTAATGATAGATTCATCTTTCACACCTGAATTGTTGTTCGTGTGATATGATTTACTAATTCCATAGATATTGAATTATTTATATTATTTTTGTGGCTTTAATTAGCATAGAAGTACATTTGGAAAACAACATCCCAAGCTAGATATGTGTCCTTTTCTCAGTAATTCACGATGAATAAATTGTAACACAAAATAATCTCAAACCTGAAAGATCCATATTCATGGGAATTTTGAAATGTTGCTCTCATCCTTCCTACCCTGCCACTTGCCACTAAAGAGGTACGTGTAGGACAAGTTGTGGTGAAGAAGGTGTTCTTCTGACTTTGGAATCCCACTTCTAAAACCATATTAGAACCACATTTGCAGTAATGGACAGTTTCAGTCAGAAAATCAAGATCCTTTTTCAGAACAGAACACTGTAGAATGTTGGTTGTTTCTTAAGCTGTAGCTTGTCATAAAACACAACCAGGTAAAATAGATGATAAATGGCAGTGGGTTGTAATCACTCAGTGTGTTGTCTGCCTATATAAATTGTGATCTATGTTATAGATATCCTTTAATATCTGCCTAAAAACATTTGATAGATTCTTTACCCACTTAAATTTCTTCAAATCAAATAATTCATTGTGATTTTCCCAAAAATTAATCTATCATGACTGAGAAAAGAAATCCTACACCAGACTGTAAAGTATTATCTGTATTAAAATAAGGAATTTCTCATGAAGGAGGAATTGTCTTATTCCTTCAGACCAAACAGAAATTTAATTTTCAAGGCCTAACTACACAACTCAGAAGAAAATCAAACATTTTTAAAAACAGTAAAAGTAAAAAAAAAATAGTGAGTAGTGGTTTTGTTTGTTTGTTTGTTTGTTTGTTTTTTGTTGTTGTTGATTTGGTTGTTTTAAAATTGACTCAGTTTTGATATTTTTTACAAAGCTGAAATTTCATACAGTACGAAGTAATATTACATGATCAGTCAAAATAAAGGTTTGCAGAACCTGTGCTCTGTCAGGGACACTATTTTGTAAACTCCCTCCATTCCCTTTTGCAGGCACCAGAAATGCAGATGCCAGATTGCCTCATTTTACCATGACTTCCTTTTTTTCCCCTGGCAAGTACTGCAGGAATTGGAAATATCTCTATTTCTGACACGTGATTTGGCTGCCAAGACTGGCCTTGGCTGCTCTGCTCTTTACTGTTTCTTACTACTAGTGAGAAATGTGCAGTTTCATAGTAATGCAAGTAGGTGGAGATAGATCCTTCCACCTCGGAAGCCATGCATGTATTTGAATATTTGGAACAACACTTCATTAAAGAGAGGAAGAGCCTTATAAAGAATACAAATGTTTACTGCTGATCATCATCATCATGGCCTGGCTTCACAAACGAAGATTTGGGAGGGGCTCTACCCACGTTTGTTACAAACACGCTGGTGGCTAAAAAGGCCAATACGAGACAGACACATCCGGTTGCAAAAGGCACAGCAGAAAGACTCCTTAGGTGGTAAATTCTGCAGGACACGATTCTTTCTGCCTTGTCTTTTCTCCTCAAGGGTGATCCTGCTGAGTTCTCAAAGGCATCACCAGCGTTATAGATGGGGTGTCTCCAGACCTCCCAACTGGAGCCCAGAGTAGACCAGTTCTGGTGATCAATATGGCCAAGGCTGAGATGTTGTTTCAGGTAGTCTTTGTATCTCCTCTTCGGGGCTCCTCTCTTGCGGCAGCCGGTGGCAAGTTCACCATAGAGCAGGATCTTAGGGAGGGGGTGGTTGGTCCTTCATCCTGGAGACGTGCCCTGCCCAGCACAGCTGTGTTCTCAGCAACATGGCCTCAATACTTGTGACTGGGCCTGTTCTAGAACAGATGCATTGGTCACATAATGTGACCAGTGGATGTTTAGGATTGTACGGAGGCAGCGTTGATGGAAGCGTTCGAGGAGTCGCAGGTGGTGGCGGTAGATGACCCAGGATTCAGATCCATATGAGAGAGTAGACAGCACTATGGCTCTGTAAACACTGATCTTGGTACTTTTCTTCAGGTGTTTATTTCACCAAACTCTTTTATGAAGCTTTCCAAAGGCACTGTATGCCTTTGCTACCCTGTTGTCTATCTCCCCATCAATCTCACCATCCGAGGAGATGAGGCTGCCCAGGTAATTAAACTGCTGGACTGATTTGAGCTCTGATTGGCCAATGGTGATATGGGGATGATGGAAGACTTCCTGAGGTGCAGGTTGATGGAGAACTTGTGTCTTCTTTAAGCTGACTTCCAGCCCAAAGAGCTCAGCAGCCTCTGCAAAGCAGGATGTTAAACACTGCAGAGCTGCTTCTGTGTGGGCGACAAGGGCGGTGTCATCAGCATAAAGCAGCTCCTGGACAATATGGTTTAAGGTCTTGGTGTGGGCCTTCAGTCGCCTTAGGTTGAAAAGGTTTCCATCAGTATGGTATCGGATGTAGATCCCGTCCTGATCATCGAGGTCTGCGGTGGCCCTTTGGAGCATCCTGCTGAAAAAGACTGTGAATAGGGTTGGTGTGAGAACGCAGCCTTGTTTCACACCATTCTTTATTAGAAAGGGTTCAGAAAGTGCATTGCCATATCTGACTTGGCCGTGCTGATCCTCATGGAGTGATATGATCATTTTAAGGAACTTGGGGGGACAACCTAAGCGTTCCAAAATCTGCCACAGACCTCTTCTGCTCACAGTATTGAAAGCCTTGGTGAGGTCGACAAAGGTTACATAGAGACCTTTGTTCTGTTCCCTACACTTCTCTTGCACTTGTCTGAGAACAAACACCATGTCTGTGGTGCTCCTCTTGGCTCTGAGACCACATTGGTTTTCAGGTAGAATTCCTTCTGCAATAGCAGGTATTAGTCTGTTCAGCTGTAACACATCATCTTCTGTCTGTGCATATCAGCACTGCTGATATCAATACAGTGTCGTTAGCACATGCAGCTTTGCTGCTAACTTCTGATGTCGTGCTCCTCCTGTGAAACTCCAGCATTCAAACCCTTGCCCAAAATGAAGGCTTTCTAACGACCTTTTAAAGACCTTATCTTTGTAATTGTGGAAAGAGAATAAAAACACCTAATGAGTTACCTTAGTGAAGGCTTGAAAAATCTGTATGCAGCTATCAAGGGTTTTTAAGTCTTGGGTCCCATTCTGGGCTCCCAGTCCTCGCTGTTGAAGGAAGGACTTCAGCAGGGTCCTGGCTGCCACCAGCACATTTAAAACAGTAAAAACCTATTGCTTGATTTTTCCCTTGTTTTGAGTCTCAAAAGGCTTGTACATCTTGGCTATTTTTTGCCTTCAACTTGAGAATTAATTGTATTATTGAGTAACTTCAGGTGACTTTGACTGTATTGTGAAACTTGTAACTTGATTGTAACTCAGAATCTGGGGAAGGGAAAAACCACGAAAACACCCAACCACTAGGAAAGAACTTTTTTGTCGTTTAATTGTCATGAGTTAAATTAAACTTCGTAATATTTTTATGCATAATATCAATTAATTTTTTAGGCTGGCAAGGTAGTACTTGTAACTGTGCTCACAAACCTCAATGTAAAAAATGACTTTGCATACAGGTGGGGTGGGGGTGGTTATTTTTTTTTATAATCTGATTTTAGAATATCTTTTAATGAAATTGTTAACTTACATTTCCATTTTTTAAATGTGCTTCACAATGCAGAGCTCTCTTTTACCTTTATTTCATGTTCAGTTTTAACATGGTTTTCCTAATGATGTTTATGGGTAATTGTATATGAGAATTTAACATAGGACACAAGTAGTTTAATTGCAGATATCAACACAGAACCGGCCTGAGTAATAAGGAAAATATCTGTTGTTGCTTTTCTAAGTTTCAGAGTTAATTTTAATACACATTCAGAGAAAAAATATAAATGCAAACCAAACATTTTCTGAGGATTTTTTATGTGCCTCATTCACAGCTACTCTGTGTTGAGCTCACATTTGTAAGAAGTGATTCTGTCATTTCCAAATGACAGAAAGCTTCATTTTAGTGTCCCCCTTTCTCTCACTGGTAGCAGTTTTAACCATTGAACAAAGCGAAAATGCTGGTTTGTGCCAAAAGAGAAGACAAACAACCATGGTACTTAGGAAAAGGCTGATTTTTATGAAGTCCTCTAGTAGCAATTGGTGCTCTTTTTATTAGATTGGTGGATTCCATTTACAGGGTCCATCATGATATCAACATTCTGTCTATTCCTTCTGATTTAACTATATTTTGGCATAATCATAAGGGAAAGAGCACAGAGTATGGACTTTGGACAGTGTCTTGTCCTGGAGTTTTTCACACTGACTGTGAGTTTTCAAAAAACGTGGTAGTTTGTTTCTACAGATGTTATCTCAGGTCTGCCTGTATATTTTAGAGAAACTGGTTGTGCATTCCTGTCTGTGGTACACGTAGGATAACTGGTTCCTTTCCTCTGTCCATCTGCAATGTCTTTGCTTTAGTGGAGCATCTCGTGAGGTTGGATTAACATTACAGGGCTGTATCTACCATGACAGCAATTGAAGCTGTACAGTTGGTGGGGGGTTTTTTTTGACTATGTGGTAAAACTTCAAGATTCCATTGATTTCAAAACCTCATCTAGACATGTACGTCTCTGATAGTGCCATATTCAGTCAACTCCCTCAAAACATAGCTGCTTCCCTCACCACTCCACCTGTCCCCTGTCAGCACTATCTAACAGCAAAAAATACGTGGTTGGATATTGTATTTAGACACTGTCTTGAAGAGAAAATAGATAGACAATACATTAGTAATTAAATCAGGACCATTTCATTGGAATGACAAGAAGAGTTCTATTTCAGTAGGAGAAAAATTCACCAAGCAGTAATGAAATGCAGGCACTATGCTACGTTAGGAGATCATTCAACTTGTTTTCTTTAAAGGCGAATCATATTTCTTTAAGCAGGCAGGCAAAATAGGGCATGGAGCACAGCACAAACTTTTTGTCTTCATGGTGATTTTTACAGCTGTGTATGGAAACATGAGAAGGCCATCCTAGACGGAAGCATCCTTTCCGTTGAATGATTGCTCTCTGTAGAGGATGAAGAAAGACTTGAGAACCTATGGCCAAGAGAAAAATTGAATTAATTCTGTTAAACAATGCATATTCTTCAAAAAAAAAAAGAACCCATAGTTGTTTAATCTGCTGTATCTTTGATATTTTGGTGTTTGCCAAGAGATTAAGATATCATCTTCAGCCTAAAATGGTCCTTTTGTTTATAGTTTGAGCAAGCACAACAACAGATATCTCATACAAATTTTTCATTATACTAAAAAATTAATATCCTGATAAGAAGTGTGATAATTAAGCTAACAAGGCAGGCTGGTCTCATTAATATGAAGGCAAATTTTCAAACTGTAATCTTTCTTGTTGAAAAAAGAGTTATTGGACTGCAGGATTTATTTTGCAAGTAAATTGAAAATTAAGTTATGCCTCAAAGGCCTTATTAATTCTTTAAAAACAATCTTAAAAATGTGGCATTCATGATGATTATTTTGCAATGTTGCAGTGTTTCAGCTCTATTGAAATATGAGGGGAGTGTAATATTTTTCCTTTCTTATTTTTCTCGTACATAGATCTCCTCATGATTTTGAAATATTCTACTTAAAGAATAAGTTGAAAAGGAGTATCCCTGTGCATTACCTGTGTTTTTTCTTTATTTCAGATAGGCAACCTGAATAGTTTTATTTATATTATACCCACATAAATATGGTAGCATTAACAATCTAAATAAAGCAGGAACTCTTAAGGTTAACTGTTGATATGTCCATCTGAAGTCCCTCAATGGCCCTCAATTGCAGTGCACTTGCAAAATTTAAACAAAGATTAGGTGTAAGATGTAGATTTTCATTAGAAGTTCCATTTTTAAAAATTTGTTTTATCTGTTTTACGAGGCTTGGCTTCGTCAGTATATTTTACTGCTTTATAGTGTGTTATTAGTTCAACTGAATTCTGTCAATCATCTGAGAACAAGCAATCAGCAACATTGGCTTTTGTTTGCTATCCCATTGCATTATTCTTCCCTGTGAATGTGCAGTGGAAAATGTGAAAATGACCCCTGAAAAAGGAACTTTTTTACCTTTCTCTAGTCTCTTAATCCAGAGTGAACAAAATCGTGATTTATTTTCTGCTCTCTTTTTCTTTCTTGTCTGTCCAAATGATTGAGGGTTGTGGATGAGATGCTCCCCACTACCACTGGCCTACAGTCAATTGTTTATATCCATATCTTTGGGGCTGGGGCATGGATTTGTAATCCTTCATGTTGAGACAGCTATTGAATGTGATAAATTTTAAGCATCCCCTTGCTTTTTCACAGTTGTTCATACTAGTAGGGATTTTTATGTCGTCCTGTGACTAATACACTTCAGTCATGTCTACCTAATAAGCTTCTGACTTGAGCTGAAACTCTTGTTATTTGCTGTCAAGTACATGACTTTGTACTTTCTGATGCCAGACTTCATTCCATTAATGTTACTCTGCCATCATCTAGTTCTTTCTTTTGATTCTCCTCTGTATTGATGACACCTCATTTTACAGAGAGGTGAATTCATAAATATATCTCTAGTTTTTGTTTCATGGTCTTAGTGAAATTCAGGAATGCGTTGATTCCCAGACCCTTAATTCCTGGGTGGTTTGATTCTCCCCTTCTCAGTGTCTCATATTGCCATTTTCCTGTCATTATGCAGCATGTGGTTTCTTTTCTTGTGTACTCATGAATGACCAGCAATTTCTTATGCAACAATAGATGAAATCAGCCACTCCTTTTCAATCTAAAAATTGCCTGTCACAGAAAACCACAGATTATTTTGACATGACCTACATAAGATAACCTTTGTTCCATTTGATCTAGTTTTTGATTTAACTCCATTTTCCTAAATGTTCTTTCCTTTCAAAATTTGTCTAAATGATACATGTTATTCAAGTCAGATTTACAGAATTTTTACTGGCTGTTTTGTGCCTGCTCTACATTTCTCATCCTCTCCATTCTGTGTTTATAGTACAGAATATTGTCCATTTACTCACTTCCAACTCTCCTTGTTAGATTAGTTTACATTCCTTTTATCTGTACATGTAGTATCATTTATCAGGTTTTCAGAATTTTGGGATACAGACTTTCTTCTAAACAGAGTTTGAGTGCTATAATCTGCTGCTGTGCGTTCTTTTTGTTTGTTTGGGTTTTGGGTTTTTTTTTTTTTTTTTTGTTTTTTTTTTTTTTTTTTTTTTTTTTTTTTTTTTTTTTTTTTTGCTATTTTGTTCACATTATCTATGCTGCTTAAATCCCTTTGGTCATCAATCACATTTCTAAAATATTTGGAGAGAGATTATTATGTAAGTTAGTGGCTTACATCATATTTGAGGAGGAGGAAAGGAATTTCACATTTAAATTTCGATGTTTTCATACTTAAGAGTAAATGCAAAGTGTATAATAGAGAGTAGAATGTCTCATCAATAGACATAGGCACTCTATACTCGTTAAGCATACTGATTTACAGAGTCATGGATATTAAAAGACAAATGTACTCAGAATTTGCTCTTAAATTTCATCATAAGATGAGTAAGGGCTGATAAATGTTTTAGTAATATGAACTTTGGAAATGTTTATTGCTTCTTAAAATACTTTTCATGTACTTTATCTTTGCCTTTTATGATATTATGAGGGAACAACCTAATTTAATTTTGTATTGTTGGTTTTTCCTCTGCTCGTTTTCTTAATCTGGTTAAATCAAATAATGTGCCTGAGCTGCTGCAGGTGAATAAATCATTTGAATTTATTAAAGTTCCTGAGTAGACGTTTTTTTGAAACCTCTTGATTTTGTTGTAAAAGTTACTGTTTTACGTCACTCATGCATTCAAGTCTTTTAAAATGCTACATAGTACCTCATAAAGTGTGAAATTTGATTTTAAGTATCTGTGTTTGTACATCTAGGCATAACGTATATTAATAACTTTAAATAGTTACAATAATAGTATATAGACATTTCTCTATATGAAACGGGAAAATACTGTTTCATTTGTCTTGAGTTACGCAGTTTTCAACCTCTCTCAATGTGTACAAACTTAAAAGAAAATGATTAAATTGTGCTGCATTATAATAGTAATGGCCCATCATTTTGAGTAAATACAAGCAGTTAAATGTAATGATGGTTTTTATGAAAATTACTTTGGCTCATTCCCAGTTTCAGAGTACTTTTATTATGTAAATTTAGACAATTTTTAGCTAACTATTACATTAAGCAACAATATGAGAATTATAATAGTCCCTCATTGACTTAAAGAAAAGGAATTGCCAGTGGATTATATTACAATGTGTGTCTTATATGACATTCAAACCCCTGAGAAAACAATCCCTAAATATTCTTTTTCTGCTATTTATCTTATAGTTCTTTGACAATATTGCCAAAGTGGGTGTTTCTCTGTTTGGTTAATTGTTGACTTACACAAAGAAAAAGATTAATACTTCATAGCAATGTAGTGCTTTTCCAATCCTAAATAAAGATATAGGAAGGAAGAAAATACCCTTGACGATATCGTGTAATTGACTTGGAATTTTACAAGTTTCAGACTGTAAATATTTAAGACTTTTATAAGGAGAAAACGTAGTATTTTTACTTCTTCTATAAAATGCCGAAACACCTAAAAATAATTTTTAACTGCCCTAGAGTGGGTTTCAGAAGAGTGAGCTAAGTATTGACAGTTATACAAAAGTACTGGGAAATGAGGTTTAGTTATCCACCTCCCATGTGTATCTCTGTTTTTCATGTTTTGCTTGTTTGCTAGTGTCCTTCTGGGCTTTTAAAATTTGATTTCCTGGCAGGCTTACTGTGAACTCTCCTACTAAAGCCCCAAGGTTCTTAGGACTGTGAAATGAAAAGTGTAGAAAACTTATTTACTGGCAGTCCAAGCTTGAGCCCTTTGGAAAGCTCTCAATCTTGATTGAGCCTTCTCCAACCTTGGTTTTGCCTGTTAATATTTAAGACATTATCAGCACATTCGTTCAGTTGCCACACACAAAATTTCGTATATTTGTGCGTGTTTGTGCCTATGTGCACATATGCTGATCTCTATTATAGTGGAGAAACATTCTGCTTTCTTTCTCCTCTTCCAAACTCTACTTCTCTGTCACATTAAAACTCAAAACTTGTGGGTAGGTTGACCAATAAAAGGAAAAACTAACAGAAAGATCTGACATGATCATAATAAAATCATTACACTCCTACGAATAAGGATTTCTTTAAGGGGAAGAGCTTGGCAGCAGCTGGCTGAAAACTTTTAACTCTTCAAAGGTTGCAAATATAGGTATGCATGCAGATTTGAGTCATACTGGGGCTTGGTCCTGTGGGTAATAAATATATGGGTTTGAGAACAGTGAATAAAGCTGGAATAAGAACCAGTTGCTGGAATTGGAACTTCTAGGGTTTTTATTTCAGATATCTAGTTTTTTAATTCAATAAACTGCATGTGAAATATGTTGTGTGAAAGAATTAATTTTATTTCTGTCTGAGGAGGAAAAAGAAAGTGCCAGCACTAAAGAAACCACTTTCGAATGGATTGACATTTTACAGTATAAAATTGAATAATATAAACTGATACAAGACATTTTGAGCACCACTGTAAACATTTACCAGTGTTTGTGATTATTTGCAGTTGATTGTGTGGATTCTCTAGTGCCTTTTAAAAGAAAAAAGTCCATCTGGCAACTTTGCCTGCAGGCAGGACATTAATAAAATCCTTTTCCCGTATGAACTCTCAGTTTTTATGAACTTTCTTATCTTTTGAACCCTACCTGTTCTTAAAAATACTTGAGTTGAAATAAAGAGACAGAAAGAAAAGCTGGACAACAGAACAGAGATGTAAATATTCATATACTATTTATGTAGTTCTACATTACTGTAGAACTTTATAGTTACAGAATTATTATGCCTTATTTCTTCAGGGAATCTAGTTAAACTTTGTAAAACCTCTTTCTTCATGTGCATCTTGTAAGTGCTGGGATTAATTGGAACAAAATAACTGTCCAGTTGCATAATGATTGTAAGACAGCCACTAAGCCTTTTCTTTGTTTATTCTTTGTTTATTCTTTGTTTATTCACACCATCTGGTATGTCTCAGAATTTTTCTGAAGGTAAATATCTTGAAAATTTTACGTATGCAGATGGCATAGTGATGAGTACTGTGAACTGAGTAGGAGAGATATAAATTCCTATAAATTCTTTTCAGTTTTGGTCTGTGTGTTACACTGGAATAACATGGAAAGGATAAGCTCCTGATACAAGCCTAAGTGCAGAAAAGAAGCATCCTGCCTTTAGCATTTTGTGATACACCTGTCTCAAGCAAATGTCATGAAAAGTAAAATGAACATGAAGATGGGCAGAAACCTTGCTGGCTTGTTCTGCTTCAAAGTAGGTAACCAAATGTCAGCCTGTGATATTTTTTTTTTCTTATTTCCTGTTACTTGTTTTGACTGCAAACAATATGAGATTGCTCTGAAAGGAGAGTGTTATGATTTTTGGGAGATGAGCAAGGACAATCTCCACTTTTCTAATGAGGTTGTGGACCATTTACATCTGAGACCATTTAAGTTTAGTACTGCAACAGTATTAAGAATCAGGCTCCACACACCACTCCCTCTCCCACCTTTCCTGTCAGGTACTACTTATTTTCCCAGTTTTTTCCCCCCTCTGTGAAGGCAACAGGGTAAACATGCTCTCAGTGGTATATTTACTATAAATATATGTAACTGCTGCAGCCACATAATGTAAATCACCATGAGAAAGAACATATTTTAGCAGGCTGGCTTCAGAGCCTTCTGGGTTGGTATTCAAAAACAGCCCTCCCAGCCCAAATTACAGATACAGAAGAAATTTACAATTGTCCTGAGAACTCAAATGAAGTTTTTCAGCTCTGCTTCAGTTCCATTTCCCATGAAAATAAATGCTGAATCTGACAGGGAGTGGGAAAAAAAATGAGAATTGTCACCTGATATAAATTACAAATACAATGTGAGGTGCCATGCCAGGTCAGGTAGTTTCCTTCATTTATAATATATTTACTTCATCGGCAGAGTATCTAATCAGTGTTTCTTAAGGGGCTGAATTTTTGAACTGATTTATAGGGTTGCTTCAGCTTTTCCTTCCCTATTTCTTTTCTCCAGTCATGGCAGTTTATTTATAATCTTTAAGAATACAGTGAGCTAAATATGATTTGGCTTTAGTAAGATCATTCTTGTATCTGACTGGAAATTTATTTTTTATTTACCTTCCAGAAAAATTTAATATAGTTGTAAAATTGGTATTGTTTAAAGTACATATTACTTTTATGTCAATTCCACTTGACTCAAATTCTCTTTATTGATGGACAAATATTTTAATCACATGGCTTAAAGATAATTTTCATAATTCTAGACCCTTTTAAAGTGTCTTGGTGCACCTAGCTTAATTAGAGCCTTGTTTTGTGGTTAAAGTGTATACTCTGTAAAGTACTGTTTCATTCTAGCTGAACGTCTCAGAAAGGTAGTCTAATAAGAAAATCTGACTATCTAATGAGAAGAAAATGTGGGTATGTAAGCTACTGCTTCTAGCTGATTTTTTTTTTAAATTTGAAACTGAATAGAAATTAAATATTTAGATTCCTGTTTCACACAGATTGGGGACTGTGGATCTTTTCATCGATACCTTTCATCCACAGTCAGGGGAGGAGGGTAGGTCAGTCAGCAGAGAGAGAAGTATTCCCATTTCTTTCTTCATTCATTTTGTTAATCTAATAAATCCTTCTTGACATGTGCAGAACAACACAGTTAATTCAAAAAGGATTTGGGTGAACTTGTGTCGTGAACAAGCGATCAAAGAATCACCATCAAAGGTATCAGCAAAAGCAGGTTTAATATAAAAGTGAAATGATGACAGAGTTCATTGGCAAGGTACTACTCACTAGATGATTGAGACACACAGAGAAGAGCCAAGTAAAATCTAAAATCAATCAATCTAAAAACACAATCAACCCAAAGATTGTGGAGGTTGGGAGCAGGATGGAGGAAAGGATAAGGGTAGGAAAAGGCAAGGATAATAAGGAGTACAGAATACCCTTTCATTCAGGCATAAAGTTCAGAGTAGACCCCCTGTGCTAAACTGAGCCCTGGATTGACCAACAGTTTAGGCTTAAAGGTTTAATAGCACTTGAACTTAACAGCACTTAATTAATAGCTTAAGTTAAACAATTTAACAAAGGATTATTCATGTAGAATTTTCTATAGCGCAACAGTGACTCACTTACAGGCCTAACCTACTCACAAATTTAAAGTGCTGAAGAATATAAGAACCAACAGTCAAACTACAATTAGCTGTAGCATATTGACACTCTTGTGCCCACAGACCTATAGAGTGTGTACAGGGAATACCTGTACTCACCAGAGAGTGGGCTTTAGTCATTGCAATTTTTCTTGCATATGGATGGAAATAAATCCTAGTACAATTGCAGTTTTTCCAAGGTACTCATCCTTCCCTAGATTTGTACTTATTCCTGCACTAAGCAGAGAGGGTTTGGAGTCACAAACAAGAAAGAGAGTTCTAAATTTCATGTATATTAAAAAATAGTAAAAAAATAACTATGATGTCAAGTTTAGCTGCTTCTACTCCTGAATATAACCTTCTAAGAATCAGATATGTGAGGAATCCAACCTGATACAGCACAAATTAGGAAGCTACATGAGTATAATTGTACTAGCTGTATGCAAAGTAAATGGAGCTTAAGGAGAATTTCATATCTGTATTTACATGTCAGCTGTGGAGTGTTCCAGCAGTATGACTTGAGAATTTGTCAGTAAGATCATAACTGAGTTTTTGATCTCTTCTTAGTCCACCACTCATTCCCAAGTACACTAAGAGCCAGCATGTGTCAGAAATTTGGCTGTGGCCATGATGTTTGGGTTACTGGAAATGTTTAGCAGCACGAACAGAAGAGTGTTGATGCAGAATGGCCTCTGCATCAAGCATATCACAAGCACATGTCATTTATTCCTGTAACTGCAGCCACTGTAAACTGTTCTACCTTTCCCTTTGTTATCCAAATAATTCCTCCATACTGTGGTAATGTGTATTTCTGGAGTATCATTTCTCTGAAGGCCAACTGTGTCCAAAGGAGAATGTTTCCGAAAATACTGTGAATTTTATGTTATGCATTATGGTATGATTTCACTTCAAGTCAATGTTCAAATTTAAAAAAAAAAAAAGCCAAAACAAAACAAGCAAACCAAAACTTGTGGGTTTTTTCCTCAGAGTTCTTAACTAGTGAAACCATCCCTACATAAGTTCTATAGGAAAAAGAGGAGCAATTTGATACTCTCTTCACTTCCTAAATGTTGAGACTGGTCATACCTTTTAAAAACAAAACCAGATTTACCAAGAAACCATAGAAACTGTAAATTATTTATGATTTAATATTTTTAGTCTTTATAAAACTAGATATAGTTAATGGAATTATTGCCTTTGGGAATAATTGTTAACTTAGCACAAACTCTTGCAAAGTATGTTTATAGCAGCTCCTCTTTCTGAACCAAACTTTAGGTGGGCTTTCTGCAGAATTAAACACTTGACAAGTGTCTCATAATATCAGTTAAACCCAAATCTCCAGTGAATAACTGATGCCATTGGATTGTGTATGATTGAATAGAGTAATCTTTCAGAAAATTTTAGAGTTAAATTAGTAATAATAAAAAATACCATTTAATTTTTAATAACAAATTGCTACCTATTTATGATGTTTAAAAATCTTATTTTGTTATAATACAAATATTAGAATTGTTTTCTGGGGGGAAAAAATGAACAGTTTATTATAATAGAGCAATTAAATCCCACACTAAATACAAACACACTTTGCTTCCAAAAGCAATTTCAATATTTGGGTGTTAATCTTCTAATAATTTAATATATTCAAAATTATAATCCATAGGATCAAGTATTTTTAATTTTTATATAGCTAAAGGAAGATCTAACATACTATTTGAACCTTTCTGATGCTTTTGCATGAGTCCCTGACAATGCCAGTGCTCTAGAGGAAATCGTGCCTTAAATAATCAAAGTTTTTTCCCTCCTTTCCAGTGCTGGATGACAGTTTGGAATTTCCAGAGTCATTCATGCATCTCTTGTTAGATTTTATCACTTTTATCTATCAGCTTACCAAATTTAGAGTCATTCTGAAAACATCTATGTGTGTTTGCTCTCATGGAGGGGATTGTAGGATTCTTGTCTCGTTTGTAAGAGAGGAAAACTCGGCTGTTCTCTTTCCTTTAGCCACACACTTTGAAATAAAATGAAAGGAAGGTATACTTTTCAGTTTTTATCTCACAGGTTGAGACAAAGACAGTTTAATAGGTAAGACAAAAGCAGTACACGAAAGCAAAGCAAAACATGGATTTCTTTCAGTACTTCCCGTTGTCAGGCATTGGCAGGAAGGCTCCACTACACTGCAGGGCTCCAGCACACACAGTGGTGGGTTGGAAAGACAGAACAGCATCACTCCAAAGGCCCTTCCTTCGTATTTCTTCCCCCAGCTTTATATGTTGAGCATATTGAGGGGCTGGAGCAGGTCCAGAGGAGAGCAACGAGGCTGGGGAAGGGACTGGAGCACAGGTGCTGTGAGGAGAGGCTGAGGGAGCTGGGGCTGCTCAGCCTGGAGAAGAGGAGGCTCAGGGGAGACCTCCTCACTCTGCAACTCCCTGACAGGAGGGGGGAGCCGGGGGGGGGTTGGTCTCTTTTCCCAGGCAACTCTCAGCAAGACAAGAGGGCTGGGTCTGAAGCTGTGCCAGGGGAGGTTTAGGTTGGATATTAGGAAGAATTTCTTTGCAGAGAGGGTGATCAGGCATTAGAATGTGCTGCCCAGGGAAGCGGTGGATTCTCTATCCCTGGAGGTTTTTAAGATGAGACTGGATGTGGCATCAGTGCCATGGTCTGGGAACCACAGTGGGGTTGGATCAAGAGGGATGGTCTGAAAAATAAAAGCTAGACGCGATTCCAGCATGGGGAAAACTGGAATGCTTTATTGAAGACAAGAACACAATTTTAAAGGCTTTTGGGGCTGGACATGTTAATGAAGGGGACAACCTATGTTAATTAAGGAGTTGCACACGTTTTTACTGCAATTTCCAAATAGTTAATTTTTCTTCAAGTAGGATTACATGGGTGATACAGGGATTACAGGGGTTTAAACATGGCTTTAACAATCATCTCAAAAGGTCCTTTCTTAATTCTGCTTGGAGCCAGGTTTATGTCTCAGGGTTGCACATCAACAGGTCTCAGGACAAGGGTCCAAATTTCTTCAGATAACAAGATGTTTGTCAGCCTTGTTTTCCAAGGTTTGTGATTCAAATTTACCAAGCTTTCTTTTGCTGAGAGCTGGGTTTGGGCTCCTACAATCAAGGGTTGGACTTGATGATCTCGGAGGTCCCTTCCAACCCAGCTGATTCTGTGATTCTCTGACACTGTGTGGTACAGAACACTCCTTTGCTCAGATGGGATCACGTGTCCTACCTGTGTCCCCTCCCGGCTTACTGTGCATCCCCAGCCCCTGTGGTGGTGGGGCCACGTGAGGAGCAGAAGAAGTCTTGGCTCTCTGCAAGTGCCGCTCAGCAAGAGCAAAAACGTCTCTGTCTTATCGAACACGTAGCAGGAGAAAACCAAAGCACAGTCCCAAACTAGCTACCATGAACAATATTCATTCTGTCCCAGCCAAAGTCAGCTCAAGGACACACGGGTGGTCATGTTCATTTGAAGCAAACAAAATTTTGATTCCATCTCACATGCAGGTACAGAAATCGTGCATCTCGTATTTGTTGTAAAATAAAAGCAATTGCAAAGACAAAATGAACTCTCTTTGCAGACAGTATTATTCCAGGTTACTACACAGATTAAAACCAACTGTAGAAAACATTGTTAAGTGGCACCTTAATTGGCATGTTGTTGTAAAACAAAATATATGAGTGAAGGATTGAGGCAGGGACTGAGATGGACAAAAACTGATTAATAGGTCTTTCAGCATCAGTTAAACCATATTCTTTACAATTCCTTGAAGACACCAGGTTTGTTAGAGATTAGTAGTTTGGTGACTATTTTATTTTACAAAGTACATGTTCTTCTAGGACTTCTCCATCACATACTGAACTTAATTTTTGCCTTGTGACTTCATTTTCACTTTACCCACATTTTAAAGGGAAAAAAGTAATCTGAAATGAAGGTTTTCCTATACGCTGTATTAACAGATTTTTTTTTTGTTGTCCTTAATTATAGAATTATCTCTTTTCCAGAGTACTTTACTGTGGATCTAATTAATTGATACATGAAATAAGTTTTTTTAGTTAATTAAAAAAACATGTAAAATTTGCTTTTATTTTCTTCATACTGCTGCTATCCTTTGATTTTTTTTCTGTTTTTTCAGTAGATTTTATTATTCATTGTCAACATAGTCCTTCAGCTTTGAGTATTTGCTTGTGAAGATTTATATTCCCTCTTTATTCAAATGTTTGGTGCCTTTTATTTTAATGCAACCTTTTTCCATACTAAGTAAATAAAAAGAGGCCTCAAATCTATATTAAAGTGTAATATGACATAGGGAAGTGTAGATAAGATAAACCATGTGCCAGCATCAAATTTATTTTTTATCTGAAAACTGTGAAATTCCTCAAAATCAAAAATGAATTTCTTCCCTTTGAGTAACCATAGAAGACATTTGGACTAAAAGTATTTTCATTTTCAACATTCTGAACAAGGGGAAGTATCTGCAGTAATAATAGAAATATTTAAAAAAATAGAAATATATAAAAAATAGAAATATTAAAAATAGAAATATTAAAAAAAGAAAACAACAAATCAAAACAAAAACCAATAAGAATTTCAACCAAATTCTATAACTGAGTATCACTTGGCTTTCTACTACATATTTTAATAGTTAATATGGGACTTGTATCCACTTCCACAGTGGTAAACTGCATCATGTATTAATCACAAACAACTGTGGTATGCCCCATATTTATTTAAATGTGCTAAGATGAGCCCAGCTTGCTATTCAGCAAGGAAAGTTATAATTATTTAGAGAAATCATGTTACCTCCTTCAGTGTGATTTTATCAGAACATACTGTGTTTTCACATTTAAGAGAAAGTGCTCTTATGTTTTGGAAGTCCTGTATTGGTCCCACAGTTATGTAGAAATAAGGGAGAAAAAATTACTCTGTGGTCAATAAAGTAAATCTACTCCTATGTAGTTGTACATAACCTAGTTTTGCATCCAAAATTCTTTAGTCCTGTGTGTCAATATATTTATCTGTGAATGCTTGTCAGCCTTCAGTACTACAGGATCTCACCTTAAATTTCTGAAATCAAAGGACTGTGCCAGTGCTTTATTTCAGTTCTGATGCTGAGTGCTTTTAAAATGGTAAAATAAAACATTAATGTTGAGAATAAACTAGCAAGACTGCAAGACCTCTCCTATGAGAAATACATTCAGAGACATGGCTGCAGAAAGCCAAGTAATGATTGAAACAAAGATGTGATTTCCTCATCACAACACTCAAAGATGTCATGATTTTATTTTTTTTTTTCTCCTGCTTATCATCCCTACTGAGGGAAACCAGGAAAACTGTAATGCTTTAGACCAGATAGCAGCTCTGACTTTCATAATTTAAAGCAGTCAGGGAGCTGGTGAATTGATGACCTGAAATTCATCCTGCTCACAGGGATCTGCGTGACTTTGAGCTGTTATAGAAGGTCCTAAATCATGTCAGTTCCAGTCTGGCACTCCTGGTATGAATGTTAAAGGAAACCCTACACCAATTTTGACAGCAAAAGTTTTTGCAGGCAGAGTAAATTACCCAAAAAATAGCAATGCTATTGGTTTATTTATCTTTTATCAACATGGATATGTAACTTTACTACCTGAGACAGTTGTTTCTGGTTATTTCATTGTTGGAAAAAGATTGGGTAAGAATTAACTTCGTTGAAAATTCTGGGTTTCAGGGAATGTAAATCTACCAACACCATATTGTGACTAAGAAAAATTAGTAAATAACTAACAGAGAAAAAATAAGTGGCTGAGATGTAACTTTTCGTTTAAATCATGTAAAACGCTCGTAATATAATGACATAAAGTTCTGGTGGTTTCATTTCAATTTTCCTACATTTAGTGGTGAATAAGCTGACCTGGAATATCATTATGCCACTGTGCTTCTTAGTCCACAGTTTGAATGAGGTTTTAGGTGTACAATTAGCTTTCACTGAGCTTGTGCCAAAAAAAAAATAATAAAAAAAATCTTCATTGTAAGGAGGTTTTTACCCAAATCACTGTTCAAGTCATAATGCAAAGGCACAGTAATTTAAAATGGGCCACCATCCGCTGTTTTTCTTCCCTGTGTGGCATTGTGTGGATCCTATTTGAATTTGAACAATAAAGCTGTATTCCAGTCAGAATACTATGCTCGTCCCTTCCTGAGACAAAGAATTTTGGTATCTAGGATACATTTTCTTCAAGTCATGTCAAAAAATGATGAATAAAGTGTTTACAAAACAAAATCCTGAAATCCGATTCTGCTCAACATGATGTCCCTCTGCCATCCATTTTTAACAACGTAAGGAAGTTAAAAAAAAGGAAAAAACAAGGCATGTTTTGGACATTATACGTTTGTTCTTTCATAGTAAACTGTCCATTATTTGAAATGCTTTAAGTGGCTTTAGTAAAGATGGCTGAGGATAAACTTACAAAAAAAAAAATCTCTGAAAGGTTTGTTTCTTAAGTTAGATATTAAAAGTGTTCATTAGGAAAAAAAATAAACAATGAAGAAGAAACTATTTTCCTACTTTCTACAAGTAACTTAGAAAAATGTAAAATTAACACTGATCTGACTCTTTTTTCCCTGTACAATATCCTGTTGTACATTATCCTCATAGACTAATTGCTACTCTCAATGAATGTCTACACACCATAGAAAAAACATTATTTTGGAATACTCCACCATTAAATGTATGTTCACTGGTGCAAGGAGTAATTCAGTGTTTTGGACATATATTAGGGAGTTCACTTATTCAATCCCACTTACTGTGCTAGAGCAGTGGAAAAAACCACATTTAACACAGAGCAGTGGTTAAGGTCCTTTCTCTGGGCTGGGCTAACTGGGTAAAGTATGGTGCCTCTGTTCTCCTTAGGATCCATTTTTAATGCAGTGCTAGACGCATAGGCAGCTTCAGCTGAACTTGTGAAAAAATGGACATCCTCATTGTAAGAGGACTTCCTTATTATTGTTATTACCCAAATCACTGCTGAAGTCATAATGCTGAGATATCATAACCTTAAAATGGGCCGCAACCCCCTATTTTATTGCCATGTGTGGCATAGTTCCCTCTGCTATGTTTCATTCTAAGCAGCAACGCCACCAGTTTTATTTATAAGAGATTTTGCCGTTTATAATTGGTGTGTGAAGATTTATCCAAAAGTCTTACAGATGATTTTTTTCTCTATATTTCATTCATATTGCTATTATTAGTATTAATAGTAGTAGAAATAGTAGCAGTGGTAGTATCTGGTTGCTCGGATAGAACTGTGCCAAAATCCAGTTTTACAGAGAAAATTATCTGGGAGGATTTTCAGAGAAATGTCCCAAAGAAATATGGCATGAAATGAAACTTTCACTGCTTAGCACCGAGTTGGTGTGAGTAAATTTGCAAACCTAGGGGGTTATGGAAAGGAACATACCTTCCTTTTGCCTTCTTCCTCAGGCAGTTGTGCACTGAAACAGGAGTGGGAATTTGCCAGCTGATAATTTTCCTACGCCTTCTAATCTTTACTCTTCTTAGATTAGATTAATGCCAATTAGGCCTCACTACAAATATTGATTTGTTTTATTTTAGAAAGTAATTAATTTTTGGGGTATGTTTGAAAATTTTATTTTATTTTTAAGAGAAACTTCCCCTGAATAACTCCTAGAGGAATGTTGTGTCTATGCTGGATCTCCACTCACAGGTGACGTTGGTAGGTTTTACCCCTGTGAAGTCTGCATTTTGAAGCTTTGTATTTGTGGAATCTACCATGATATTTTATCATTAGTTATATTATTGTAGAATACTTTCTCTTGGGAAACACAGAAAAGACATCACTTATTCAAATGGAGTGCACATTTTTATCTCAGCGAAGAACACTCGATCATCTCTATTTAATGGACAGCCAAAATCTGTGGGGTATTTTGCTTTGGATCAAGGAGCTGTTTACTATCCAGCAAAGTAGAGATGGCAGCCAGCCTAGCAGAGAGATGTCTGGATATTTAAGGAAATGGAACAAAGATTATTTTAGTTGTGAAGAGTGGTGATCCCAAGAAGGGAATGGAAGGAAATATGGGAGTAAAAATTAAATAAGAGCTGATGAAGCACTCAAAGAGGGGCACTACAGCCCATTCATTGACAGAGGAGCTCTCTCCAGCTGGTGTTTGCTGTGACAGCAATCCCAGACAGACAAAGTAGTGAAAAAATCCTATGGTTTATAAGGAGTGAACAGCAAAGTAGCTGCACAAAAAATTGAGAGACAAAGAGAAATCAAAATATAGTGATAGTGGTCTAATGGTGTGGATTCTCACTTTTTCCTTAAGAAGAAACTTAGCAAACTCTTTTTTTCTCTTATTTCTTAATTGAAAGTGAACTTTCTGTGATTTAAAGTACTTGGATAAGAACAAGGAATTTATCTATGCATGTAGTGTGGGATACTCTGACAGGGATGTTAACTTTCAGAATACTTCTTCCAAAGTGAGCAGAAGGTAACTGTGTGTGACTCCACTCCAGGGGCAGGAGGGAAAAATGTCCCCAAAAAGGAAAGAGAAGTATGTTGCAGCAAAACATAATGATTGAGAATGCACTGTAGCATGCAGTGACCTGCAATGAGGTGTGCAAGCCTGAGCTTCAGGATTTGCAAGGGGTGTATAACATTTCTGCTCTAAGCACTTGCACTTTTTTTTTTATACTTTTAGTGTCTCTTTATACAGTTTATGATATATAAATACAGAAGTTGTGTGGAGATATTGTCTCTATTTAAATTTTCCCATTCTCAAAGTCTTTCTCATTTGTATTAGAAAATCAGTGAGTTTGCTCAGGTGTTCCTTTGAAATCAAGAGTTCTCTATACTTTTAAATGTTTTCAAATATTTTTAAATGCTTTTCTCATTGGCCTTCCTGATTAATTTTCTTTAGGTTTTCATTGCAGCTGTATCAGGATAACAGATTTAATCATACATGCCAATGAAATTGATAGTCTATTACACTGTTTATTACACAGGATGATACCAGATCTCAGGAGATCCCAAATATTAAAAAAAAAATAAAAATTATTAGTGCTTGTGGTCCATGCATGTCCATGCAACCTAAAAACCTCTTAATAGCAGTTTTCTTATTGGCATTTACAAATCATAAAGTGAATAAAAAACTTGTCAGTGAAAAGGAATTGTACTTGGACTTTGACTAAGTGACAGTGATGGTTTTTGATGGCAGAAACTACCTTCATAAAGACCTGAATATGATGTATAAAGACCACATAGAGTAACAGCATAGGGGTTTGAGTCTATACAAGGCATTAGCTCAAGCTTTCATATACAAATCAATCCTTAAACAATCAGTTCTTCTACTTAATCAATTATTTAAACTTAAAACTTTCACTAATAATCTGAAGGAGTAAATGACATATTAATCAGAAATCCATTCTAAAAACACTTCTGATATTACATACTTGCATAACTCTTAGCAATGTGTTTTATTGTGGATAAAATTTTGGTTAAAAGAATTAATAACATATTAAAATATGTTATTAATGTAGGACATAAATTCCAGAAAAACTGGCTCAATACCAATCTCAAAGTAGCTGGCTGTGATTAAGGTGAGATCACCAGATTGAGTTTTGTTTAGAAGAATGCCTCAAAGACAGGTGCTTCATCTAGTCCTACTTTATCTACAACGTATGCTAGCATAAAAATTGCATACTACTACTGATAAAATTATTTGGATGAAGGGATAGAGTGCCTCTTTGGCAAGTCTGCTGATGGCACAAACTGGGAGAAGTGCACCTGGGGACACCTGTTCAGGCTGGGGACTGACCTTCGGCAAAACAGCTCTGTGGAAAAGGACTCGGAGATCTGTTTGGACAACAAGTCGTCCACGAGCCAGAAATATACTCTTGTGGCCAAGAAAGCCAGTGGAATTCTGGGATGCATTAGGAAAATTGTTGCCAGCAGATTATGGGAGGTGATCCTACTCTGACCTGGAGTACTGTGTCCAGTTCTGAGCTCCCCAGGACAGGAGAGACAGGGAGCTCCTGGAACGAGTCCAGCAGAGGGTTGTTAAGGTGATAGGGGACTTGAACATCTCTCTTATGAGGTGTCCTGGTTCTGGCCAGGACAGGGCTAATTTTTGCAGTAGCCAGGAGGGGACATGGTCAGGACCTGGAGGTTTTCTATAGCACCTCACCTCATTTTCTGGGATGTGGGAAGGGCTCCCTTCCAGGTCAGGTGATGTGGGACCTGTTGAGTATTGTTGGTGTTTCCACAGGGGGCGACCAATAGCACATGAATCAGTCACCTCTTTTCCTCTACACCCTGTCATTAGTATTGCTGTTGTTTGCTGTCTTATTTCTTTGCTGCTTCCAATAAATTCTTCTTATCCCAACCCATGACTGTTGCTTTTGTGTCTCCAAATCTCCTTTCCAGCCCACTGTAGGGAGAAGGCAGGAGAAAAAGAGGAAGGAAGGGGGAGAGGTTTGGAGTGTTTCAGTGGGAACACTAAACTGGGAACACCATTCCTAAATCACAACAGCCTTATTTGTCACCCAGAGTGGGGTCCAAGGGTTGAGAAAACAAGAGATCTACCCAGAGAGAACTGGAAACTAATTTGATTAGGAATTTGTTTTATTATGTACAGAGCCACTGATCACAATGGTACTTGGTCCATTCATGTGGTTGTGGTTATATATTTCCCTGTATATGTTCCACGTGGTCCTTGTGGTGTTCTTTTTCAGAGCAGGGAGAGGGATCAGCATCATTGAGAGGCAGATGGTTTGGAATGTTTCAGTGGGAACACTGAATAGGGGAATACCATTCCTAAACCATAACATGAGGAAAGGCTGGGGGAGTTGAGCCTGTTTAGCCTTGAGAAGAGATGACTGAGAAGGGGCCTCATCAGTGTATACAGGTCTCTAAAGGAAGGTTGTCCAGAGGATGGAGCCAGGCTCTTCTCAGTGCTGCCAAGTAATGGGACAAGATGCAAAAGGAGGAAACTGGAACTCAGGAAGTTCCACCTGAACATGGGGAAGAACTTTACTGTAAGCATGACTGAACACTGCAACATTGTATTTTTTTCTGTTCCCTTACAATATATAAATTGTTTTATTCTCTCTAAAAACCCTGTCTTTTTACTACCACACCTGCTTAAGAAACTGCATTATAAAATGCATTAGCTTTACATAGCTTTTCACAGAACAAAACCATTAGACTTACTGAATTAAATTCCTTATCCCTAAGCTCATTCCTATAAACATTTAATATCTTACTATCTCTTAATACTAAAAGCTTTTTCAACCTGCATTCTGTGTTGCCATGATCCCCGCGAAAACTCAATGACGATAAAACCCAAAAAGAAATATTTCAGTAATAGAAATGTTAAGTAAACAGTCTTAGTTTGAATTTATACAACTAAACAAGGCCTGTAAGAACCCACAAACTTGAGGTTCTGTAATGTTTTTAAATGTGTTTACCATCATCTTGCCAGTTTTGACTCTTGTTTGATAAGGAATACCAAGGAATACCACTCACAGGAGTGAGTTAAATCAGTTATTATTAATGTGTCTTTAATGTCAATTAACACAAGAGTTGCTGACTTATGGCTGATTTCTGGGTAATAAGAACAAGGAAGTCCTTTATTTCACTTTCTTATGGATTTTCAGAACTACCTCTGACTTTCATCCTCCTTTTCCTTAAAAGAAAGGATCATGTAGTCAGACAATAATAAAAAACCAAAATTAATTAACTAACTAACTACTTAAGGAAAACATAATTCCCAGCACACATTAAAGATATATAACAACCACATTAAAGATTTATTGCAAGGTGTGAATTTTTCCAAATGTCTGTGTTTAGAAACATAATTTTATACTCCTTCCATTCCTTTATAACTAAATTCTGGTCTGTCTAACTACAGTCTTTAATTTCTTCCTTCTGGTCTGTCTTAAGTTCTCTGTGTTCAGTCAGAAAAAGACTTTTACGCCTCAGGATGACAACACAGTTGTCTGTGAACACAGGAAATGTGTCTTTTTGGACTCATTTCCTGTTCTTGATACCTCCTTGGCATGAAATAATTGCAATTTTGAAACAGCTCCTTGAAAAGAAAGAATTATAGCATTTCATGTATTTTGTTAAGGTAAAAATCACATGCCTGATGTGAATATGGTAGGAACAATTGGCCACTAAGTGTCAGAATTCTGTGCTGAATTTGTGTTAAGTAATATCTGAAAAATATGACAATTTTATCTGAAAACTGGAATACTTTGTTTCAAATTCCAGAAGATAACTAGCCCTGCCATGAAGGGTGATTTCTTGATAAATTGTTTATATTCACATGGAAAATGTTTCAGAATCCTGAAACCTTCATTATTTTACCTTGTGCAGTCAGCTCCCCTTCTTCTCCCTCCAGCCCCTCAAATAGCTGAAATCTGTTAATTAAAACTCATGTTTATCTCACCAAAGACTAAATGACCACAATTAACATGTTTAAAAGTTCTGTTAAGTATAGTGAGATATATGCTCACTGTCAGGGAAAATGAAGCATCTTCATTGAAAAGAGTAAATGGGCTAAGGAATTTTTGATCTTCACAGTAATAAGAAAAGATTTGTTTTCGTTGCTGTTGTTTCTTCTTCATGTGGCTTATTGGAACAATTTTTTTTTTGTCTGATGCCAAAATATTTATTACTTTGCTCTTTAGGCACTCAGTATTTTCTTTTGAGTCCTTGATAAAGCTGAAGAACGTGATAGGTTTTTAGGGAGGTCAAAAATCATAATCTTTTTTCCTCCTTTTCTACCTATGTCCTGCTTTACCAGAAATTTAATAGTTAATCAAAAAATTGGTAGTTCTTATTCATTGAGGGAGTTTCGAGGAAACTAAATTTTAAGGAAAGAAAGTGTATGCAACAATATAACAGCTGGAAGTAATTTCATTAAAAAGTTAAATTAAAAAGTTAATTGTAATATGCTGATTTGCGTGTACTCCTGTGTTGGAATGTTTTAGTTTGAATTAAAATATGTCTTAAATAAAGTTAATGTGTCAGTGTAATACATGTACTTTTTAGATCATTATGAACAGAATATCTTTATTGCATGTCAGGTTTTAGTAACTAAGCACTAGGTGTTGATATTTGTTTATTTAGAGTAAATTTGAACTCAAATTGAAATGCATGAAAATCTGTGAGTCTTTATCATGGACCAAGCTGAAAATTTATATGAAAAACAGTAGGTTATCTATTCCACCTAAGATAAAATCAATTACATATATTCTTGATGTTGTTGAGGAAAAAGGTTTGTGCCTGTAAATTTCATTGTGGTTTTTTCACTACATGGAAATTAAAATATACATGTATGCATTTTGAATAAATAAATCTCAGGTTGTCCCAGTATTCTACTGCTTTTATTACTATTTTTATTTCAACAAGCAGCTGCTTTGGTGGAAGACAGATTTATTTGATCAATCATAGTGTTATAAATATAACCATGATAACTTACTATTGTAATTGTTATTATTATTGGATTATATCCTTCTTGAACTCCATCTGTTGTAATTCGTATGGCATGATCTATGTAATTTATGGTACCCTTGTATTAAAAGTTTCTTGATTTACTCTGAATATGCATAATAATATAGTAGTTGAAGCTGGAAGAGAACTGATAGGTATACTTTAGACATGCAGCACTTGAGTTTTATTCCTAAAAAATGCCCCAGTTGCTTTATAAATTTGGTTAAACTCACACTGGAATTATAGTATATAGAAAGACATGCCTTATATAATAAAAATAAGTTTTTTCATTTGGTGATGAAACAGGTAATACATATTTTGTTTATATATCCTTCCCCCCAATTTGCACATTGTTTCTTTTTTTTTTTTTACCAACTGCACCTCAGCTTTTCACCTCTTATTCACAGAAAGATGCCTTTCTGTCATATTCATTCCAGACATTGCTTTTTAAAGAGCAACCATTACAGCTCATGTCAGTATTCTGCATTATTCAACCTTAGCATTTCACAGTTATTCCTTATTCTTCTTAATACACTGTTACTCTGCGATGTCTCTGTAGGACTGAGCTTGATTTTATTTGCCAAAAGGTCTCTACCTCCGTATCACACAATTAAATACATATTCTTTCCTTTACAAAGCCTTATTTGTTACCAGGTTTTTGTCCATATTACAGAAGCCTGTGGTTTCTTTGTGGTTTTGGCATCCCTAACTATTGTTTGAAAAAAAAAAAATATTTATCACAAGAAAACACCAAACAATAAAAACTATGTGATAGAGAATTGTTTACTAAAACTCGTGTTAGAATATACTACTTAAGTATTTATTTAGCCTGAAAGAGCTGTGTGAAACGTTCCTAGAAAGCCCTGTTCTGTGGTACAGTGGCAGGGTGTCCAAGAGAAATGAAGAGTGACTGGTAGCATGTGAGAAAGCCCTGAATTCAAGCAGTTTTTCCATTGTGCAGAAAGTCTTCCAGGGTAGGTGGAACCGTATGGAATTGTCACACTGAACAGGCTGTTTTGTCATTTGCCTGTATTTAATTTGAGAAACAAGTTGATGCTGACCATCTGGTTCTTGACAATTTCTACGAGGTGTTTTGGATTCCATGCTGGAATTCTTATTAAATTTCCAGTCAAGTTACACACCGTAAGTCACAACAAGAATATGTTTTAAGCTACATGTACTGGGCAATAAAGCAGAAATTCGTATGAAGTTATTTTCCCGAAATAATGCCTAGCAGCTGTCCTAAAATAGATGCATAATTATTCAGAGTATATCTATTTGAGATACATTTCTCATTTCCCTTATTGTGCAAAGGCAGAAAAACGTGCCATGCACTGTTGGATTTTAGATAACACCTTTTTTAATATTCAACTGTTTATGTGCCTTTCTATTATAAATTGAGATTGACATAAATTATTATAGGATAAGTGGTAAGTGCTCAGTGCTCAGTGAATTCTTCTGGGAATATCTCAAAGAAGTAGATGAGTTTCACAAATACGTGAGCATGAGACATCCAGGTAGAATAATTCAGTACCATTGATTCCTTTCTATCATGTACATTAAAAAGAAAAAAGGTGAAAAATGTAGTTAGCAAAAGCAAACAATACAAAGGCAGGTGTATCATCCATCCAGCAGAAATGCACTTTTTTTTTTTTTTTTTTTTTTGCCTCTGAATTGAAATTTGTGAAGACTTATTCAGACCCTGGGGCGCTGTTAAAGTAGTGTGTCTGCTGGTGTTTGTCTCTAGTGCTTCTAACTATTAATCACATGGTCTCATTCCTGGTGATTCATGACACCTGCCACCTCTCCCCAGAAGATCAAAGTTGAAAATATGAGGCATATGAAAGAGATGAGACATTTTACTCCATCCAGCTCTGGAGTCTTCAGCACAGGAAAGACATGGACCATGAAGCAGAGCCAGAAGAGGGGCAAAAAAAATGGTCAGAGGGGTGGAGCAGAACCTTTCCTATAAGGAAAGGCTGAGACAGTTAGGATTTTTCAGCTTGGAGAGGAGAAGCCTCCATGGAGACCTTAATGCTTCAATGGAGTCTGTAAGAAAGCCTGCAGCAATGGAAAAAGGGGTGATGATTTTAAACTAAAAGAGGGTGGAGGTAGACTACATAAAAGGAGGAAAATTTTACAAAAGGGGTAGTGAAACACTGGGACAGTTTGCTTGTAGGTGTCCCATCCCTGAAAACATCAAAGGTCAGGTTGGATGGGACTCTGTGCAACCTGACCTGGTGGAAGGTGTCCCTGCTTATGTCAGGGCAGTAGGACTAGATGACCTTTAAAGTTCCCTTCCAACCCAAACTATTTTGTAGTTTCATGATTGCATATCATGTGAGTAGATTTTGGAGAAAATGCCTTTTTATTTTCTCCTCTTGATATTCATCTTGGTATCTAGGCTTCCAGTGTAGGTTTTGGCAGTAGAAAAAGGATCAGTGGCACATAAAATGTTCTCTTGCCTCAGTAGTGTGGGCAGCTCTCTGTGTGAAACACAGCAGGTTCATATTCTTCTCTTTCTGGTGCAGTTTATGACTAACTAGTTCCTTTTATTTTCTGTGCTGTAAAGAAACCTTTCACTAATGATATCCTTTTCTAACACTCACCAATGCAGTGCATTTGCTCATAAGATGAAATCTCGTTTCCCTTCATTTTTTTCTTTTTTGTGCTCACCAGTTGGACAATTTGTCCCAAATAGCACAGCTTCTTTTATCATTACAAATCTAATCTGTGGATAATGAAGTGAAAAAATGAGCTGTAGTGGTTTGCTTATGCCGAGACTGTAGAGAGAGTAGTTATAAAATTTTGCCTTTTGTGTTGTGTAAACCTAGAGCAGGAAATAAAGCTATGAAAGTAAAGAATAGTTCTATTTCTTCATTTCCCATGAGTGAAGAACTCTGGTGGAAGTATGGTGTATGTGAGTTTATCAAGAGCAATTAATAAATCCTATTGTTTGTTGTGAATGTATATGATTTACGGGATTTGAGAGAACTTCTAGCTCAAGAAGTCATGGCCAGTACAGTCTTTAGAAAGAGTTTTCCTTAAAGAACCAAATTAAACAACTTTAAAAAAAATAATAATTTTTGAAGGTGATCAAAAAACTCCCTTGATACATTCATATAAAAGTCTTACTGCTAATTAGAAATATCCATAATTATTCACCAGAAACTCTTAATTATGACAGTGAGAAAAAGATTTTTCGTTAATTAATATTTACGATTTTTGACAGTGGAAATCTGGTAGACAAACAGAAGGGTTAGAAGAAAAAGAATTCACCTGTGACTTCTCACTTGTCTGTTCCACCCAAAGAATATGATTACCCTGCAAAGAACCACTTCATAAAGTTGACATAATTTCCTCTTTTCCTAAACAACAGATGCCAGCCCAGTATAATTAGGGAAAGATTTGCTTTTACTTCTTCCAGGTTTTAAAGTTAATCTTCTTTCAGCTAAAACTAGATCAGATATTGATTCTCAATTTATATTTTTCAAATTTAAATAGAGAATGAACACATGCTCTGTATAGTAATTGAGCTGGAGAGGCATTTAACATCCAAAGTATTGATTAACATTTGCTTGTTTATGCACAATTGATTGCAAACTGCAGTTAAGTCTCCTTATTCTGAAACACTCAGGTTTTATTCTGTATGATGTTAGGACTCGCATACTAATAACAGTGAGATAATGATTTTGTCCTGTGTCTTTATCAAACGCACGTGCCATTGGCAAAGCAGAAGATTTTCACTTTTGTCAAGCTTGCAGTTGTTAAAAGGATTGAGATTATTTTTTATTTGATTTGGTTCAGTTTGTTTGTTTGGGTGTTTTTGTTTTTGTTGTTTTTTCTTTTTTTTTTTTAGAAACAGCAGTATCTAATGTGATTGCACATTAAATGTGATTGCAAAGACCTGTGCTGACATAGGTCTAAAGGAAATAAAAAGCATGTGCTGAAATTGTAGCTTTGTACTAAGACAAAGACTAGGCTGTGCCAGTTGTTATTCATGCAAATCATAGGGAGTGAGCTGTGAACCATTTCCCAGTTTTTTCTCTGAGGCTGGGTTAAACGTGAGCAAGTACAGCCACGTGAAAAACATTTATACCCTGGTAGTCTCATGAAATATTGGGGGCGGGGAGGGGGAACAACAAAAAAAAAGTAAAAGCACTGCTTCAATACTGATTCTTTTACATATGGTACAAGGAGAAGAATTTTTGAGAGATATGCTGCTCTCACATATAGAATTGATCCTGTTACAGTTCCAGTAAGTGGTACTTGTTGCATTAACCTGAACGTGGTGTTTTTCATTGGCAGATAATTGTGATGCTCAGTTGGTGTCTGCTTTGCCTCAGTCATCATTCAGCAGTTCTTCAGAGCTGTCCAGCAGCCACAGCCCTGGATTTGCAAGGCTTAATCGAAGAGAGGGTGAGTGCATTTTACTGATTGATCATTTTTAATTTTTTTTTAATATAATTTTTTTAAGAATTTTTTTACCTGTGCACAATGTTAAAATGATGCATAACTGGATATGGTCCAAATTTTTACTAAAGTGAAGGAAACTTGCCTGTTATTTTATTATTTATCTTAAACCTCTACACAAATCTTCTGAAATCTCTGTTTAGGTTTCAGTCATGTTTTCTAATTAATCATACATGTTCACTCTTTTTAGCCAATTGTGGGAATTTTTTTTTAAGCTAAGTGCAATTAAAATTATATAGCATTGCTATTTTTATCTTTTTTTGATGTAGCTAAAAGGTTTAGACACTTGGGTATCTGTCAGAATCTCTGGAGATTAACCATTTTACCTGAAGTTTAGAGGTAAATCAAGTATCATACATTGTGTCAAGAATACTGTAGAAATAAGAGATTATGATTTTCTTTTAACTATAGTAAACATGTTCTCCATTCCTAGTGATGACACTCCTACTACATCTTCTGTGTGAAGAGCATCTATTCAGAAGTTTTTTGACCATGTCTGTTAGATTACATAAAATCTGTCAAAAAAATATTTAGACTGTCACTGCACGTTAGACTTTGTGCTGTGCTTGTGGTTTATTTTTAACAATTAATTGTTAAAAAAACCTCAAACATACAAGTATGTTGAACATTCAAAAGCTAAAAATACTGAGAAATCTCAGTCATCAATCTCATTAAGTATCCAAGAGCTCAGTCAATTCTGTCAATAACAACTTAAAGGCAATTTTTCTCCTTTATTTTCCCCAGCATACCAGTGAGGCTCTTGGTTTTAACATCACAGTGCTACTGCCAAGGAGTAATAAATATCTTAGGGAGGATTTTATGTTGTTATTGGTAAAAAAAATCCCACTTGTTGACACCCTGAAGAAAGAAAATACCCTGTTTTAAAATTATGGCTGTTAAAACAGCTAAACTCTGGGTTAAAACAAAAACAATTTAAATGTGCAAGAGTGTACATTACAGTTTCAAATAATTTCTGTCTGGTGTCTGTAAACCAACCAGAAACCACAGTGTAGTCTAAATTCAAGTTGCAAGCTCAATTTCCCACCTATGGGAAGTTGTTAGACTACATGAGGGCTCAGTGGCTGCTCTGTGGGCTTATTGAAGAAGGAGCTCTTATGGATGCTGTCTTTTATGTAATTATTACTGATAAGGAGTCTGATGAATAAACTGATTCAAAGCTGCAATCCTGGGAGACTTCACTGAAATACTGTGTCTTAGGTCAAAACCTAGTCTTAATAATTCAGCATTAATACAGGTGATGAGAACGGTGGTGGTTATTCAGAGGCATCCAATTCCCCTCATATATTCAACTAACATATTTTACATTAATTTATATGATAGAGAAGTATATAAATTAAATCCTAAGGATATTTTGTATTGCCAAAAGTATTTCTGTCCTTGGATTTCTGTGATTTATTGGAACACTGATAGATGTAGTGGAGAAGGAATATCCCAAACTATTTAGTTATCCTAGTGTACAAATTTGATAAATATGAACTTCTGTTTTGAATGAAGCTGTGATGTCAGTGCAAATTGTATGACCTGGAAGGACTTGCCTTCACTAATATAATCTTAAATAAATCAGTTTTAACTTGGATTTTATTCCTTATTTTTCAGTGAGAGTACAGATTCAGTACTTGCTATGGAACCAGGAATACCTTTTCTGCACTGTATTTGTATTTAACTATTTTCTGTGAATTTTCAAGGGTAAACTGGACTGTATTTGTAGGTATATATACATGAAAGCTTTATTTGGATGGAACAAAGCTAATCATTGTACATACATGATTTTAAACAAAAACATTTAGCCACACAAAAAATGACTGCTAAACTATATAGACTGGTAGACTAGAAAAAAAAATAATCTTTTATTAGTGAAATATTGTATTTCTGTGTTGTCAGTGATGTCATAGAAGCAGTGAACACATCATTACAGTTTCAGAAGAAATCATCTGATAATTGAAAGTGGATAATTCATAGATAATTCTCTACTTTGAATAAAACCAAATCATTTATTCATCTCCAATTAGTGGTTGTGAGTGATTGTGACTTTCTGACATTCATTTAGGATAAGCAGATTGTGGTTCTAACCCAATAATATCTTTAGTCTTCAAAATGCCAAGACTAGGGAAATTTGAATGTAATTTAGACAGGAAAAAGTTGAGTGTGTTTACACTGATTATTTAGGAGTCTAACTTTTGTCATCAATAAAGAAATAAACCAAATATGCATATAAATTACACTGTTTCAGTTAGCAATGAAAAGTTAAAAAGTAGTAGGAACTTTATCAGGAATGTGGGAAGTTACACTGAAATGGTTCTTTGACTGTGTAGCTTTGTGTTTACTAAATGTAGAAAATTGATAGGGAAAGTTAAAGGGATTGAGGAGAGACCATTACCATTTTAACTGTGGTTAAAAAAAAAAAGAAAGTACAAAGTATATTTTACATGAAGACATAATAAAAATTATGTGAGCAGAGACGGATTAGCAGAACAGCTAACCGAGAGTATGTTTCAGTTCTCTGTAAGGACAAAGATAATGTGATTGAAATCCATGATAACAAAAATATTTCCAGTCCATTAGCAGTTAAGGAAAGTGATAACATCCAGAAATAACTCATTAAATGTTCTTCAAAGTTTTAATTATTACTAGTTCATTGATTTCCTGGAGTTTTGCAGATATTCAGTACTTCAGCACAGCTAATGAATGCTGCCAACTGCTAAGTAGTTACTCTGACATCAACTTTGTTTGCAATAACAGAAAAGTAGACAGAAAAATCAAGTAACAAGAACAAAGTAAAAAAAAACCAAATACTAATAGCAGTTAAATATTTTTAAAATGGAAAAGTAAATTTCATAAATCTCTGATTAGATTATTTCAATATAGTAGACATAAATGCAGGGGTTTCATATATGTGCAGTTTGACTTTTGGCCCAATGTCGTATGACTTTCTAATTTTAAGTAATAGCAAAATATTGGTACAGTCCAAATTAGATGTATTAAGATCTAGCTGGTTGACCTCAAAAAGCATTCATTATTCCTGTATAAAGGCGTTTCCACAGAATTTCAAAGGAAACTCTAAGGCCAACTTTGTTCAGTACTTTTGTAGGTTATATACAAGTAAACACAAATCCCTAGTGACAGGAACCATAAATGCCACTGTGTAGGCTGGATCCTCAAGGATGTGCTTCTGTGCACACAGAGAGAGGGTTGTGTCACTGCTGAGCTCAGGAACTTCTGATTTTGTCTGCAATGGGATGAGTATCTCACACTAGTTGTACATACACTTCAACCTAAGGTGACTGAAGGCCCACACCAAGACCTTAAACCATCTTGTCCGGGAGCTGCTTTATGCTGGTGATGCCGCCCTTGTTGCCCACACAGAAGCAACTCTGCAGCGTTTAACATCCTGCTTTGCAGATGCTGTTGAGCTCTTTGGGCTGGAAGTCAGCTTAAAGAAGACACAAGTTCTCCATCAACCTGCACTTCAGGAAGTCTTCCATCATCCCCATATCACCATTGGCCAATCAGAGCTCAAATCAGTCCAGCAGTTTAATTACCTGGGCAGCCTCATCTCCTCGGATGGTGAGATTGATGGAGAGATAGACAACAGGTTAGCAAAGGCATACAGTGCCTTTGGAAAGCTTCATAAAAGAGTTTGGCAAAACAAACACCTGAAGAAAAGTACCAAGATCAGTGTTTACAGAGCCATTGTGCTGTCTACTCTCTCATATGGATCTGAATCCTGGGTCATCTACCGCCACCACCTGCGACTCCTCGAACGCTTCCATCAACGCTGCCTCCGTACAATCCTAAACATCCACTGGTCACATTATGTGACCAATGCATCTGTTCTAGAACAGGCACAGTCACAAGTATTGAGGCCATGTTGCTGAGAACACAGCTGTGCTGGGCAGGGCACGTCTCCAGGATGAAGGACCAACCACCCCCTCCCTAAGATCCTGCTCTATGGTGAACTTGCCACCGGCTGCCGCAAGAGAGGAGCCCCAAAGAGGAGATACAAGGACTGCCTGAAACAACATCTCAGCCTTGGCCATATTGATCACCAGAACTGGTCTACTCTGGCCTCCAATCAGGAGGTCTGGAGACACACCTACAGCGGATTAGTGGGATGGGGGAGACCTCCAGGCGTAGGCTGCCAGCCCATTACCTGCGAGGTGAATGCCTTTCCCCCCTGCCCCCCAGCACGTGGCCCTGTGACCCCCCAAGGAGCACACAGACCACCAGGGAGGGACGGATGAAAGAGAGAGTTTATTGTGGGGCTGGGGTTTATAAGGCTTTTAGGAGGGTCAAAAGGGGACCAGTCACAAGTTCAGGGTCACATAGAAAAAAACAATCAGGTGAAGGGTCAACAGCCAATAGGAAGGGGTTAACAAAGGACCAATGAGAAACACCTCAGGACACCTTCCCAGGACACCTTCCCAGGACACATTTTGTGGGAACACAGGGGGTGTCAGGAAGAAGATCAGTGACTCTGCAAAAAGGTAAAAACCATTTTCAAACCTGTTTAAACCACCTTAAAAACTTCAGTTTCTATAACATTTGAACTATTTTCATTTTCTTCACTAGTCCATCTCTGACAGGACTTCTTCCATCCTGCATATGGCAAATCCATTGCCACACACACCATCTATAACGCTGCTGATGCCTTTGAGAACGCAGCAGGATCACCCTTGAGGAGAAAAGACAAGGCAGAAAGAATCGTGTCCTGCAGAATTTCCCACCTAAGGAGTCTTTCTGCTGTGCCTTTTGCAACCGGACGTGTCTGTCTCGTATTGGCCTTTTCAGCCAGCAGCGTGTTTGTAACAAACGTGGGCAGAGCCCTTCCCAAATCTTCGTTTGTGAAACCTGGCCATGATGTACATACACTCTAGGTCTCCATTCCTTTCCCACTGGAAAAGATTTAATAATTGCACTATGAGCCTTTATACCCAAGAATGCAGCAGACCTTCTTTTGAATTAATGAACTTTTGCAACCTTACATGTAAAAAATTCAGAAGACAATTATTTCACAGGAACACACACCACTGGAAGAGCCTTCATATTTGGGCAGCTAAATAAACTAGAGAAGGATTTGACTGTTATTATCTTGTCCCATATTCACACACAATTATTTGATCAAAATATGACAGAAGGAAATTGAATATTGAAGTTGTTAAATAGCCAAAAAACCTGGCTTAGAGCTTTCTCCTTCCCTGAAGTAGGAAGAAACCCATGTATTTTAATTATGCTGTCAGCTTACATTGCCAATTTTTCAGAATCACCCTGAAAATTTGAATGCATTAACAGCAACCTGGTCTGGTTTTTTTCTGGAGTGTATATGGAGCTTCTTTGTCTTTTTAATTAATCTTCACCTTACCATTTCACTGAATATCAAACTTATCTTATTGCATTCTTTTTATTTCAAAGAGCATTTAAAAGATAGTTTGTTAAATTTGGTACTGTAAGAGGCATATTTTTGTTTTTATGAAACAGTATAGTTTAATCACCTTTTGAGAACTCGCACTAGGTAGGTCAAAATGGGTAAATGGATTCTATCAACAGTTAAAGAAAACATCAAGTCAATGGTTAAATAAAAACAACCTTTCTCACACATTAAGAAGGGCTATTTTCAGCAATTTCTTTTTAAGAAGCAGTTTAACCTTCATAATGTAGTGCTAGCAATTAAAATTAGAGCAACAGACAAATTAAAAAACCTTAATAGCAGCTGGGATTGTATGTCACCAAAACATCATCAGGAAGAGCTTACTCCCTCCGTTTCAGTAATATGCAAATAAAATTCATTGGGGCTGATATTTTGCTTTACTAAAAACAATAAGAAAATGACACTTGAACAAAAAAGATCTAACCTGGTGGTAATTATTATGGTTTTATAAATTAAAAGCAAATCTAGGTTGAATCATGACTTAGATTTTTATGACTTACCTGACTTCAGCAGTTATGTTAGGAAAAAGTAACAGTCTAAATCTTTTACTTTTAAATAAAAAAGTAAGAAGCACTTGCTACAGTGATTTCTGCATAAAAGATGTGTGCTGTTGTATTGTCAGTGAAATTCCAGTTTCTGAGGAAGAAATCAGAGATGTATTTTTTTTCTGTAGCTTCTGCAATAATTACAACTTTCAGTGAGAACATTGCCATTGATCTCTCGGTATATTAATCATGAAATTGTCTTTAATACCATTGTACAGCTTCACTTTTCTGTAGGAAAAGTTTTTAACACCTGTATTAAACACCTTAAAATATCTGGGCACATTTGAAAGTTGCATATGGTGTTGCACGTGCACATGTTACACTCGCATGATTTTAAAAAATTCTGAAGTGTACATTAAAGGTAGAATTTGGAGCAGTATTATTTATGTCTAAATTCAAGTTTATGCTGCTTTTGTTTTGGTTTGTCTTGTGTTCATATCTGTATGTCTTGTGAGTCTGATATTGCAATAGGGTTTTGGGGAGCAGGAAAGAGAAAATGAGAAAGAAAGTGAAAAAAAGAAAAAGAAAACTAAACTCTCTCTTAAGCAGAGTGAGTAAATAGGATCAAAGATTTACTCACATTTTAAATATTTACAGCCCATTCTGCTTTCATGAACATTTAGGAGGAGTTAGGAATATTCATACAGTTATTTCTAGAAACCTAATTCCAGCCTTGTTGTCAAAATTTGTTCAAGCATAACAAAGGTTTCAGCCAACTATTTCATGTGTTTCATCAGTGGAATAGTAAAATCAAATTATGGTGAAATGCAGAGAAGAAATGGTAATAAGGGTATTTTATTACTGAAATTTGTTTGGGTCTGTTTTTCTACCTGAAACAGAGCTATGGGGATAGAGTAAAAAAAATGAGAACAATTTTGTAAAAAAGATCAAATAAAAATTTACTTCAAAAATAAAATTTGCTACAACCCCTGCTATCCCCTTTGTTAAAGTTAATATAATAAAAACCAGCAATCTGGATATAGCCATTTTGATATTGTGTTTAGATGGTTTTAGTTAAAATATTTTTTAAATCTTATATAAAGGCTAAATTTTATGAAAAAATTTGAATCATTGTGATGGCTTTTAGAGAGTCACGATAGAATTTGACTTCCAGCATCCTTTGCAGTAATGAAAAATTTAAGATCCTACCTGTCTTAATATTTTGAGGGCTGCAAAAATAGATTGTAAGTGATGATGCACCTGATTTTCCTCAATTTTTTCCTGCATGTTTGAGGCAAGGGGAGAGGGGTTGGAATTTTTTTGCTGAAAAATCAAAAGCACTCAAAAGTGTTCACCAATTTCTAGACTGGACAAATTGGGGATTTTTAAAAATTTCCTAAATTGAAAAAGAAAAGTGGAAAATTTTCCATTTTTAAAGAACTCTGAAATTTTCGATTCTTAAGGGAAGAAATCTAGAAATATGAAACATTTTTCCTGCTGTGCCCCTGCAGAAAACTCCGAGATTTTACCTGGACATCTCCTTTAAAATAGTTTTCCTTAGCCTGTTAGGAATCAATTTTCTCGCATACATGGTTTTTTTTGGTTTTATTATCCTGCTCCTACTGCTATTACACTACCATGTCAGAGCCACACTAGGGTGTACAGATAAATGGAGAACTCAGAATTCCTGGACTAAATCAGTCTCAAACTCCTAGAAAATGGTGTCATTCTTACAAATATTTTTGTCACTATTTCCCTTATTACCAAATACTAATAATTCATCTAAATATTTTCATAATCTTTATACTATTATGCAATGTTTATTATATTACAGTCTAGTCTAAATCCTTAGATATCTCAAAGATACAGAAAATCATGAGCTAAGCAACTTGAGAAAATAGTAGGTAAGAGCTGAAAGTACATCAGACACTCATAAAACGTGTCTTTAGAAAGTAACAGACTCATGATACTAAATTCACTAAGATACAAAGGAATTTTCTGGTGAAAAGTTACTGACTTGTCTCTGTCTCATCTTTTTTGCTATAAAAGTGAACAGAAATAAAGTGCCCATTAATAGGATTTTATTTTTAAAATTTTTAATCAAATCCAATATTAAAGTTAGATCTGATAATAAAGAATAAGTGAAATACACAGATATAATTAGATAACTACATTATGCATGCAAAATGCATTTTTACATACATAATGCTATTTTTGTTCACTTTTTTAAACTTTCTGTCACAAACTGATCCTGCTCTGGACTTTTGAGGTGAGATAGACAGTGATTTCCTATTTCTTTGCTGTTTTAAATAAACTTCATTGGCCTCCTGGCCGGATGAAGAAGAGTAGTCTTTGTCTAACTTATATCCTTTTGTTTTCCTTCCAAAACATGAATAATTTATATTCTAGGTGAATAATCTTCAGTTACAACCTGTTGTATGTAAGGGCTTTGACAGAGAAATGAGTGTTATATCATGAAAATTAGTGCAACAGAAACCCAGTACACTTGTTAGTCTGTTAGTCTGTCATTATTTAACAAAATGAAGAATTCTGTTTTGAGTAATTCAAAGTTCAATGCTATGCATTTTTGTGTATTAATGTCATTTAAGAATCAATGGATTGTAATGTACCTTAAAAAAATACTGTCATCATTTGCAGGATCAAAGATATTTCTTAGTTATTTTTTTGCAGTTAAATAATTTATGGACTTGCGGTTGCTCCAAAAAGCCTTCACCTGTGTGTTCTAAAATTGCCATGGATACTCTGACATGAGAGCTGCTTTGCATATTTTGTAGGTTTTACAATCCCCCTTCAATTTTAGATATTAGGGACCTAAACTGCAGCATCATGAAGATTCTAGAATTTAATAATTTTCTTTAACTTTCTTTCTGTTGTTGTTGTTGTCGTCTCTTCCTAGTGACACAGTTGTACTTGTAAATTATATATTATATATTATACAGTATATAGTATATAGTATATAGTATAATACTAATAATAATTATATGCTATATAATATTAGATAATATATATAATATACATATATATAGTATATATATAATATATATACAATATACATATGCACATGCATATATATATAATATATTATATATTATGAACCATATTAAAGGAAACTAAAAGATCACCAATAAATTAAGCTGCTGAGTCTTCAGTATCTCAAGGTAAAAGAATCATCTTCCTTTATATAGTGTGTGAGTTTACCTAGGCTTCCAGAAGATAAGCAAAGAGAAATATAACCTTAAATATTCCTGTTTGAGGAAGCAGGTTTAAATGAAAATTCAAAATAAAATCCAAAATGAAATTGTTACCTACATTAAGAAATGCATCTAAAGAGAGGTTATTCATTGTATTCAAAACTAATTATTCATTCTCAAACTATACCTAATGAATCTGAAAATTCAATAGGAATCTTCAAGACTTTTCAAGGTTTGAAATCGAAAACAGAATTTTAAGTCTATTGCCCAGGAATTTCCTGAAAAATAATTATTTAAATAAATAAATAAATGAATAAATAAATAAAAATCCACGAGAAACTAGTAATAACTAAATCTCCAGGAAAATGAGGAGGGCTTAGTTAAAATCATTTGCATCTTGAAAAAATATATTTTGCTCAATAGTGGTTAAGAACAGTGGGTAACACAATATAGAAATATTATTCCCCATTTTATCAACATTTATTTTTTGTCGATAAGTTGAAATGATCTCTTCATTTTAAAATTTCTGAAATGTAACAAAATATATACATTGCTGAATATCCTGTGGGAGCAGGATAGTACAAGTATGGCTAGGCTAATGTAATTTTGAAATGCAGATGGGATTTTAAGTACATAATTAGTGTCATTGATCAAGCCTTGATTTAAAAATATCCACAACTGAGATCTTCGGTGTTGCCAGCTGCAAGAAGAGAGACACAAGGGTGGAATTTTAACATAACCACAGTCCAGAAACCTTTACACTTTTGCACTTTTAGCATCATATATGATGATAGCTGCATTCTGAATTTTAAAGGGGAATGTTAGAAATAATTTTAATAATTAGATAAAAATGTTAAACAAACGTATAAAATAGACGTCACCCAAAATTTTTTCAGCATTATGGTTTCTGTTGTGGGTAAAAAGTTGTGCTCATTATTTTTAGAAATAAAGCAGCCAAAGTCTTCCTCTGATATTAGATCCTTGAGCTGGAGAAAGATGAATGTCTTTCTGATGGGAAATCAAAAGTGTCTATTGATTCTAAGGCATAAATTGTCAAAAGACCACTGGCAGTATCTCACTGATAAATTTGTTTTCGGACAGCCTTGATATTTCAACTTCTAACATTTTAAAAGGGATTAAGCTACCTCATGTTGAGTGCACCTGATTTCTAAATATAGAACGAAAGGGTAGAGTGGGATCTCCACTTTTGCTGTTGTTGAGAGGGATAATAGATTTACATCTGGAAAGCAGAACCCTTTGTTTGAGGTTATTGTATGTCTCTAATTCTGAAATGGGATGTTTGCAGTCTAAGAGCGTTTATGAAATCCTTGATTTTAATTAAGCTCAAAACAAAAGAAAAAAGTAGCAGACCACAAAAAGTGAATTCAGGTCCTTAAATATTGTAGAAGTACCTCAGATCAAACAAAATCAGAGTTGATTTAGAACAGGAAAGAACTGGAAAAATATATTTGTTTTTTCTTTCAGTAATTTTAGTTTTTCTCCTTTTATTCCATCTCATTTTCTACAAGAGATTTTTCATACAATATTCAGTGAATCATTTTCATGTTTTTCAATATATCTTTGCAATATTTATATCCAAAAACTTCAAGAAATCTTATAAACATATTTTGATTGATAGACCATGAGAGTTTAATTAGATATTTTACCTTCATTAATTGTAAGAATTCTGGACAATGTATGCACTGTTGTTTTATTTAGACCTGTGCTAAGATAGTGTTTTATCTTTCTAGGTGTTCAGTGTATTCTCACCTTGTTAACTGCAAAATATCCTTTTGACTTTATAACAATAAATGTGAGACTCATTACATTGTTAAAAAGAGTATTGCATTCTGAAGTGAACACTAGTTGGCAAAAGAGACACTTCTTCTGTTTAGAAACTAACTGCTCCTGAGTGTAGCTGATACTAGAAAAAATCCTTAAGCAGTGATGACTTTACAGATTTTCAAAGTACAGCTATTAGAGGTAAATATTTCTGAACTACTAAAATGTAAATATTCTGACAAAGTTCTGCAAAGTTTAACATATCCATAGCCGTATACATTTTGCTAAGAAGCAAACATTCAATAGAAACATAAGTAAAAGTACTATGAGCATTAACTGTGTGTGCTTTACACATGATCTAAAATACAATAAACCAGAACAGATTTTGATCTAGCTATTGATTTTTTAATGATGAATCAGGATTCTTATATATTAAAGTATTAATTCAATAGGTTTGTTTTCTGTGTGATTCTGCTTTTTGCACTTTCCCTCTAGCACTGTAGCCAGTATTTAGGTATAAGATCTTTTTCATAAACCAAAAATCATTTTTTTTTGCTTATCTGGACTTCTTTCCTAAGTTACCCTTTTTTACATCCTCTAATAGTCGTAGCAGTAATAGTTTTAAAATATATTATGTAGGGAAATCAGAGGGTATAATAAGTAATTTCTGGATAAAATCACAGGCCTGGCTACTAATTTCCTGCTGAAGACCAGCTGTCTACATTTAGCAAAAAGTCAACCTTGAAATTGGTAAGCTTAGAAGACTAGTCATGAAAGAACCATTCAGGCAAAAGTGAAATGACCCATTAAAATCATAGATTTCACAACTCATTACATTGTTGACTGTGTTTCCTCAAGGGATTGTTTTGCCTTTTGGAGAACTAAGAAGGCTTGATTACTTTTCTAGCCTGAAGAAAAAGGGAAAAGCTTTCATCATTTAATCTTTCAAGTGCTAGAGATACAAGCGTGTGCCAAAATGAAACGGCAGAAGAAAACAAACAAAAAACCACCCCCTCTCGCCTTTTATTTGTAATTGCAACCAAAAAATGTCTTATTTTTGCTGTTACATGAATATTTGTCACGTAAAATTAATCTCATGATCATAATTGGTGCCTTTAAGTTTTCCAGTACGTTTACATGGAAACACAGACCAACGTAATCAAACTGTAATCAGCAGAGTTGCTGAAGGGGTCAGATGCATGCATGGGTTTATTCAGAGTTGTCCTAGGATAAAAAGTGTTTTCCCCTGGAGTTAGAAAGTGGTAACCCCTAGTGGGGGTGGTGTTTCTGGGTGCAGGGCCAATCACAAGCTACATTTCGCTCCTTTGAAATCAACATATTATAACAGACCGGAGAAGAAGAGATGACATAGTTGGAAGAGATGTAGCTGTGTTTTAGGGGAGGGGAGAAGGACCAGGAGCCCCGCTGGGGGCTAGGCCCCCCTCAGCTCCCCACTGGGGGCTGCAGAAGCCCAGAACAGTGTTAAACTGGATGGGGTGCCATAGTCAAAGGTTGGGGGAGTTTCTCCGCTGTGAGTGGGCAGCAGAAGACACTGAAAGCGGCAGTGGAGCAGCACTGACCAGAGAACTGTGGCCGAGAGCCAAAGAGATAACAAGCAGCAGAGATGGCACAGAGCCGGCTGAGACACTGAGATGTTCCTGCAGGAGGGAGAGCTGGCAACAAAGCAGAGAAAACTCAGCAGAGACTGTTTTGGGGGCAAGACTGAATTACTTTCCCAAAACCCTGAGACCTCCTAGAGAGGAGGGGTGGACTTCCAAATTCTTAGGAAGTCCCAAAATGCAGCAGCAGCTGGAGAGAGAGAGAAGAGCTGAGAGCTCAGAGACGTCCTGAGAGCTGGACCAGGACGGAATGCAGAGGAGATGGCCTTGCCCCCCTGCTGCTGACATGCTGTCAGTTTGAGACAGAGCAAAGGAGCTCTGGTAGAACGCTTGGGGCAAAGACTGAACTGAGAAGTACCCTAAACGTTCTGAGTCAGGAGGCGTTTGAATCCCCTGAGGAAGGGACTGCCATGAAGATGCCCTGCACATCGTGATATGACCGTGGTGAAGCGAGTTTTGGTGAAGCTGCTTTGCAGCCCACAGGAGAGAGACCTTTGGTTGGAGCTGAAGGGCTGAGAAGGGTGAGAGGAGACCCCCTTGTATTGTAACGGAGAGAGAAATCTTCCAGCTATGACAAATCCAACTACATTGAAGAGGAGAGACACTGCTGCTCTGAAAGTGGAAAGGATCTTTCCTTCTTCTCTTCTGAATTTTTATTGGAGGGAGAGGAGGGACTTGGTCTAATGTAAATATTGTTTTACCATAGGAGAGATAGTTACAATTGTATGTATAATGTTTTATAGTATTTATTTGTATAATAAACCATAATTTAATTCCCTTCCCCCCATACTGAGTTGTGTTACGTCTGGAAAAACCTCTCACACTGAAGTAAATTGTGGGAGGGGCGCTTGGACTTGGAAATTGAATTTTTGGGGGTCTCAAACCATCACAACACTAAAGTGAGAGAGCACAAAACCCACCATGTCTCTGTTGTCATTTCTTAAGAGCATGCAAGATGTTTTTTCTCTCACGGATCCAGAAAAGTCATGTGTGTTCGTATTTCCCAGAATCCTTAAAAATGTTTCCAAATTTGTCCATGTGACTGATCCGTGTCTTCCACTTTAGTACCAAAGACTGTATTTTTCAGCTAGAGCCAGACTTTGTGAGCCACTGTTAAGCAGTTCTCCCTCAGGTATCCATCATTTTCTGGGCCTGGGAGCAGTGAAGAAACCACGAGGAATTCGGGAAGGTTCCGGCTGCGCTGGGATTTCTGGCACACGGAATTATAACACCGGGAATGGCAGCATCAATACTGCTGGACTGTTTGACCTAAGTGGCAGGATCTGAAGCAGCTGGAGCCTTATTCTGGGAGGACATACATAATTACAAACAGGAAGAACTTTCTGAATGCCAGAATTTTGCTTTAGAGAAGGCAATATTCCCAGTGCAGTTTCTGGCTGTATTCCATCTGCTCTAGCTCTTAAGTACTTTCACGTGCCTTTTACACTAATTTCCCTAACTTTACACCATTTCTGAGATCAGAAGAGGCAAAGGCACAATTAATTCATAGCTTCTAGTAGCTGAGGCAGTTTTGGCTTACCTGGTCCCAAATGTCCTTCTGGCCTTCAGGACTCAGTTTCCCAGTCAAACTACGAGACATTTAAACCAGATCTAGAGGAATGCTCCTGTTGAACATTTGCATGCTGTCACAGGTTGACAGTTACATGTAAGAAGTGACCATGCAGATCCAGGATATCCTGACATGAAAGTAGTCATCAGAATACATTTTTCACCTCAAAATCCCTATGGATATTGGATGTTACCTGCAACTGATTCAGATTTTGGAATCAATGAGCCTTTGACTTCTCATTGAATCCAAAGCAAATACTAACTTAATATCTTCATCTGTGTTATAAAAGTTGCCTACTGGCAATATCAGTTTATCCTCCATTTGTGTAACGTTTGATTTTTTTTTCACCTCATAACATCCATATTTATTCCTGAAATACACAAAAAAACCCAAGCCCAGCACTCAGAGAACATATTCTTTCTTGGATCACAATTTATTCTTTCTGATTGTCATTCATTACCATTTCCTGGTTTCAGCTTACTTAAAGACATATTTTCACACATGAAGTATTTTTGATGAATCCAGTTATGTTAAACCTCTCTAACTGAAGTCCAGTTCAAGTCACAGTATTCTTTGTCCTCATGTCTTCTGTACTGAATGTTCTGTCTTCCCATCATATGAACCGCAAAATAAATTTCCTCATTTCAATTCTAGTACCTGGTGGTAGCCCATAAATCTCAGCAGCACCAGTTTTTCAGTGGACCAGTGTAGGCAGACCTTTCAGGGTTACTTAATAACATATCTTGATTATTTTTTCCGTCTTATCTGTCAGCCAAATGTGGTGGTTGACAAGAAAAGGGGGAAAAAAGCTCATACTCTTGACACATAACGTGTCGCCTGATAACTAACAAAACCCTGATATAAACATTAGAATTGCTGAAGGCATTTTTCAGACTAAAAAAAAAAAACAAACACAAAACACAACCCCCTTCAGCCCACCCCAAAAAACCCCAACTGGAAAAATGAAGAGAATAATCCTGAAACACTAAAGAATTCACTGTAGTTATAAGTCTGGCAGAATTTGAAATACCTGGAAATAATGGATAACCTTAATAATAAACCATACCACAAAGATTTCCTATAATGTAATTCTTCCTACCTTTTTTACAGATCAGTGAATTTGGAATCCAGATCTATATCTTTTCAATTTCTTATAACTTAATAAGGGAGGAAGGAGCTTGTCAGTTCTTGGCAAGTTATGGTTGGGCAATCCAAATTCAGAGCTGACATCCAACTGTAAAAGGCTCCCATAATATGATCAGCTGTGGTCAGGTTTGGGATTGATTTGTGGCCCATTTCAAGCCCATTTATATATTATCCTATTTGGTAAAATAGAATGTACTTATTAGTGCTAAATTACTTAAGGAATAAGAGTTGAAAATGGAATTTTAGCTATCAGATCTCTGATGTCTGCGGTAGCTCATATAGTATATTGGCAGATATTGAATAAGAAAAAAAACCCAACAACATAATATTTCTGGTGCTTTTTTTCTAGAGACTATACTTTGTCTTCTGAACCATCAACACTCTGCTACCCAAGTGTAGATAAGTAAGAGTATCATACACTTGTATAGAGTATCATATATTTGTAAATTTGATTTTACCATTTTAAAATTACCCAAAGTCATTCTGTGTTAGTGTAGTTTAGAAAAGCATTCAATTTAACTTCCTCCCTCTCACCCCCAGCTAGGACTGTGATACTGTGGGTATACCCTGTACCAGTGTTGGAGAATAGAACATTCTTAGGGTTTTTTATTTGAAATAGTTATACGTTAATAGCTTTCTAAAAGTCCTAATTACCTACCAGAGGAGAAACTCCTCCATGAAACTTTAATATGTGAAACACATAAAAATTTTACAACTAGAAGAACTTGGACAACCTGCTATGTGTTATTTAGTGTCTGCCTGTACTAAGTGGGAGATGAGAGGTACAGGATAAAATGTCTCTGGTGGCAAAACTGGAAGAGCTTATTACACTGCTTTCCAACAAATACCTTTGTGGAATCTGACTTTTTAAACACCCTATTTTAATGTAACATCTGCTGCACTGCTGTAGCATTATGGTCTGACTAGGAGAGCAGCTTTATTTCTGTTTAAAATTATCTTTTTGCTGAGAACTTCAGTTAAATTTGATTATCAGCATTAAGATCATATTGACCTCCCTATCCAAATTTTATGTACTATATCTGCATTCCTTTTCATTTGTTGGCATAATTGTTGAAGGGTGTCTTATGCTTTTTTGTGAAGTTGTGGCTACTACTTTGGTCTTTTCTTAAGATACAAGACTAGTTTAGCCTTGGTAGGCAGAATATAATCTCTTCAAAAAACTGCAGTATTTGACACTTTCTACACTCCGTCAACACCGTTATTATTGCACAACTATAAAACTAACATTCTGGCAAAAGCAATTGGAAATGATTTCCTGTTGTTTAGCTTCTGGTTTTGTTATAGCCCAGTAAAAGAAAAGAGTGGTAACACAGTTACCACAGGTTGTTTCTTTTTACAAATGACAACTGAAAAAAAAGATTCAAATATTAGCGAATAATTAATAAACTATTCTTCTTTAATTATTAATTATCAGTTTCCCTGTCATTTACTTCTTTAATACCAAAGATCAATTCTCTCTAAATATTAGTTTTCAATGTGAAGAAATCTGTACTGGACTACATTTTCATTCCTCTGCTTAAGTAGACAGAATTTCTTCATAAAGACAGAAATCTGCAAACTCAAAAAATAAAATGTTATCATGTGGACAGCATAACATCTCAGAAGTTTCAAGCTCCAAATTCACATCTTTTAGAGGCAGACAGTGTGTTTTTATTCTTAGAGAGCTTTTAACCAGTTTGGCCTTGATCTTTGACTAAATCTCTTCAGGTTACCCAGGACTAAATAGAAATGAGTTCTTGAGTTCATAATTCCAGGTGTAATCCAGTTAGTAATGTACATTTCTTAGCCACCTGACATTTCTAAATCAAATAAGTAATATATTTTTAAAATTTAAGGGACTTTAAGAGATGTGTGTGGGTATATAATTGATTTTCTAATGAATACTGTCAGCTTCTCTTTTTTTAGTATATATACATATGAGATGTACATATATGTATATATATGCTGCATAATTTGTATACATATACAATGACAGTTAACAAAATCAATATTTAAAAGAAAGAAAATACTGTATAAATATTAATAAGTTGCACTGGTTTACATTAAGTTGCATTTTGTCTGTTCCTTAAAAAAAATTTTGTGTAGTGTTTTAAATGTTTTGATATTTATGAACTAAAAAATAGAGTTGGAATGATACTAGCCTCAGAAGTTGCATTTTAAAATTCATCAAGGTTTACAGCAGGAGTATTATTCTTCTGAAAGCTGTGGAAACTTTTCTACATAACAACTACTATGATTTATTTATTTTTACATATATTATATAACCTGATTCCAGTAGTTCTGCTCTCCATAATGACTGTCATTACAAGAAACTGTGATACTCTAAAAGGATGGGATCTGAATATGCATAAATACACAATTTTTAGTGTGAGAAAAGCTTATAAGTTAAACGTTTTATAAATAATACAGCTTAGTTATGCATTAGTTATACACCAGTTGTCTTAAAGCTGATGCAGATATTAAATTCCTGAATTTCTCATTTGGCTGTTGAGGTTGGTTGATTTAGTTTCATAAACATTATAATGATATTTTTGAAAATCACAAATGAGGACTAATGTCATTATAATAGTGTGGGAAAAAAAATAACAAAAAATCCAGATTGCTGAAAAATAAAGCCTGGTTCCAGGGATGAAATTTAAATGAGTGGAACTGCAGTTTTTCTTCATTGTTAGGTACCTTAATTAATAAATGTCCTCCAAAGCTGTATGAAACAATAATAAAACTCTGCTAATATTTATAGCTGTACTACTTATCATTTAAGCATTTAACCAACAGAGATGTTATCTTCTGATAATCAAGCCAGATGTGGTTATATTTGCTGATCATGAAATTCCATTAGTCTGGCTGAATTCTATTTTCCCTATGTTATTTTTTCTAATCATAATACTTATCCTCTCAGGGTTTATGCCAAAAAAACTGAGTCAGGAGTGAATGCTGTTTGTCCTTCTTTAATTTGAAATGTTCAAATCTCTTCTTACTCCTGAGGGCTTACTTCCAAATTATGTGGTGAAGTATTGACATCATAATCCATGAATTGTGAAAAACACAGATATTGCACAAATACACAAAACCAGAAATTTACTCAGATTTGAAGAATAGTGCATCTTATTTTTAGTTCTTTTTTATAAGAGTGGGAATATTAAACCATAGAAGGTAAATGATTAGTCAAATCATGACTTTCTGAAAGCTCCACAATAAATTTCTGTTTTCAACATTTTAACATTCAGATCAGTGTGGAAAAGATGATTGGAAACTAAACAGAGTGACTTAAGAAGAGCTATACTAACTTTCCATTCCAGTTGAGGATCTGGCATAATGTGTCATCAAGAGATGCAAATGAATAAAGTGCTGTGTTATGTGACAGATATTTGCCAGGCCCAGAGAGTGGTGGGGAATGGAGCTGCATCCAGTGGGGATCTGGTCACCAGTGGTGTCCCCCAGGGATCAGTGTTGGGCCCAGTTCTGTTTAATGTCTTTACTGATGATTTAGATGAGGAGATTGAGTCCACATCAGCAAATTTGCAGATGGCACCAAGCTGGGGGGGAGTGTGGATCAGCTGGAAGGCAGGAGGGCTCTGCAGAGGGACCTGGACAGGCTGGATCCATGGGCTGATTCCAACGGGATGAGGTTCAACCAGGCCAAGGGCCGGGTCCTGCACTTTGGTCACAACAACCCCCTGCAACCCCACGGGCTGGGACAGAGTGGCTGGAGAGCAGCCAGGCAGGAAGGGAGCTGGGAGTGGGGATGGACAGGAAGCTGAACAGGAGCCAGAGTGTGCCCAGGGGGACAAGAAGGCCAATGGATCCTGGCCTGGATCAGGAACAGTGTGGCCAACAGGTCCAGGGAAGTGATTCTTGCCCTGGACTCAGCACTGGTGAGGCCACCCCTGGAGTGCTGTGTCCAGTTCTGGGCCCTCAGCTCAGGAAGGACATTGAGGGGCTGGAGCAGGTCCAGAGGAGAGCAACGAGGCTGGGGAAGGGACTGGAGCACAAGTGCTGTGAGGAGAGGCTGAGGGAGCTGGGGCTGTTCAGCCTGGAGAAGAGGAGGCTCAGGGGAGACCTCCTCACTCTGCAACTCCCTGACAGGAGGGGGGAGCCAGGGGGGGTTGGTCTCTTTTCCCAGGCAACTCTCAGCAAGACAAGAGGGCTGGGTCTTCAGCTGTGCCAGGGGAGGTTTAGGTTTTTTATTAGAAAGAATTTCTTTCCAGAGATGGTAATCAAACACTGGAATGGGCTGCCCAGGGAAGTGATGGATTCTCCATCCCTGGAGGTTTTTAAGATGAGCCTGGATGTGGCCTCAGTGCCATGGGCTGGGAACCACAGCAGGGTTGGGTCAAGGGTTGAACTTGATGATCTCAGAGGTCCCTTCCAACCCAGCTGATTCTATGATTCTATAAGTGAACAGAATGCTGGGAATCAAACACCAAATTAGAGTAATACTGTATGTGTAGGAGATGTTGCACTTACCAGTTTCATCTCATCTTTTTGGGTGCTTGTCAGGTCAAGGAGCTCACAAATGTGCAGAAATGGAACTCCACTGGGACAGGCAGATTGTGACACTCATACCTTACACACAGTCAAAATGGAATCAGACCAGACATTTCAGTGGAGTTATGGATCACCTGTCAGTCTAGTGCAGGATATTTATATTCTTGTGTACATAAGATTTTTAAGGACCAGAAAGATGGTGCTGCACCCGTTCTTTTAAAAAAACATGTTCTCTTTGTGTGTGTCAGATCTTCATGCAGGCCCACAAGCAGATGGAGTTGGCCAGCATTCCCCTGCTGATAGCTGGAGTAATTTATACCCACAATAATGAAAATAAAACAGAGATTTTCTGTTTTAAATATACGCACTTAGATTATTTTTGCTTGGAAGCTGCAGGTGTCAATATTTGATCTGTTTGCTTTGCTGGACTAAATGCGCCATGTATGCTGAAACGGGTGCCAAAGTCAGTGAATCAGCGTTTTCAAGGCTGAAATAGAATTTCCAGAATTGAAAGTGAATTATGGAGGATTGATGTTAAAGCAGTGGTAAAAACAACAGGAGCAAACATGTTCATCTGCTCAAAGTTACTGTCCTGCTCATTTTCTGATAGAGTATACAAACATATCCCTCTGCTAAGTACAACTAGAGATGATATATCTAGTTATTTAGGATTTAGTTTGATATTATTTTTCTATTATTATTATTATTATTCAGTTATTATTTTTCAATTTGTTACCATTCTTTTTACAGTTGACTGCTATTGCTGTTTAACACTCTTCAAAGCAGTGTGCAAATGCTCAAGGAAATACAAGAATATCTGAAACATTCTTTACCTTTTTTTACAGGACAGTTTAGAAAAAAATTAATTATTCCATACTTGTGTCAATCTGCTGTTAATAAAGCCAGTATTTCCTATTAAAATTACAGAGGTGGATTTATATTTAAGAAGACGGGAACACAAACCATAAATGAATGTCAGGATCAGAGAAATATAATCTCGGTAGACATATTTTTGTGTTTTCGTGTAATTCACATCACTGAAGCTTGTAGTTGGAATTAGGAAATTTAATTTAATTACCCTGGAAAACATAATCAGAAACTGTCACAGTGGCAAATATTTAAAACACAGTCTTCTTGTGCCACATATACTAAGGCCAACTGATCAATACAGAATATTTTAAGCTTGTTTTCCTTTTATTTTAATTCTGAGACCAGAGTCAGTAAAATATTGGGATGGCACATTAGCCTGATGTGAACAGTGCTAAATGCAAAAGAACCAGGTTTAATTTGGTTTCAGATTTTGGTTTTGCATAAAATTGGGCAAGACCACTGAAGGAAAACAAGGATAGGTGGTCAGTGAAAGCAGCTGATATGTAAAGAACATGTAAAAAGTTATTAGCCTGAAAGGAGTTGAATAAGTTTATCAAATTGTGATGAACAGTGTATTTGAGCTAGAGATATTGTTTTCTTTGTTTCATTGTAGCAAATATTTATACAATAAATACGTATTTTCCATTTCCATTCCATTTGGTTTATATTAGCTGACATAATATACAAGTAGAAATCACATCAGTGCAGAACTTTAAGTGAGAATGCTGCTTAAACTCAGTGGTGTAGAAAGATGGCGGCAATGAGATCTTTTTTGTTTTTGTTTTCCCCAGGAAGTTTTCTATGCATCACCTACCTATGAACAAAAAGAACTCCTCAGGTAAAATTTACAGTGATGAGGTGTAAATGATCCTCACTTCACTGATGGAGAAAAAGAGAGAGAGAAGGTTAAAGATTAAAAATAGTGAATCAAACTTCACATGCAGCAGGGTTTACTAATACAGCATCTTAAACCTGGATATACCCAGAGACTAGAGAAAAAAAAGAGGACAGCACAATTTCATGAGTACCTTTTCCTAAGAATGAAACAATCTCCCAGATTAAGTCCAATCTTACTTTCAGCCTTGGACTATTGTCAGAATATGTACCAAAAAGGAATATACCTGCTAGTTATGTGAAGTCCCTAAAGACCAGTAAGGGAGATAGTTTGCTGTTGAAGTAAAAATGAATGGTAATATCCAAGAATGATGTAAAAGTTGCAATGAACTGGCACGGTTCCAAAATGATTTTTCCCAGGAAACATTGCCTGTGAAGAACAAGAACTTTTTCCCAGTGCAAGTCTGTTGGAAGGACATTTTTCTAGTACCTGTTTCCTGCTGGAGAAAAAAAAACACACCTTTTTAATATATTTCAGGAGCAGCTCAGGGTGGCTCAGAGTATATCCTACACAATTACAGCTTCATTACTTATAGAAAAATGTTTTACTCAAACTTGGGCTTTCCAGCTCACAGAAGAGGTGCTGCTCAGTGTAGACCACTTGTTCACAGTGCTTTGTGGTGTGCTGGTGATAAAAAAATCCCAGCAAAAAGTAGTGGCTTTGATATGTCTTTGAATCATTGCCAATGAGTTCTTTTGATAAACTATGTCAGTTTATCCAACTAGCTCCCTTGATGTATTTACACAATGATTAATTGAGGAGAAATGTATTCAGAGCCTTCTGAAGATGAAATGTAAAATGGGATTCACTGATTCACTCACTCATTCAACTTAGTTACTATTAACACAGAAGAGGGAGGATAAAATAAAGTTACCTACCTTGTTCTGACTCCCTGAAGCAAAGTAGATCAAAGTTTGTCATTATTAATACCATTTCTTAGTGTCTTTTTGTTGCACTGATTCAAATCCAAAATGCCTCTGAAATGCCTCTTGATATAGTAAGTGCTACTTGTCACAAATTATTATTAAACCTAATATTCATTTTATAACGCCTGTCACAATTCTGAAAGTTAAGTTCCTTATATATTAAATATTCTGACATTTGAAAAAATAAATGCAATCGCTCCTTCTCTTCTAAGATCATACCTGTTTTTTCCACTGATACTTAGTTTCAGAAGATCTTAAAATTAAGTTAGACCTTCCTACAAGATTAAGCTTGCTCTGCCTTTGAGGCCACTGAAGTAGCTGCTAAACCAACCTCCCTTAGAAAACTGTCTGACTGAAGCATTTATATAGCTCTTTTTCTGTTCTGCCTAGCTCAGAATTTGCTGATTTTTTTTAATACTTCTGGTTCCCATTGACAAAGCTCTGCATGCCTATGCACACCTGTGAAATACTGCGCAAAAAATATAGCTTTCTTACATGGATAAACCAAAAAGTAGCTGTTATTTCTATACTTACTTCTGGAAATTAGTCAGATAAATTCCTCTCATTCTTCAAATTTTAAGAGGCAAGAATTCGTCACTCATTTCTTGACCACAAAGTTAACTCATTATAGCTTTCAGAAAGAGATACATTATTTAAACCATACTAAAATAGAGGGGAAACTGCAAAGAATGTTTAACTTTGAGATTGAGGAGACAGACTGGTCTTGGCATTCTTCAGTGTGTCTTTCAACACCAAAAACAGTGTAATCCTGCTTCTCTATCCATAAATGATATCTTGTGAAAATATGGTAGAGTTCAACCTGTTTTACCTGCACAGACAGAGCATCCTGCTACAGATCAAAAGGCAAAAGATGAAGCAGCTCTCATAAAAAGTGGTTGAACATTACTATGCAGAAATTTTATATATGAAGCAGTTCCTGCACAACTGGCTTCTGATCTAGCTGTCCCAGTCTGCCACTTTCCATCTGTGTTAAAAAAATGATACTGTGTCCAGTATTTCTTATTCATAGCTCAGGGTCCCTCATCTCTTCTAAGTTTTACTTTCCCTGGTTTCAAATTTTGAGGCTTATATCTGTGTTTTATCATTGAAATACCACTCAGAACAGCTTTGTTGTGATAGCTTTTTCATAGCCTGTCTGAAAAACTAGCTAAGTTGTGATTTAGATTGATTGGAACCTTTGACTATTTAGGTTCTTCCTGATAATTACTTTTCTGGCACTTTGTTGGGCTAACAAATGCGAGCATGAGCTCTATTTCTTGAATTGCCTGATTTAAGCATAAGAGAACTAAAATCTAGAAAAAACAAGCATTTGATCCAAGCGGTACTTCTACTCTAGACACTTTTTTAAGGGTCCCAGAGGGTTGTCACCTGGTAGCAATGCATCAGCACCATTTATCAGACGTTGCTCCCCACTCCCCATCCTTCTCATCAGTCAATAAACTCTTAAAGAACAAAACCCTTGTACTCTTTATCTAAGTATAAGCCTACAGTTTTATAGTTCTCGATTTATGAAAGATGGCGCCTTGCGTTTCAGCTTGAGAAATGAAATTACTTCTTACTTTGGTACTTTAGTGGGAGTTGAATACTGTAAACCACTTCATTTGACTTTTTAAAGCCTAGGAAGCCTCAGTTGTCAAATATTCGCGTGTAGAAAATCAGCTTTGTAATAAGTAGAGGCAAATTCATCCCTGGTGCAGCTTTATTGACTTGAAATTAAAACCAGCTTCTGTTAAATGATCCATATGGGAAATACAGAGTTTGATTAATCAAAAGAAAGTATCCTTTCTTATGTGTGTTAGTTTTAAACCTGGACTTCTACTAATATGCATTGCTTCGAGTTACTGCAATTAAATATACACAAAATTGACTGAATTTGAAAGTGGTTTAAATGGTGGTGCTGATATAATGAACTGTGAGTTCATTATATGAGTGTGAACTGCTTTGTGCTTTACTTAACAACACAGGCAATCGTAGTTATAGAGCAGGAGAAGCAAAAAGTGGGGTGCTGTTCATACCAAGGGGAAAATCTTTGAACCAGTTTCTATTCTATGTAGTTCAGAGTTTTTATAATGAAGCAAAAGGGACCTGGCAGCCTGATGACCACAGAGAGCCAGTTTGAGAAGCTTAAGTATCAGCTAATACATTTTCTGCCGGAAAGGTCAAGTTTTATACCTCATATAGCACTCCAGATCCACTGTAGCAATATTCTTTCTGTCGAGGATTTGAGTTTTTGGACCTTTTCTCAGCCATTCTAGTTCTATTCCTTTGTAGCTACTTGCTAATCTTGCTGATTTTTTTTTTTTTTCCATTTTCAATGTCTTAGTGATAATGGTATGGTCACCCCAGTGAAGTTAAGGAATTATGAAAATACATACTCTTTAAACACATATCCTACCAGACAAGAGCTAGAATAATGAAATAATACCCATTCAGTATTTTGATGTGTTTATATTCATGGTTGTGGGGGAAGGCAGAAGATATTTGACCTCCAGAAGCAAGGAAAATAATATAATAGAATTAAAACTACATATGAAGTGCATAAGAAGGGAAGTCTAGAAATACAGGCTATCTGAAGGAAAGCAGGTTGTCTCCTATAAATTTAGTACCAACATCCAGAACATCTTCCGGTCAGCAATCTTGTTTATGGTTTGACAATTGAAATGACTGAAGAAACAGAAATCAAGCGTAATGGAAATTTATAGGCAAAATTCGAAAAACAAAAGATGCACGATTGCTTCAATTTTAATCTAATCAATTTTAATATGTTAAAAATATCAAAATATCAAAATACTAGGACATTTTTTCATCATTTAATAATCAGTTTATTTATGAATATCACATAAAATGAAGAGGTAGGAGGTTACTAAATGTGTTCAGTAAGTTAGTGTGCTTTAAAGAGAATTACACTGCATGTGTACAAATGTGTTTTACCAGCATTGGTATTTAAAAATTAAAATAGGGATGATAAATGAAAGGAAAACATATTATGTATTAGCTATGTGTTCAACTTCAAGTCAGCATGTTCTTCAGAAAAAGTAACTCTGCAATGCTTTGGGGTTTTAACAGGAATCAAGCATGAAACTTTCATGCTTTGCCAGATTGAATGTGGTTTTTTGGTATGGTGCATGCAGATAACCTCAATATTGGCAAGAGACAGTGGAAAATAAAGAGGGTTAAACACCTACTGAGACAAAGTTAAAAAAAATAACTCTAGATACAGGTTGTCTTCCCTGTGAACATTATTTTTCTGATTTGCTGTTAGTTCACAACAAAAGATGTTTCATTAGTGACTGTTAGAACATACACTCAATAAATGAAGAAAATGTGTACTTTAGATAAATGACACGGGCAAAAAGAAGAGTTAGAGAGTTAAAGTGAAGAATTCAAAGTCAATTATTCAGGAAGTTTAAGGATGACAAAATTACGTTCCTGTAAATCTTAGCATGTCTCTGTGTGTTCATGTATTTTGTCAAAGTTTTGATGAACATATGAGTGTGTTGCACTCCTTGGATTTATTTGCTTCCCCGCAGAGTGTCTTTAGGAGATCTCTTTCCAGATCTCCCCAGACACAACCACACCATGCAGCACAAACATCTGGCAAACCTTTCTGGTTTTCAACAAGATCCTTCTGACACCTATTATGCAGCCAGTCACAGCAAAAAGTGACTGCAATTTGTCGCACTCATCAGTCTTGCTGCAAGGACAGGACACACTGTAAAACAGATGATAAAACACTGGGTGAGGAGCTAACATGCTCTACTAGTGTTTATTGCAGGACTGTGATCATTCTGGCTCTTCTCTGGTAGGATATATATTTGAAGAGTACGTATTTTTTCCTCTCTGTGATGGTGCAGTAGCAGTCAGATGCTGGGAGGACAGCTGGCTGCTGGACAGGCAGACGGGAGAGCTCCTGAGGAGCCTTTGGCAGATGAAAGCATCGTGTGAACCAGAGCATTGCAGTGCTTCAGGAAACATACTGCAGTTCCTGAGTGGTGGTCCAGGCTGTGACTTCACTTTGTTGGAGGCATCATGCATTTTAGGAAGAAATTCTTTCCAGAGAGGGTGATCAGCCATTGGAATGGGCTGCCCAGGGAAGTGGGGGATTCTCCGTCCCTGGAGGTTTTTAAGATGAGACTGGATGTGGCATCAGTGCCATGGTCTGGGAACCACGGCGGGGTTGGATCAAGGGTTGGACTTGATGATCTTGGAGGTCCCTTCCGACCCAGCTGATTCTGTGAGTCTATGATTCTATGCTGCTTTTGCTCCGTGGTTATTCTGCATGGGTTTTATGTTGCATTGGTCACTAGAGGGCTGACACGTGGCTTCTGGGACTGCATCTTTACTGTAATCCCTCAAATCAACTAACATTAGCTGGCAGTAGAACACTGTGTATCTGTGCTTCCTTCTCTTCTTTCTGTGGAATGTAGTGTAGCATGTTGTGGTGAGAGTTTTGAAACAAAGGTCTTTTCACCTTGGAACCCAGAGAAGAAACTTGGCTACTCTCTCCTCCTGCCAAAGAGGACCACGTGGCTGGGTCCTTCTCTGGGAAACCTCCAGCGAGGAGCCCACATTCAAGCTCTGTTAATTGGCACCCAACATGGAGCAACCTGGGATTAAGAGTCTCGTGCTCTACCAACTGAGCTAGCCAGGCATAGCTAAAGAGTCATTTGCCTGTACAGCACTCCATAATTCACGTCCTAATATGTCCCATTCCTGGTATGATATGCGGCTGGGTAGCACGTGGTTGTGTTTTGAAATCCATTTAATCAGTGCTTTTAAAGAGTCCTTGTCTAACAGGTGTCCATGCAAATATATAAGATTTTTAAGCGTTTGTAAGTATTGCGCTCCCACTTTGAAGATAGAGCCCCCATGAATGTGACAAAATAGAGTTCTTGAACTGTACAGCTGCGGGCCTACCTTCTGAGTTCTGTAGGTCGAAATCCAATGCTGAGTTGCAGAGTCTGTCTGAGCGGGAAGCCAAGAATCACTTTGTCACCTGTGCCCGGGGACGTCCAAGGAAATCTCTACACGGTAGAAAATGTCGTTGGGGTCCGGTTGATGGACACCAATTAACAGAGCTTGAATGTGGACTCCCCTCTGGAGGTTTCCCAGAGAAGCACCCAGCCACGCAGTCTTCTTTGGCAGGAGGAGAGAGCAGCCAAGTTTCTTCCCTGGGTTCCAAGGCAAAAAGACCTTTATTTCGAAACTCCCACAGTTTATGTGGGCTCGGGGGGAGGGCAAGAAGAAGGGACATGATTGTGCCAAGGTCCAAGGGAAAGGGTGCCACGGTCCAAGGGGTGATGGGGCCGTGACACAGCACAGACGGGTCTGGAGACAAAATACAGGTGCAAATGGAATGCTTTATTGAGGGGAGTCGGGGTTTTATGAGTTCAGGCAGGGTAGAGCATGAGACAGACAATCAAGGGAACAAATTGAGGTAGAGACACAGGCGAAGGGGCAGAATGTGGGAGGAACCAGGGAAGAAAAGGTCGAATGGTAACTTTGCAGCTTCTTCAGCCTATCAGAGAGGGGAGCAGGGAAGTAGGGAGCAGGCAGAACTCATGGCAAGCCCGGACATACCCAGGCTGTGCACTGTGTAGTGTGGATATAATGCAATATACATATCTGAAAACACATAATAACGGTAAAGTCCATATAATAACTGTAAGATCCGTATAATAAAGTCCTGTCAATTGCTGTATGGTTTTTTCCACACCTGGAACCTCTCCCATCCTGAATCTTGTTCCTTCACAAAAGGGAATGGCTTGAGGGCTCTGCTGACCAATGGGGGATACAGGAGGACCGGGTTCCAGTAACAGAACCCGGGACTGGGGAAAGGCGGATGAGGCAGCTGATCCCGCTTTGCAGAGGCGGAGTGTGTGATTGGGAAGGGGAGACAACGTGGGTCCGGGGAGAACCCGTACAATAGAAAACATAAGTAGTTGTTGTTTTTCTGCTTTGCTCAATCCTGGGAAGCCACCGCTGTGATGGACTCGTTTCTATAGCTGTTCTTTCCAGGCTTTGTAATCCCGGCGTTTGCCTACAGCCTGTCTGATGGTGCCTCGCAAAAGCTTCTGGAAAATGCAGTACTAAAGACAGGAGTATCTTCCTCAGGCTGGCAGCAAGTAGTACTGTCATAACTGACTTTTTACTTACTTCTTCATTTACATCTTTATAACTTCTATCGCTTCATTCTAAGTTCTGCAGTTTCACCAAGCAAAAATGCTTTTGGCAGAAGGGTTTTAAGAATTATGTACTCAGTACAGCCTGCCAGACCACTGCTGTAGACTAGAATACAACCCTGCCTTTCAAGTGGAAAGTTCAAAAATGTCACCAAGCTTTGCCCAGTGACACAGTATTCTGAGAAGACTTTGAATAAAAATATTAAAATTTTGGAAAAAAATATTAAAAAATCTACACGGTGTTTAACTCCACACATAGTTTTAATCCCATCATGTTTTAATTAACTCATAAATGTGTGGACAAAGATATTTTACATATGTGGAGTTGTATGCATTTCTTTCAGTATTTCCACTTACTTTGCCCTGTAGAATGAACCTCACGTTTTGTGTGTTATGAACACCCATGTGAATCCCACTATATATTTAAATGACAGTTTTACATACCTAAGTAAAAATTCTTTTTTTTTTTTTTCTTTTTTTTCCCTGGAGTAGATAATGTTAAGAATTTGAATCATGACTCTGAACAGAAGTAAACCATATGTGTTATTTTGCTTGTGATTTTTCTACATCTTGAAACCTATTCAAGCATAAGATTGGATTGCAGCTACTTCTGCATTAGACAGTGTTTAGTGATTGTTGTGGGAACTAGATATATCTGTTCTTGTTCTATGCATGTGTGCTTTAAGAACTTTTCAAGGTGCCTCTTGTGTTTATCTGTGTTAGAGCTAAATCTGAGCTTACGAAATGGTGCTTTTATAATTTTTGTCACACTATTCTTTATTAAAGATCACCAGATGTTACAGATACTTGCAGATTTTGCAAAGTAGTTTCATAAACCAATATTTTTTTTCTTGTGAGATTATTTGAGACCTACCGTGGCCTTTACCACCCGGCTTTATAGACAAACAAGTAGCATGATCTGAATAAAGAAAGGCAAACAAGGGAAGACACAGGGGCACTGAATTGATATGATGTCCTTCTTCCTTTCATCGTCTTTCTGATTAGTTAAAATGCTGGAGGAATGTAGCTCTTATGTTTTGAATGAAATTTTATGTTTGCAAAGGGTTGTGTCTGTGATTGAACTACATGTGTATGCTTCATACTGTCTTACTGTTTTGCCTACAAATTTCTTGGTCCCTTTAAGAGGCACGTGCAAATTTGTCATCCAAATAGTCTTTATTTCTTCACATGCAAGTCAATATATCCAGGCCTCACAGAACAGAATCATGCAGACTCATTTAGGGTAGACAGGGCCTCAGGAGATCTTCTAGTCTGCATAAAATTAAACTGAGATGTATAAAATAAAAAAGACAGAATTCAGAATTTTTTACTTGAAGGGTCTAATTGGTTAAAAATTACTCGGTAAAATTCATTACAGAATTTAGAGAGAGAAAAAAAAGGTGTGAATCAATTCACAATGATCTCACTTGTTACATTTGGTTACGAATATCAAGTAATTTGTATAAATTTTTATAACACTTGCTAAATAACACCAAGACAGTTTTGGTGCAACTGTATCTTGAATTAGAAGCATAGAATCATAGAATAGTGTGAGTTGGAAAGGACCATTAAAGACCACCTAGTTTCAACCCCCTGCCTTGGACAAGGTCGTCTTTCATTAGATTGGGTCGCTCAAATAAACTAATTTATTTTCGCAAGTTTTGTGTCATATACACATATATATACAAGTTTTGTGTTAACATCCTTATTTTTAGGAATACATTTCACTCCTTCTCATTCTTTTTAAGGTGCTGGTGGCTGGTCTCCACTCGTGTCCAATAAATATCAATGGCTTCAGATTGACCTCGGCGAAAGAACCGAAATTACTGCTGTTGCTACTCAAGGTGGTTATGGGAGCTCAGATTGGGTAACAAGTTACCTTCTGATGTTCAGTGACAGTGGAAGAAACTGGAAGCAGTATCGTCAGGAAGAAAGCATTTGGGTATGTTCTTTCAATAATGAGAATTAAGTTTCTGCAGAAGACTTAAAAGAGACTTGTTGTAAATCTAAGCAAGGCAGTGGAATATGAAGAACTACACCTGAAGTGTGTAGATAATTAAATGTACAAAGTAATTTAGCTTTTGAGAGATGAAAGACTGTAAAAAGCCAACAAACATCAAAACTCTTGCTGTAGCAATACTCCATTAAGACAGAAGGAATTATTTTGAGGACTGAAACCGTGCTACAAATCTCTTTTGTCTTGCTATATATGGCAAAGTTCTTTTCCCAAAAGTGTTGATCCCATTGCATGAAATTTGTCTTTTATTTAGGGGAAGAAAACCAAAACAAAGCAAAACACTTGCTTTATTTTTTCTGGAACATTAAATCTAATTGTAAGGATAAAACGAAACAACACAAAGAAATTAAAATCTTAACCCAACAAATCCCAGTTTGTTTAAAAGAAAGAAAGCAATATTTAATTTTTGGTCATCAAATTCAGAGCCTAATTTCTGATGCTTGAGGACATTTATCTCTGATTATCCTTGTAGCTAGTAATAATAATTAATAAGCCTTGCAAAACTCATCATTGGTGTGAATTTTAATGAAAACAAAGGTTATACAATACCAGAGAGATGATGCCCGAAATCCATATGAAAAAGTGGACTATATGGTTGTATACAAGGGTTGCATCTTTCCTTGATCCCGAATGATTAGCAGCTTGGACTAAAGAAAGAATATTGGAACTTGTGGTATATTATTTTATCCTATCGAGTTAATTCTGTTCTTGTGTCCATACGTAGAGCTGATTAATTTCTAAATTTTTCTAAACTTTCAGTTGTTCCTTGCCCCAGTTAAACATTATGTTAATATGTATTTAATTTTCTGCATTTTAATTTTGTTGACTTTTAATTCAAAATGTTCTAGTCACTCTTATTGTCAAAACCCATCTACGGTATAATGAGATTATCCAGTGTTTTATTTGTTGCATAATTATCCTTCTTTTTGAATTTGCTACATACTTCTGCTTCAGATTGTGTTTTCATAACAAAGGGAAATAAATGAGTTTCTAATCCATATGGCTGTGGGGAGTGAAAAGAAAATCAATCTTCCAAATGACAAATGAGCATAAGCTGCTACAATATTGTCTTTGCTCATCTTAAAACAGACTGATAAAACATATCTGAGAGGTAGTGCAGCTCGAGCTCTTCAGAGAAGGCTCTTTTGAAATCCCATATTGGTATTACAAACAGTGATGTAGATAGTTATTTCTTGAATATTGCCACCGGTAAAATATCAAATAAAAGTTCTGAAAAAAATAGGTAAATGCTGATGAAGACATTGGATAAGGAGGTTGTTAGATCTGTAGAGGGGAAGAGCAGAGCTTCAATGCTATTATCCAAAACTTAATAAAAAATGATTATTTCAATGATTGCAATGCAGATTGAAGGTATGGCTTGCAGGCAGTGATGCATAATTCAAGGATGGAAACCATCAAATTCAAGGATGGAAACCATCAAATTCAAGGATGGTCTATTGATCTTTTTTATGTATCTTTATTTAGGAGTTCTGCTTCTAGGAAAATAAATTTTCTCTTCTCTAAACCAATATGTAGGCATAGTCTTGTAGTGAAACTCTTAAATCTCTATTTATTTTATGGATTTCCTCTGCCTGTTATCTCTATAAGCTGTCTTTGGAAATGAAGTGCTCATTTTCATTACAGGCAAGACCATCCCACGTTTTATGACAGTTGCTGCATTACTGTGTTATTTCTACCCTGTTTTTAATGGAATCATTACCCTGTTACAAGACTGCTTAGAACAAGTATGGTTTTTGGTTATTTTTAATAATGAGGGATAACGCCCAGTTTTGAGGACCATGTGTGGAAATCTTCTCTAGGTAAGGATTTTCACCTTGTAACAATTCTTCCTAGACTTAAGCAGAAAAGATACTTCTCTTATCTGCACATTCACAGCTCCCTACTTTTTGTTTTTCTTTTCAGATGTTAGTTTTGAATTGTCTTTGTGTCCTTATGGTTTATCTTAAAGTTCTGAAGCTCCTGTCATTGGTGCAGCTGTAGGACTTTTTTTCATTTACTGTAAAGTTTTTGTAACAACTGAGATGAAAGAGGACTATCTAGACATCTACAAATGATCTAGTTATGAAAACTCTCTTTGCAGACTGTGGAAAGGGCATTGTTTTTTCCAAGACTGGTTCCTTTTACCTCAGGTGTCTTTGTTAGGTTGAAGTGAACCATGTAGAACTATTTCATTTTCATTTCATCGCCTGTTGGTGCTGAATTTGGATGTAGACACTCTCAAGTTAGGTGAGATTAACCTCTCTTCCCTCTTGTGGCTGCTAAATATGATTTGTTTCCACTTCTCTGTATACTGGGAGCTGCTACCTCATAACTGTTTGGAGTTTATTTTTTATGTAGATTTTATTTATTGCTTAAAGTCCTTTACTGACTAACGAAGTTTTTTTGAAAGACTAACCCCATTACACTTTTTTCCCAGAACTGCTGTGGTTTAAGTATTGTTAGCTAAAGTTAGGTATAGGTTTTACAGCAGAGGTTTTCTTACTTCATCCACACATTTTGTTGAAAGGAAAAGATTTCTGTCCAAAAATATGTGTTTTACCACTAATAAAAACTATTTTGCTTGAGAATTTTATCTTGACCAGAACTGTACCAACTCTTAAAAGATGTGAATATTGACCCCAGTAAGCACTGACTGAAAAATGTTACAATAAATATCAAGAACAGTGTAGAAAATAATTAAGAGTTAACTTTAAAAAGGCAGTAATAGTCATATCAGTGAGGACAGAAATCTTTTTCTTTGATGATGATTAGTTCAATCTTGGAAGAAATCAATTCAAGTCAATTCTAGATTTTCTTTAATTTTACCATAAATATAAAAGTGTTTGAACAAGGCATGTTTTGTCCCTTTGTGTTCTTCACTCTCTTTTTTTATTTTGTTTTTTTCCTATTCCTTAGGATGTAGCTTCAAATGAAGTAAAGCCCAAACTCCCAAGCCCAGTTTTTTTGCATGGTTCTTTATCTTACCTCTTCCTTTTTTTTTTTTTTTTTATTTTTATCTGTTTGTATGTTACGTTATTGGATTTTTTTCCTCTGGAAATGACAATTCTTTTCCCTTCTCTTCTTTCTGACTTCAGGAGGTATACAGTAAAACAGCACAAAAAGTGTACACTCAGCTTAAATTTTGGTCAAGAAGTGCTAAGAAACTTTTTATGTCTTTAAACATTAGCTCTTCATTCTTCCTAGTAATTCATATTCTAGATATCATCATCTGTGAAGAACCTCATATTGTAGTTGATATTTATCTGTTTATTGATCCTTTTAACTAGTATAATTTCTTGTTTAACTAAATTCATAGTTTTGTATCACAGAAGTTTTTATGTTGCCTACTCTCCCCTTTCCATTACTAATTGCTCTCCTCTTAAAAGGAGAGTAGTAAGGTAACAGAGGTCATATTCTGTGTCATTTTAAAAGGAGGAGTTAGGAGAGGAAAGAAGGAGAGCAATTCACGGTTTGAACAAGTTTTCCATGGCTAATAATTTAGGTGAAAACCTGAGTGGTCTAGCTTATGGAGAAATGCATCATGATGTTATTCATTAGCAGGAATTTTGAAGAAGAAAAGAAATACAATTTCTTTGATTTAGTGTTGATTTAGTGTTCTCTGATACAGCTAGGGAAATACACATAAGTTCGGCCTCATGGGTTTTGGTTTTGTTGTGGTTTTTCCTGCAAGAATAATGATTTATCCGTTCCACAACTGGAATCGAGTTTTCAGTTTTATTTGTTTTGAATTTTCTTTTTAAAATCTATATCTAAAGCAGGGAAATTAAAACTAATATTTATACAAAATTATATAAAATGTGGGGAAATTGTGACCATTTTTGTAACTTCTCTTTTGAAAGGCGAATTTCTTTGTGTCTATTTTTTTACATGTATTTGAGTTTATGAGGTTTATTTTCTGGTTTATTGAACTTAGCTGAAGCTAAAGCTGGAAGTTTGCTTTATTATAGGTTCCTCAGTCCTGTGACTTTATATAGAAGTAGCTTTGCTCCGAGTAACTATTCTGGTAATATATAATATAATTTCATGACTATTGAAGGATTTATTGTGGATGCATTGCTACACATATTCACAGCTTCCTTTTTAAGGGAGTTGGCACATTAGAGTTTGTTGGAAGCTTCCCATGATGTAAAATAATTCACAACTATGGAAATCTACAGGTTAAAAAATACAGAATCACAAGTGTTCTGTGATAGTCACATTTCAGGATTCAAGAGTGTGGAGTTGCTTCACTGTTTTTTGGAACTGGTGACTCTTCCTTAGCCTTAGTGATTCATATTTTCAAGATCCTCCTCCCTGGAGAAATATCAGAGTCACCCTTCTCGATCATAACCTGCTTCAGTTTAAAAGCTAAAAGTTGTGTATATATGTTACTTTTCTGGACTTCTGCTAATTACTTTTTGAACAACAAAAAAAAATTAATTATGTTGATTCCTTTTGCAATCCCAGGCACAGATAATTTCAGTGGGTGCTCTATCACTAAAACTCTATTCTAAAACTTCAAATAGAACAGTTTTAACTACTTGGCTCAATTTTGGAACTCAGGGATGTACAACTTACCCACAACTGACCTCTGTCTTTCTGCAACATCCACGATGAGAAAATCATCACAGAGTTTGGCAGATTGCATAGTTTGTGTGTAAAAACTCCAAAGCTCACCAGTATGTTAAAAGTGATCCAAAATATATTTTTGCAGCTTCAAATTTTAAATTCTTCCCTGTAGAGGATAGTAACATAAAAAGACAAGCAAACTGAGTATTAATTTACCACATACAGTAAAAATCCTCTGCTGGGTGAGTGCTTAAAAAGAAATAAATTAAAAAGTGACTGCGTATCTCCGTGTTGAAAATATAACATTGGCATCAAAAAGGTTTGGTTTAGAAATACTCATTCTATTTCAAAATGATTTGTTAAAATAACAGTAGGAATGGTCATGGCATGGCTATTGTCCAAAACCTTAGATGTACAAATCTAATACACAAAACCAAGAATCACTGACTAGAAGAGTGTGAATCAGGAAAACAGTAGTGAAAAATGGTGATTATCAAAATCGAGGCACACGAGAGGTAAATTTTCTGATTTCATTGGATTACATTAAACAAAAATCTAAAATCCCATCTGAGATAAGAGAGACAAGGTTTACTGAAAAAGGGTTGGATACTGAAGCATTTCTTGAATGCAGAGGTCTGAAATATTTGCTTACTTTATTATTTAACTTAATGTGAGGAGGAGAATACAGACAGGTGAAGAATCAATGAGTAATAATTTATTCAATTAATATTTGAATTTTCTGCCTGAGAATTGCCTGTTAGAATGTGATTTACATAAATGAATTTGTCATTTTCAAATTATTTTTAGAATAGTGCTTTTATGAATAGTTCATGATTTTTATTCAGCTTGCTGCAATAATTAGGTATATGTCCTGGTCTGTTTTTAGTATGTACACAGATCTGTGTTGAAATTCCCTAACTAAGTAACCAAAAGTGTTAAGATCAAAGTTTTCTGAGTAAATGCTCGGAATAATGAATTTGAAATCAATTTTTCAGAAGAATTCTGTACTAATTTCATTACGCTATTCTGTATATACTTACAGTACCCCATGAACAAGCAAATTTTGGTAGGAAAAGCAAATGAGATATGAAAATGCTTAAATAATTTAATTTTTGAAAAGGATTGTGAGTTATCAGTTTTAACATGTTCACAGTTCTAAGGGAAATTAAATTCAAACATCTCAGTACTGGGTTCTGGGTTCCATTTATGATGAGGACATTTTGATGTTTATTTAGAACATTAAAATTTCTGAACTTACTTTCTAAGCTTTTGGATTTATGTATCCACTTCTGTTTAAAAAGCACTCTGACCACGCTGTTATTTTGGGACACTTAAATGGCAATCTACTAAGGTTAATTTAGCAGTCATAATGATTAATGTTCTGTATAAAATAACTTACAGTAGGTGAACAGATGAATGCATGGATCAAGGTTAACCTGTGCCAGAATATTTAATATAGGCTAAAAGGAAGGGCAAAAGGATTGAAACATCAGCAAAAAATACAGTGATTTAAATAAAATCTGTATTAATTGTGTGGCTAAACATTAAACAAATTATTAATGTCAAAACAGCTACAATACCCATTGTCACTACAGGTATTATGGCAGACCATGAGTGGGAAAAAAAGTTACATACAGAGTTAAAAAAGTATATTTAGGACAGCAGCATGCCTTGGAAATACCCAAGTCCAGCAGCACGCAGCAGTAAATATTCCTTGTAATTAGGTATTCAGAGGTTAGTTTAAATGTGTGTTGCAGTCATTAAATTAACAGGAGCTTTGGGAAACAAATGTAAATATCTTGGGATGATACTTTGTTATTTTAAATGCTGCTACTAGTGAACTAATTACTGTGTACTAGAGTTGGTTTCTGGGGCTGATCTTGATCAGAACTTTTTTCTGACTGTTACCTGCTGCATCATAAGCAATTGAAGAACATCTATGACTTTTTATATTTGTAGAAACCACAGGTGGCTATTTCATTGCTTCTGCCTTTCTCTGCGTGTTCACTTAGTGAGTTTGTGTTCTAAAAACCTGAACATGACTAATATGCATACTTCTAATATGCAGAAATCTTGCAAATTATCTATACAGAGCTGTTATCTTGGGTTGCTTTTGTAAAATATCAATGGTGCTTTTTCATTAAGGCAGTTATTTTCTTTTGACCTCTGTTTATCTGCACTCTGCTATGCCATTTTGCCATGAAAATGGTTCACTGTGATAGATGATAAATTATTCTATACCATTTCTACTTATTGGCTGTCTTAAAATCAATAACACTGTAGTATCCACTGAGTAAAAAAAAAAACTAGAACTAGAAAAAAAATTAGTTCTTTGCCTCTCAGGCTGGTCTAGAGTGATATGACACTGATCATATCATTCTTGTTCTAATATGAGAGGTTCGTGCTTGAACACATATACCTGCTCAAAAATTAATTATGATGAATGAGAAAACCTGTGGCACAGTTAGGAAAATAGTGTCCCTATTTCCTTAAACAGACATAGTGTAAGCTTGAAAAAATCATGCTGTCTTTGAAGAAAACATTTCATCTTCATAATCTGATTAGGATGTATTCAGTTTGCTCAGGGACTATTGAGCAGGAAAGTAAGAGCAGACCCCACATTCAGCTTCACTCTGTTTACCCCAGTCATTCCCTTAAATGTAACAAAAATACTTTCAGAAATCAACTTCAGACTTCATTTGGAAGAGTGTCTCTCTCGTACATGGGTTTGTTTTATGTCTGGTGTAGTTCCTGAGGTTTAAAAGTTACTGAAAGTACTGAATTTTTATAAAAATTTTGGTCATTGAACTTCAGAGAAAACCCCAAATTTATATTGAGTATCTAACATCTTAACCTTGGTATTGTGATGGGCATGCTATTTTAATAGTATATTAGTTATTGTAATAGTATTTTATTTTTACGGCATAACCATGTTTGTATCATTTTCACATTTCCCTCTTAAGAACTTAAAATTCCTTCGGAAAACTTCTTAAACATTGAAACTACAGAGTCCTAATAGTAGAAATAAGAGATCTAAGTGGTTTGTCATCATGGTGGTGGGTTTTCGTGTGTTTAGTTTGGGTTTGTTGTTGTTTTGATTGGGGGTTTTGTTGGGTTTGATTATTTGTTTCTTTTTTTTTTTTTTTTAATTTCATTTTCCTTTGTTCTTGTCATTTTAAGTTCTCTTTTTGTCCTGGTTCAGGTACTATGCTACTGAAGAACTAAAATCTGCCATGTCTAAGCATTCACCAGAAACTGAGAAAACCCCTGCCTCATCATTTTTTTGTGCAGTTGAGGTCATACATAATGGCTTCTGAAGGCTGTTAGAATGCAGAGACTTTTTTGGGGAAAAAATTGAAATCTGTTTTCAAAGTACTTGTCTTCAATGGGCGAATACAGTTAAAATGTAGGATGAATGGTTGGGATTGGAAGGGGCCTCTAGAGATCACCTAGTCCAACCTGCTGCTAAAGCAGGTTCAACTAGAACAGATTGCACAGGACAACATCTGAGGGGATTTTGAGTGACTCCAGAGAAGGAGACTCCACAGGCTCTCTGGGCAGTGCTCTTGCTTCCAAGAATCTGGGATTCCTGAGGGCTGGCCTTACCAGTGAAGACTAAAGCAAAGAAGTCATTCAGGATCCCCACCTTCTCTGTATCCTTTGCCACCAGGGCACCCACCTCACTCAGCATCAGACCCACATTTTCCCAAGTGTTCCTTTTGCTACCTATGTCCCTGACATCCCTTGCCAGATTTAATTCCAAATGGATCTTACCCTTCCTTATCCCATGACTGCATACTCTGGAAATGAAATCTCTATGTTTAAGATAGTTATACAAAAAGAACATTTTTTGAGATTATGTATGAAATCTCTGTTCAGTTTTGAAGTAAAAACTATTATTATAGTAATAGTTTGAAGTAAAAACTATTACTCTTACTATAAATGTCTTATTTTGTCAATATCACCTTGAATTGATAGTGACCTGACCAGTAACTTCGTAGAAACTCCACTGTGTACCTTTTTTTAGTTGGCTAAGATTCCATGTGACGATTCCATCATATCTTCAGAGCCTTGTTAATGGTATAGAATTTGCTTAGGTTTTACAAACTTGCTCTTTATATATTTTTGATTTATTATTGGCAATTTGAGTCATGTAAGGACAAACAAGATTAGTATCAATACTGTGTACTTTCTTGTCTCTGTATTTTATGGCCTTTCCTAAATCAAAAGCAATGTTATTCCTCTACTTGACATGTATTTTCATCTTAGCAGCATGCATTTCCATGCTGAATAAGGAATTAGTAGACTGGTGCTTAAAACCATTTAAATCTACATATTCTCTTGCCACACAGTGACATTTGCTACCACTTGTTTTAAAGGTCATAGGTAAGTAGGTTTAAATGGAATTTATCACATGTCATCCCTTCTATAAAACTTTCTAGATTTAAACTGTGAAAAGAATATTTCAATGTGTTTTAAATAAGCAATTCAGCAACTGTAGCAACACTACTCATACCTAGTAAAGATTTCTGTGTGATCAGTTCTACCCTTTGAAGATTCAGTGAATACCTTATTCTTTCTTACTTCTTAAATTGCCTTATTTTTTGAAGGTCACTAGCCCTAATTAAAATATCACTGACAAGAACTACCTTAATGTGCCTCAAGGAGCCCTCTCCACTATTTCTCTGTATAGTTGGCTGTAAAGAATCCACTGCAATTTTGTGGCTTTTTGATCCCCAAACTGAGTCAAAGTATCAGAAAAGTTCCATGAAACATTCTAACTTTCAGCATTTAACTAACTTTAAACAATTACTATTAAATTGTTTATTCTCTACGTCTGTTAATTTATCTGCAACTTTTTCAGCATTGTATCGGGGCGAAGTTGGGATGTTATTTTTTGGTCTGTGTTTGGCCCCAGCCACCTGCGAAAAGCTTATGTTTTCTCCTGCCAAGTCTGCTGGTAAAGCAGTGAATTTGGCCTTGGAGAAAGAGCTTCTGTGTAAACTGTTTTAATTGGTCTGTTGTGATTGGCCCATTGCTCTTCAAGGGCAGTTGGAGGACAAAGTGATGATGATGGTGCTGAAGGCCATCCCCCAGACTCAATTGATAAGACCCCCCCCAATTCACTGCGCCTGCGTCAGGGGATTTCCAAGGTGCTCACGCATGCACAGGAGGGGTGCACTTACATAACTGAAGGGGTGGGATTGAGAGCCCCTGACGGGGCGGTGCTGGCCACACCTCCCCGGGGCAGGTGCTCTCAGTAAACTTTATAAAGGCAGACTGGTGTCTGGTAAGGGATCTTGGGCTCTTCACGACGGACTGAATTGCTTCTAGCGGGGACGCCTGCTGAAGTGGGAGCCTGCCACCCCTCTGGACCACGCAGCTGCTCAAAAAAGGCTTTATTACTGGTTAGAGTGGGTAAGACTTTCTTATGGGTGACACCTAGGTGAGTAGGGTGTCAGGATAGTAACTTGGGGGTTTTTTTGTGCACTTTTTCCTCCTTGGCCCTAATTCTTTTCCTTCAGGCGCCTGTTTTTATTCACCTTTTCCCTGTTTGCCACCTTTTTCCTTATAAATAACTATTGTTTTGCCAACTAGCAACGGTGTTTGGTTTATTCATGTACCAGGATCCCTTGAACCTGTTCTTTCCCTTTGGTGTTCCACCTTTCCCTGTTACAAGCATGTTTTTTTGTGTGAAGGTGTAGTGGTTTGGATTTTGTTTTCCCCCAGAGGCTAAGAAAGTGGTAGCCCCCAAGGGGTGGAAACCCCTGGAAGTTTTGAAATTCTGCCCAATAGGCGCTCCTGCAAAAATGTAAACATATCACAACCAGACCAGAAGAGAAGAGTTGTAGTTTTGGTAGAAGAAGAGGTAGCCATGTTGTAAGACCACGAGGAAGGGGGCTCGGAGCCCCTCGGGGCCTCTGGGGCCCCCCAGCCCCGGTTGGGGGCTACAGGGACGTGGAACAGTGTTAAGCTGGACTATGTATCTGTAGCTATGAACTGGGGAATGGTTCTTCAATGTGAGCAGAGACAGCAGCAGCGGACGCAGCGTCCGGAGACTCTGACTAAGAGCCAGGACAGAGAAGAACTGAACCGGAGAAGCAGCAGAAGCCAGCAGCTGAGTTCTACAGAGTTCTTGGGGGTAAGAACTGATACCAGACCCCCCAAAACTCCTTTGAGACCTCCGAGAAGGAGGAATAGATGGACTCCTATTTGAGAGGAGCCCTGAAGTACATGCAGCAGCGGAGAGAGAGAGAGAGGAGCTGAGAAGCTCGGTCGTCCTGAGAGCTGAGCCAGGACGGTGTGGGAGGTTGGCCTTGGGGCCCTCCCTTGCTGCAAGCTACAAAGAAGCTCGCAACCTGAGACAGGGCACAGAGGCCCTGCAAGGAGCTTGAATCTCCTGGAGATACCAGATCGTCACGAAGACCCCCCTGTGTCTCATGATATGACCGTGGTGGAACGACCTTTGTCTGGGGTGACGTAGTCCACGGAGGAAGACCCCTTTACCTGTGTCAAGGGGCCGAGGGAGCTTGGATACCTCCCTCGTGAGTGCTGGCAGGATCCAGCAACAGCTGCATGCATGAGATGAGGAGAACCTGCTGCCTTAGAAGAAGCTGCTGCCCTGAGAGACTGGAAGGGATCTGTCCTTTCCCTCCTGGACTTTTATTTGGAGGGGAGAAGAGATCTGATCCATTGTAAATACTTATGTCATGGTAGAGATAGTTGTGATCATGTGTATAATGTATTATGATATTTATTTGTACAGTCATTGTAATATATTCCCTTTCCCCCATTCTGAGTCTGGTTGTGTTTTGTCTGGAAAAACCCATCTCACATTGGGTTGAGATGTAGGAGGGGGATGGAGCTAGGGAATTGGATTTTGGGGCTATCTCAAACCATGACATAAGGTCACAACATCTTTGACTTATTTCATCTATTAAAAAAAAAGGAATTGACCATACAGGGTTTTTTGTGTAGAGCTCAGTAACTCCCATAATTTTCAATAAAAACCCTATAGATAAGATTTTATTTGGTTTAGTAGACAGGTCATGGATTCTACATATATTTGTCTGTCTTACTATCACATTTGTCTTTTTGACAGTTTAGGTTGTGGAAGACATTAGTGAATTTTTATTTGAAAATCTGTTGAAAATTCTATGTGACAAAGTCTCTACACTGCAGTTGAAAACAGTGTCAGATAAGCAAACAAAAAATCAGAAAAGGAAAAAAAACAGAAACAGGTTGTGGGTTTTGTTGCTTTGTTGGACTTTTGGGTTTTTTGTTGCTTTTGCTTTGATCAGAACCACTACAGTATTGACACATAATAACAGATCTAAAGAAAGGGGATCTGAAAAGCTATATTTTTTTTGTTTTTCTTTGACTCATTAATAACTATAGGTAAATCACTTCTTACTGCTTCAGAGGGGAACATTAAAAATACATTCTACAGAGTATACTTTGTAGTTGAGAAGGAAGTTAGGTTTTAGGAATAACGGAGTAAATTCAGTAATTTAAAGATACTGTCAAACGCTGGAAGAAGATCAAAGATATTTACCATTTGGCTTGGTTTTCCCATTATTTTTTATCCCAAGAGCTTGTATCGAGTTTGAATGGCAAGATACTGGGGGAGGGAGGAAGGAGGGAAGGCACCCCAAGGGGTGACCTCTCTGGAAGCTTCCCAGATAACTGATAGAGCCAATACCAGCCAGCTCTGAGGTGGACCTGCTGCTGGCCAAGTCTGAGGCCACCACTGGCTGTGGTAGTTCCTCTCCAATAACATATTCAAGGTGTGGAAAAAATTACCATGGAACGCAGTAACCAGAGAGAGGAGCCACAATTACGTGTGAGCAAAGCCCTGCAGACACCAAGGTCAGTGAAGAAGAAGGAAGAGGAGAAGGTTCTCCAGGATCTGGAGCACAGATTCCCCTGCAACCTCTGGTGCAGACCATGGTGAGACAAGTCTGTGCCCTTGCAGCTCACAGGGTCTACAGTGGAGCAGAGATTTACCTACAGTCTGTGGAGGACCCCACACCAGAGAAGGAGGTGTGACCCCATGGGAAAGCCACTCTGGAGCAGATTGGCTGTCAGAACTAATGACCCCATGGGGGATCCACACTGGAGCAAGCCTGTTCCTGAAGGACTGCAGCCCATGGAAGGGATCCCTGCTGGAACAGTTCAAGAAGAACCACAGCCTGTGGGAAGGACTCACGTTGGAGAAGTCAGTGGAGGACTATCCCTGCTGGGAGGGATCCACAATAGAACAGAGGAAGAGTGAGAGTGAGACTTTCCCTGAGGATGAAGGACTGGCAGGAACAACATTGGTGAATTGACCACAACCCCCACTGCCTGTCTGCCTGTCCAGCTGGAGGGAAGGAGGTAGAGAAATTCAGGAAGAAGGGGAGGGGTAGGAGGAAGGTGTTTTAAGGTTTGCTTTTATTTCTCATTTTCCTACTCTGATTTCATTGGTAATAAATTAAGCTAATTTCCCTAAGTTGACTCTGTTTTGCCCATCATGGTAATTGGTGAGTGATCTCTCCTTGTCCTCTTCTTGACCTACAAGCTTTTTGTTATACTTTCACTTCCCTGTCCAGTTGAGGAAGGTAGGGCACCTGGCCAGCCAGTGGCAACCCACCAGAGAGCTCTATTCCGTTGGTACATGCACAGAACAGGGAAAATGACTGTTTACTTGTTATTAATTTAATAAATTAAAAGACCAAGAGAAAATGCTAGTTGCATTTCCCTTTGCCATTAGAGAAAAAATGGAATCTGTACTTCACAAACTATCCTGGACAACCTCAGCATTTAGATTTTTCTAGAAAAAAAAAGGATAAGGAAATTGGAAAGACATTAAGAAGATTTTTCTACCCACATAACGTGAGGCTGAAAGAAATAAGTTATCAACACTGAGGAATACTGAAAATATATATATATACATAAATAATCTGAACTCATATACATATATATATGATGTTCAGATTATTTACTTTAGGAAATCTGTATGTATTAAATTCAGCACGTGAAATAGCAAAGAAATTATTTTTCAAAGAAGAAATAAAGGAACATTCTGTATTGGGTAAATGATCCATCTAGCTAGTATAAAACAACTCTGTTGATGACACAGTAAAACTTGGTAGCTAATAACCTGAATCTTCAGAGTTACATGATTAACTATTTTTCATAAGACTTCCACTTGGAGGGTTGTTTTTGTTGGTTTTTTTTGACTAAATAAATTATCCATTTTATCCATAAAATATAAACAGGTGACTTCAAAGTGAATTTTCATAGGTGTGTTACACCTTCACTGGATGCCAAATATCTTCAGTAGATCTGAAGTCAGATCCATGATTTTTATTTTCCACCACCGAGTGTTTCCATCTCTCCCTCACTCATATTCAATGTATGAAAATTAGAATCTGTTGTTATAGAGACTCTGTCAAGTTTCCTAGCACGATTAAAAATCTGTCTTCCCTAACTGGGATGTTATATTTCCTGTCTAGATGGTCCCTATCTGGAAAACCAGCCTGAAAAAGATGTTTATAGCTAGACAAAACCACCTGTGACCTTCAGTAACTGAGACAAAGAGCTAAACTGTTGGCTTTCAAGTTATTTTGTATCCTAAAAATGATGCTTATCTATAATATGTTCATTTTCTGAAAGATGGAAGAATTAATACGCTGGTTTATCAGTCTCTGCAGCAAACATGCACCTTTAGAAACCTATGGTTTAGAATTTTTCTGGAATAATTATAACAACCAACTTTTCTTCAGTTTAGAAAGGATCCTTTAAATTATGCGAGTTCAAAGGAGCTTTCTGGATGAAACCCAGAGAAACTGTCTCTTTTTAAAGAAGGAAATACCAAAGCCATTCTAGAGTATTTTCAGTTCAGCAAAGCAAGGAGAATGTTTGTTCAGCTATTTTAGATGCACATATTTTCCCCTTCAGTATTATTTGTTTTTTTCTAATTTTGTACAATTGTTTTTAAGAATGCTGGAATTGTAGCATGAACCTTCATAGTCTACCTAAAAAACTAAAATCCCTCAAAAACTGGATTAAAGCCAGTTGCATGTAGCCTAATGCTGACCTTTTTTGCTCTTTTTGTTGGTGTGCAATGGTGTGAGAAATCAAAAAAGTCTCTGGGAGATGTTTTCTAAGCAAAGCTGTGGATAGGAAAATAGCATTCCAGTGCTTAAGTAGTCTAGAAAGACTTGGGAAGTGGCTTGGGTAAAAAATTTGCCTTTTTTGTCTGGTTCTCCACACCTGTTTGTAGTGTGGTTTCATACTTTTGGAAGAAGTTCTGCAGGACAGGAAGAGATACATGCTAATTGTATATGTTAATTGACCACTAAAGACAGAGTTTGAGCACTATTTGTATGTAGTGGACATTGTACTACTGGTGCAAATGTGGGAACAGCTTAGAAGTTTGTCTTTTTTTCTTTCTAGTACATCTTTTAATTCAGTGCTAGCCTATTCCAAGAAAACTTTGGCCTTCTACATTGGCTATGGATACACTGTAGTCCCTGTAAAACACCCTATAACTGTAAAACAATACCTGACACAGACTCTTGAAACACTTCTGCCAAGGTTTATAGCAAACATCCAAGAAACTATTAAAATATTGAGTCAGTAAAAAAAAAATATACCAGTGTCCTGAGAGTAGTATATAATGCAACTTAAGTCAAGATAGTTATATCATTTTACACATGCTAAAGTTGTCGTGATACTCAGTTAAAAAGATGAAAGAATCATATAGCTTAGTAGCTGTTTGTCTTCTAAGGATGAGAACTACTGAAGACTTTCCGACATAGATATATCCCATTGTGGAATAGATCTCTGGTGATACCAGTTACCTGTTATTAATGATGGATTAAGAGACTATATTTTAGATTTCCTGTCTTTTTAGATTACTTATGGCTATATTCACTGGTGTCAGATAAATTCTTTCAAAGAAAATCTTGGTTCTGCAAAAAGGAGGCAAGGGAATTAATATCTATTCTATATCTACGTCTCTTTTTACCTATAAGTCTCATAGTTGCTGACAGAGGTTGTAGATACCCTTGTCCCTGGATGTGTTCAAGGCCAGGCTGGATGGGGCCCTGATCCTAGTGAGTGGCAACCCTGCCCATGGCAAAGGGGTTGGAAGTGGATGATCTTTAAAGTCCCTTCCAATCCAAACCATCAGGAACAGTGTGGCCAACAGGTCCAGGGAAGTGATTCTTGCCCTGGACTCAGCACTGGTGAGGCCACCCCTGGAGTGCTGTGTCCAGTTCTGGGCCCTCAGCTCAGGAAGGACATTGAGGGGCTGGAGCAGGTCCAGAGGAGAGCAACGAGGCTGGGGAAGGGACTGGAGCACAAGTGCTGTGAGGAGAGGCTGAGGGAGCTGGGGCTGTTCAGCCTGGAGAAGAGGAGGCTCAGGGGAGACCTCCTCACTCTGCAACTCCCTGACAGGAGGGGGGAGCCAGGGGGGGTTGGTCTCTTTTCCCAGGCAACCATCAGCAAGACAAGAGGGCTGGGTCTTCAGCTGTGCCAGGGGAGGTTTAGATTGGAGATTAGGAAGAATTTCTTTGCAGAGAGGGTGCTCAGCCATTGGAATGGGCTGCCCAGGGAAGTGGTGGATTCTCCGTCCCTGGAGGTTTTTAAGGTGAGACTGGATGTGGCCTCAGTGCCATGGTCTGGGAACAACAGCGGGGTTGGATCAAGGGTTGGACTTGATGATCTCAGAGGTCCCTTCCAACCCAGCTGATTCTGTGATTCTATGATTCAGTGACTCTCCGACTCTATGAGCATTTTTGCTGTCATACTTAAGGAAAGGCTGTGTCAATGCCTTGTGATTTGATCACATAGAAAGTATGGTGCAATATTTTTAGTCTTGAGTTTAGGCTGTTTTTCACGTGACTTAATATCTCAGTCACTCTCAGACAAATCTGTAGTCTGAGCAGCTTAACTGTGAAGAAGTCACCTTACTTCCTTAGCAGGATTCCATCTGCAAAAACAACAACAAAAAAAAGATCTAATGCAAACAGAACAATCTCTTCCTACTTTGCCTCTCATTTGGTAGGTGAATCCTGGCCCTTTGAAGAAAAAAATAAAAGTCTGTCCCATTTAGCTGGATATGTCATGTTGGAAAAACCTTAACTTTGTGAATAGTCAGATTTTCCCAATTACTGAGAAATCATAAAAAACTGCCTGAGTTTATAAAGACATGGAGACAAGTATATTCTAAACAAAGGCTCTGCATTAAAGGCATCAGATGGAGAGAGAGATAACTGTTTCATGGAGAGAAGAATCTGTTACTCTATACTAGGAAATATTCAAAAGGGCCACTTGTTTATTTTACACATTTTTAAAGCACTTTGCAATTCTAGCCAACCATTTGAGTCCCAAAGGAGAATTAAACAACTCTATATGAGAAAATTTTGTTAATGCGAAACCAAAAAAAGAATTTTTTGTTCAATATTGAAGCCTCTTCTAGCGAGTTTTCAAATTATTAGTTAAAAAAACCCCTCCTGCACATCCAGGAGTATTGTAATAAAAAATATTAAAATTTAATGCATTGCAGATCACCCAGGTATCTAAGGTCACTGACATAATTACAGGTGAAAGTGATGTACATTAGCACAAGTTCACTGAGTGCAAGTGGTATGAATTATTTTCCAATTTTTAGTGATTAGAAAGTAGAAAAATAGTGGAAAAGTATTTGTTACCTTTTAAGCATGATTCTGCTGACTTAACTGGTTGTTTTGCCACAAATACAAACAGATATATATCTATATTAACCTTGCCATTGCAAGTTGTAACAGTCATATCAGTTACTTTTATGAATCCATCCATAATATTCAAACATACGTTATATTACTCTTTCTAACAACTGTATCTTTCAAAACTTAGAATGTATTATTTACCTCTGGTTGAAAATATTTGGGCATATCTTCCAATCTGTGGTAACAAAGAGCTTTGAAATGTTTTAATCAGTGGAAAGCAAAATTAATCAGGTATGTCCAAAAGAGTATCAGCATCGAACATATCCTGAGATGTTACTGATTATGTTTTAATGACTATTTGAGCTTAGTGTTTGTTGCTGTTGTATGGTTGTATTTGGTGGTCATCTAACAAAGTCAGTGTGAGTTATGGGCAGACTCCACATTGCAGCATTTTACACCGTGATTACAGTTTATTTCACTTGCAGTGAATTTAATTAGCACGTCACTTCTTGGGGTTTTGCTTTTTTAAGATTGGGGCTGGATTTGAGACTGTTATCATACTCCTGAAAGTTGACTCTCAGAAAACCTGTGATCTTCTAGCTGAAGACTCATCCCTTTTTCAAACTCTTCTTAATATCTTAATTCTGTACTGCTTTTTGTAAAAGCTGACAGAGGTAAATCCCAATTAAGAGATGAGGAGTTGCAGGAAAGTTTGGAAAATTTCAAGTTTAAATTAATCTGTAAAAATGTGTAGCTGTGAAGTTGTAATTGGATTAGTCTTATGATGTCCTCACTGCTTAAACTCTCTAATAGAAAGTTGTTATTTTAGTGTACTGGAGAATTAGCAAGGGCAGTGGTCAATATTTCTATTTATTTATTTATTTACTTTTGCTGTTTAATGTTGTTTGTTTGGTTATTTTTTTCCCACTGCACTGATTCCTTCTCTGTTTTAGCTTGTGGAGTCATAAAAGTTTCCTTTTGAGTGTGAACAGATGGAATGTTCTGCTCAGGGATAGAACAGTTGTAGAAAGGAGGATTTGTGGTGGTCTCAGCAGCAAAAACTTCCCCTGATTTGTCTTAATGTTGCTGAAAATTGCAAACATCCTGGTTGTCCCTTCCCACCTGTCCATCAGTGTTCATCACATTCTGGCACACAGAGTGGGTGGTGAGAGTTGAAAGCATTTCAGGCCCAGGAGAGCAGTTTTATCCTTCTTGTTCCCCATACTGAAAAAAGTTGCTGTCACCCACAATTTTATTGTACGTTAGTATTAGAGCAGTAAAGAACTGAAATTAGCAACTCTGTTACCCAAGATTTGCACTTAGTGAAGAGAAAATACATATCTAATCCTAACAGTGTCTAAAACACTGTCTTCATCTACTTGTGTCTCTATATTTATTTCTTCTGTGATAAGACCCTTAAATTAGACTTCTTAGTGAAGTGCCTAAAGATAGAAATCTTGGATCTGGGACAGAATATTAACATTTCCCAGAAATTAACACAATTTCTGAATAGGCCTGTGAAGTAATAAAGGCAAGTCATGTGCTTTAACATAGTTTGTAATAAATTATATCTGTTGCTAACATGATAAAAATTGAGATTATTAGTAGGATGAAAACTGATTCTGTCTAGAGCTAGAGATGCATTTGTTGTCTCTATTCTGGCACTATGGTGTTATTAGATCTCAATAGTAAGTAGTTGTTTGAGAATCCTGTTTTGGGCCAGCTATGCCCGTGCAAATAATGTTCTTAATGTTAAGTAAATAGGAAGCCTGGAAATGAGTACAACTACATGTGGGGTCTGGCTGCCAGGCAAGAACACCTCACTCTCACTTACACAGAACGTTCCTTAGTAACCAGTTCAACATTTTATCCCCTAATTCTTTGCAACATTTATCATGGCCTGGCTTCACAAATGAAGATTTGGGAAGGGTCTACCCACGTTTGTTACAAACACACTGGTGGCTAAAAAGGCCAATACGAGACAGACACGTCCAGTTGCAAAAGGCACAGCAGAAAGACTCCTTAGGTGGGAAATTCTGCAGGACACGATTCTTTCTGCCTTGTCTTTTCTCCTCAAGGGTGATCCTGCTGAGTTCTCAAAGGCATCAGCAGCGTTATAGATGGGGTGTCTCCAGACCTCCCAATTGGAGCCCAGAGTAGACCAGTTCTGATGATCAATATGGCCAAGGCTGAGATGTTGTTTCAGGCAGTCCTTGTATCTCCTCTTTGGGGCTCCTCTCTTGCAGCAGCCAGTGGCAAGTTCACCATAGAGCAGGATCTTAGGGAGGGGGTGGTTGGTCCTTCATCCTGGAGACGTGCCCTGCCCAGCACAGCTGTGTTCTCAGCAACATGACCTCAATACTTGTGACTGTGCCTGTTCTAGAACAGATGTATTGGTCACATAATGTGACCAGTGGATGTTTAGGATTGTTCGGAGGCAGCGTTGATGGAAGCGTTCGAGGAGTCGCAGGTGGTGGCGGTAGATGACCCAGGATTCAGATCCATACGAGAGAGTAGACAGCACTATGGCTCTGTAAACACTGATCTTGGTACTTTTCTTCAGGTGTTTATTTTACCAAACTCTTTTATGAAGCTTTCCAAAGGCACTGTATGCCTTTGCTAACCTGTTGTCTATCTCCCCATCAATCTCACCATCCGAGGAGATGAGGCTGCCCAGGTAATTAAACTGCTGGACTGATTTGAGCTCTGATTGGCCAATGGTGATGTGGGGATGATGGAAGGCTTTCTGAGGTGCAGGTTGTGTCTTCTTTAAGCTGATTTCCAGCCCAAAGAGCTCAGCAGCCTCTGCAAAGCAGGATGTTAAATGCTGCAGAGCTGCTTCTGTGTGGGTAACAAGGGCGGTGACATCAGCATAAAGCAGCTCCCAGACAAGAAGGTTTAAGGTCTTGGTGTGGGCCTTCAGTCGCCTTAGGTTGAAAAGGCTTCCATCAGTACGGTATCGGATGTAGGTACCGTCCTGATCATACCATCTTTGTACTCACACACACATAGACTGTTCCTGAGTAATCAGTTCAACATTTTATTAACTAATTCTTTGCAACATTTATGGAGTCATAGTATCTATTACACTAAGCTCCTTTTAAAGACCCACATACCTTTTAATCATCTGGGGGGATGGTGACTCAACTATTTCCCTTCGAAGCCAGTTCCAGAGGTTGACAATACTTCTGGTGAAGAAACTTTTCCTAAGATCCAGTCTGAAACTCCCCTGGTGCAACTGGGGGCCATTTCCTCTTTTCCTGTTGCTTGTTACTTGGGAGAAGAGTAATGAGCTATGCCTTGCAGCATTCTAGAATTAATTTGGGAAATATATACATATATATATATGAATATATGTGGATGCTGTTCATCAGAATAATTATGACAGGAAGTGCAGTCTTATAATAAGACCAGTTGCTCTGGGGCATCTGACATCCTTAGCTATCAAAAAGAAATAAGTAAAAAACAAATAAACAAAAAACCCCAAAAACAAACAACAGAAAAACAAAAAACAAAAAAAACCCACAACAACAACAACAAAACAAACAAAAAAAAACAAAACCAAAAAAACCAACCCCCACCTACATTATGTAGGAAAAATGTTCACGTGGAGAATCCTGTACTGATTTTTTGTGACCAAAAGATCTGTCTTTAAAAATTTAAGTGGATTTTCCTTGGGTCTGTGTATGGGTCAGTCCTATTTGTTTATGATTGCTGTCAAAAATGGGCAAAATCTCAAATACATCTGGAAAAAATCCATAGGCAGTTCATATAGGCTTTTTTTTTTTCCAAAGACCAATGATAACTACATAAAACTGATGGTATTTAGCTGGGACATCGGCCTTATTAACAGTAAGAGAAATGTTTAAGACATTTTAAAAATTACTAAAAGAACCGTCACAGCTTGACACTTGTTTAGCTGTTTCATTTCAGTTCACTCATGGTAACAACAACTTTTCAATCTTACTATTAGGAAGATTGCTTTAGTATCATTTTTAAAAAATACCTTCTATACCAAAGTTTTCTCAAAATGGTTTCAAGAAAAAAAAGGTAAACTTGCTTAACAGCTTCTACGCAGAAGCAAGATTAAAATTCTGGTAAATAAAAGTATGAATAAAAACGTTTGCATTTTACTTTTCATCTTTTTGAGAAATTTCAGACTTGAACAGGAACATGCAGTTCTGAAGGGGACAAATTCTGATTTTTTTTTTTTCCATTTTGAAATGTTTTACATTCAAGCAGTTTTGGTTGTCAGATTTATTAACACTTTATGAAATAACAGAAGATAAATAAGACCCAAGTTTATTGTTTTGCTTTTTTTTTTGAAGATGAGATCTTCACTTTTGTCCTGTATATCCAAGGCTAAGATGCATAGATATTTTATTATGCATAAATCTTCAAATCCAGTAGGAAATCAAAATTTTTCATACTTTGTGATTCCTAATATGTAACTGTGAGACATTACACAAAGCTTTTTTTTTTCATTAGAGTTATACTAGTTTATTTTTAAATTGAAATAAACAACTTTGGATTACATTTGTTTCTTATGAGGAACTTAACCTCAGCTATAAAATACATACATATATATGTATATATGTATAAATAATTATTCAAATTCTGAAATTTAAGACTATCTCAGTGAAATTGTAGTACAAATGACATGAACAAAAGCAGTATACAAGCCCTTGAAATCTGTTGCTTCTATGAAAATTGATTTTTTTAAAATATTATTTTACATCATAGTGAACCTGAAGCTTTTCACAGGGTAGAAATAAATTTGAACTATGATTCTCTTTCTAGAACTTCAAAAGACCCTAGACCTAGTGGACTCAAACTACTAATCCACATTCTTTATTTGTTTTTTAGGGGTGTTTCACCATAATAATAAATTTACTCTTTATGTATAATTTATTAATTAATTTCCATGTGCAAATTTGAAATTTTTCTTCACTTAACTTCAACAAAATTTTAAATTTTATTTCTTTGTTTGGGACTACAAATAACTTCCAGTTCTTTCACAAATAGCAGTATTTTCTTGAGTGTATTTATAGATTTTTTACATCCCCCTGCATGTAAATATTTTCCTGTCTTCCTCATACAGCTTCTTTTAGCTCTTGAACCTTTGTAGTGTGAGAGACGGGCAGATATTTTTTCTTGCCTTTGCAATGCATTTTGAATTAAAAGAATACTGGTTTGTCTTGCTCTGTTAATCTGTATTTCTTGCATCATATAATTGCAGCTACCATTAGTTTCACAATTAACATGATGTGAAAAAAAGATGACATATATAAAGTCACATCCTTCTTCACTACAGATTTCTGGCACAGAAAAATCTCTAGAGAGTTGACATATCTGGTGGCAAGCAGTGGTTCAGTGGAGAGCACTGTCAAAGTGGTGGGATAGGTCAGAGGTATCATTTAAGTTGGGAAGTAAAAATTTACTTTAAGTGAAAAGAAAGATGTCTTTGGCAGCTGCATTTCTTGTTTTTCCAATTGTCTGGCCAAATCCAGTTGTCTGCCCAAAATCCAGTGCTATTGTTGTATTATATGGCACAGTGGAAAATACTTGGCCAGAGCTGTTCACTGTTTCATTGGCCTAATGTTGCTGTTTCAGAAAAATGTTAAAATTTGGATGCCAGTGACAGAGCATTGCTACAAAGTAATAGGCTGGTATAAAATTTCATGGTTTCTGATTGCTCACTGACTGAATATTAAAATCTGCTCCCACCTCCATTCATTCCTCTTCTCTGGATCCATTAATTCATCAAGAAATCTCTTTCTTGTTCACGTCCATATCTCCTCCTACCCTACTGGACTGAGTCACATTGTACTTGGTACTTCTTTTTTTTCAAATCCTTTTATTTCTGTGTTCTAACAAATACTAAGAAAGTGCTTTAAGTTTTTATGGATTTCGTATTTATGGGAATATGAATACGGTATTTTCCTCTATCATAAGCAAAGGATGGCCAGATAAAACAGGAGATTGATTGCAGATCCTTATTCTCACTTTCAAATTCTTTATCACATGTGGGTAAGTACACAGTCTATTTATCTAACCTCTTATCAAAATTCATTTCTTTCATTGTACATATTCCTTTCTTGCACTGCAGAGCAAACTGCAGCTCTATATAACAAAGCACTGATAAATTAAAAAAAAGCATTCTCTGAACCTTTCTTATGTTTCACAACTCATCACTCATAGAATTCAGAATCTCGGAGTGATTAAAGTTGGAATGGACCTCTGGAGGCAAACTGGTCTAACCTCCATGCTCAAGCAGCATCCCCTAGAATATGTCACTCAGGATTGTGTCCAGATAGCTTTTGAATATCTCCACAATCTCTTCAGACAGCCTGGTCCAATGCTTTTTGACCCTCACGGGAAAGAAGCAGGTAAAGATCTGAATTAATTCAAATTAATTCATCAGAGTACCTTGTGGGAGAAGAAAATAAGGAGGAAGGTGTATGTTAGGCCAACCCTTCTGTGAGTGTTGGTCTTGATGCAATATTTATTTAATAGTTTTTAACTGACCAAAAAAAATCTAGAAGATGTTTATTAATTTTTATGTTATTTGTGTTGCCCACACACATCAAACACACAAAAAAGGCCCCCCCACCCCAAAACAAACCCAAATAACTGGGTAGCTTGAGAATAAAAAATGAATATTGGGTCAGTAAGAATGAAGCACCAACCAGGAGCAGCAGAGAGCTCCTCACTTTGAAGAGCCTTTAAGGCTTGCATTTCTTACTTGGAAGATGTCTGGGAGCCACTAACATGGATCTGAAAAAGGCAATAGAGTTTTATATATATATATATATATATATGACTGGAAAGAGAAGCACTTGAATAGGAGTCATGAGTAAAACCCTACTTGGTATCTTTAATGCTATCCTAATTATATTACAGAAGAGCATAAACTACAACAGGGTAAAGAAGGGCCATGAGTGGCATAAACTAAATGGAGACACTACAATTTGAGAAGACTCAAAATAATTTTGGTTCATTCAGCCTAGCAAGAAAACCTGAGAAGAACTATGGTCACTGTCTTTAAATGTGCCAAAGTGTAAAAATTAAAAGGAGATAAACATCTATTGAGGATAAAGTGGCAGGGGGGAGGGAACAGAAAAAACCATCAAAGTTGGCTCAGAACCAGTTAATTAAAAACTCCTATGTATATTTTTTTAAATAAGAATCAGAAAGAAAAAACAGTTGAATGAGTTTTGATCTGGCTCCAGAAATAAATTTTCAGCTAATATCTCCATGTATATTTTTCATTTCTATTAATGTTACACTGATATTACAGTAGTTCTTATAAAAAAAGAAAAAAAGGAGCAATGCCTTTTATTTTAAAGTTTACTTCTGTTACCTAATTTTGTTTCCCTGTCTTCTTTTCTTTTGTCTTATTTTTTTTCCTGGTAAGTGAGGTATAATATAGAGGCCATTCAATTCAGTACTATCTTCCTCTATCCTGTTAGATGTCTTTGGGACTTAAGCACTGATGTAGCTTCTTTTACTTATTTTTATAGCACCAGAAAAAATATTTTGTCCTATGGTACATACTTCACTTCAGTAGTTTTTTTAAGTTTATTGGGATATGGATCTGTTTACACCCTACAGTTCCAGACATTAGTAGTTATGGGGAGAACTTGATATTTACATGAGGATAGAAATAGGTACACAGTTAGAACTTCATCAAAGTAATAAAACCTTCATCTGTCATTATTGGTATCTAGCCTGTACACACAAGCATTTTATTTGTACATCTTCATCTTTTGGACAATCTGTTCTTTCTCAGAGTAGGAAAACATATTATCATATTTCCAGGAACTGTTGAACTCAATCTTTCTATTTCACTTGGGATTTTATGATCTTATTCAGATCCATGATTGCACTTTATGCAAAGTTTCTGTGGGATCCTCAATTCCGTGTGATTTAATTTCTTGGGATTATTTTGCATGCACTACTCACCAGCATACCTTCATTTGAGAGTAGTTTCCCTTCTTTTTCATAAAAATAAAAGGGCTTTCTTTTTCAAAGGAAGACTTAAACATGTTAGGGGTTATTTCATGGGGATTATTGAGGTGGAAATGACATCACAGGGTTGCTTGTGAATCACTTTTCTGACTCAGGAGGTCCTAACGTTAATGATATTTTTCATATGAAATCAATATATGAGCCCAATTCATCAGACTGTACTTGATTGCCTAAATGTCTGCAGGCTGGGACTATAAAACTGTAACAGCAGGGCTTTTTAGTTCTGTATTTCTCCTTAAAATTGTTATGAACAAGAGAGAAATTTTGAAGAAAGTTGAGTAGTATAGGCCTTTCCAGATAGTAGGTCCTTCCAAGGTCTAATAATTTCTCTTGACCATCCCCTTCTGTGCTTAGGAAAAAAACCATTATCTTATTTTTATATCCACAAAACAAATAAGATTGCTTTGAAAGAGGAAGTATATGGAGTGTTATTCTCTGTAGTTTGTATTATAAAAGTTTTAAGTTATGTATCCTACAAAGGAATTTAGGAAAAAAAAATTCTTATCTACCTGTACAGCCCAAATTAAAGTAAATATTGAACTCCTCAGAAATATAACTTTGCAAGAATAAAAATCTAAAGATAGCCAACGCGGAATTTTTCATTCTAGTTTTCAGAAACTGGTACATTTCAGTGTTTTCAAAGTTAGTGAAATAATGACTTTGCTTAGGTCAGGAACATAATGGCCTTCAGAAACAGTTAATAATGAAAAGTTCCATAACATCTCATAGGTCACTTGTTCAGTTTAGCTTATAGTTTGGTTTATAGTCTTGTTAAATTTTCTGCTAGGTGAAAGTATTTAGCTGTGAATAAGTGCACTTTATACACATTCTGAAAAGGCTAAATTGTTTTTAATCTATATGTTAATGTGCTTTAAATGTACTGTGGCATTTTTTTCTCCTGATATGTTACTGATGCAACAAATAACATACACAATGCTATAATAACTGAAACACAAATTTTTTTACTGGAGGAAATAGGCATTCATTACGTTTAAAATGCAACATGGAAATGGAAATTGTAGAACTGCTAGTAAAAGGAAAAAAATTGCAGAAGGAATGTTTTCCTCTTAATGGCAGGAAACATGCTGAAAACTCTGATAAAGTGGAATAAATTACTTACACTGTATAAAACCAGAGCACTCAGATATTGAACTAATGTCTCAAAAAATCCTCTAAACCAGGATTTTTGCATGGTGAAATCCAAGATTTTTACTGTTGTATGAATAAATTGACTGTGTTAAATGTCATAATCAAACAATATTTCCTGGATTTTCCTTATAAAACTAGAGTTTAATTTGGCATAAATATACAGAACACACAAATGAGAAATTACAGCACACGAACATGGCTCAGAATACTTTTTTTGTTCATAGTTTTCAACAGAAATATGTTCACCCTTTCTTTTAGAGAGAGTTCAAAATATTTGTTTTTCATTTGTCCATTACAGATTTTCTTCTATTTCTGCTTTTTTTGGACACATTTGTATTACCTGCCCTCTGTCAGTCTGTATCCAGAAGAGCAAATATGTTGTGTGAAGGCAAGAACACCTCCTTTCTGCACTGAGTTTCTTCAAATCAATTAGGCACTGATACAGATTGCATACAGACCCTAAGCCAAAGTAGAAAGTCATAAATACCCATTTATTTGTGCAACATTCTCAAGTGATGGCACTCATTCACAGGGTTTGAGTGAGCAGGAAAATAATGGGTGTTATGGTCATTACTACAACTTTGAGAATTTCCTCTTTTTTTTTTTTTTTCCCTTTCATTGCTTGTAATATCAGCACTTTTTCCCACTGAAGGTGCAATTTGTTCCCTCAGTAGGATGAAAAATGCAGTACTTACCACCTCAAAATTCAGTCAGCATTTGGAAGATGCCTTTTTCTGCTGTATACATGCACAAACGATTGGGTAGATAAGTTTTAGGGCACTTGGCAGAGTCAAACAGGATGCTCAAGACTGAAATCCTATTTCATACTCCTTGAAAACATAAATAAATAAACTGATAAGAAGGGTACACCATGTTAATACTTCTAAATTCAAATTAATTTTCTGCACTGTTCCTCGAGCTTGTCTTTCTAGAGGAAGAAATTATCTTGTCCTGTTTCTCACACTCTGCCTCTCCCTGCCTCCCTCCCTTTCTTCTCTCTCTCTCTCTTTCTCACAGTAGTATAGAAAAACCTGACTAAACTATTTACATTCTCAAGAAGAATCTGAAAAATTGGTTATTCTTTCTCAATTTACATATTTGTGAATTTTGTATCTTCTGACAGTGGTGGCAGGTTAATATTGAAATAGAGGCTACATGCATTTCCCTTCCATGAAGATGAATGTATTCATGTATTTCTGACCTTAAATATGAAGGTAATTTTGAATCTAGATACATTTTGATAGATCTTTGTTCTATTTTGCTTTCTTCTATATAGACAATAATACTTTGGAATCACTGTCATTATAAAGGAACATCTAGTTTTGACTGGAATTGGCAGATTCAATGTGAAAATTAGACATGTTTCAAACTCTCAACAAAATATGGGCAACTGCATGATTTCTCTGAGAGATAAGATGCTATTGAGGGAGTGTAACTATCCATAAACAATAAACAGCAAATCAAGAGCGGTTCTGAAAACTGATTTATGTTATATTATGTGAGTGTAAATACTTTGGTAGAGGTTGAGTTTCTTTGTAGGACATGTTTCTGCTCACAGTGTCAGAAGTGACCCCATAATATTTCCAGCTTATTCATTCTATGTGCTGGATATACAACATGGACATTAGAATGTGTCATGAACATTAAGGGATCACTAATATTGATGATAATAATAATTTTATATATATATATATAATGCATATATATATATGTACACCAAAATATTTTTTCTACTCTAAAACAAGTTACTGAGGACACTGGAGAAAATTGCAAAAAAATATTTATTTTTCCTGACTTACATGAGGACACATATTTTTTCCTGCTTTGTGGAAGACATGCTATAGTCTCTCACCTAGACCTGTACCATATTGTGCTTATATGAAAAGGTGAAGTCTTTGCCTTGGAAAGGTTGTTTACTTCCAGTTTCTGTCATTGCTAATATACATCCATTAGAGACTTTGAATAACATTGTTTGACATGATAAAAAAAAATTATTATCCTAACATCAGTCATGTTAAAGAGCAGAGATCTTCAAAACATTATACTCTTCTCCACGAACAAAAGTTTTTTTATGGAATGTAACAGTTAGATATTGTTGCTTCTGAAAATAGTACATTCTCTCACATTCTTTCTTTCTATTACTGCATAACTCCTCTGGAGACACTTTCATATTTAATTAAAAGTGAAATTATCACTTCCATCTGTTAGATTTCCATCTGTTATTTTTTGAGCTCTCCTTTCTCACTGCTCACTATCAGTAATTGTTATCACCATTGACAGAAATTGTATTAGTGGAAGAAGAATATAGAATTGTAGAATTGTCTTATCAGCTTTGGTGAAAGCCCATTCAACATTTGATTAGTTACTACATTTGCTAGTTTAGTCACAAAAAGGGAGTTTTATTCATGGATTAATGCATATCCTGTGAAGACAGGGTGAGAAAATTGGGGTTTTTCAGTCTGGAGAAGAGAAGCCTTCAGGGAGACCTTATAACAGCCTTCCAGTACATGAAGGTGACCTGGGAGAAAGCTGGAGAAGGGTTTTTTATGAGGGCCTGCAGTGACAGCACAGGGGGGCAGGAGTGCAGATTTAGATGGCACATGAGAAAGAAATTCTTTACTCTGTGGGTGGTGAGTGAAAGAAGAGCCAGGCCTAAAAGAGTTAACTGAGATATCTTGGCCTGCTAACAAACCCAATACCTGTGTTACTGGAAGAACATTTTAGGAGCACTGGTTAAGATCATGTTCTGTTCTGCTCACTGGACCAAAGGCCTTATTATAGAAAGGAGTAGTACACACACAGTAATAAATTAGGTAAACTAGATGTTTGAATAAGATCTAGAAGGCCCAGAGTCAGGATTTTGCAAGCTTGAAGAATTCAGGTCACCTCCTTGAAGAGGTCAAATTGAGGAAGACGTCCATGGGGACCACCAGAGGGATGAAGGTTTGAGGAGAAGACCCCACAGTAGAAGACTGGGCATGTCTGGAAAGACTCTGCCGAGAGACCAGCCTGCTTATTAATATATATAATAAATGATGTAACCATGTATCTAAAGTGTATAAAATGGCTTAGTTTTGCACTTGCAAGTTAAACAAGTTTGTCCAGCGCGAGCTGGTTTGCTCCCAACATTGAATAAACAAATACCTTTCTGCTTAAAGATTAAAAAAAAAATCTCTGAGCAGTTTTTTGGACTGAGTTTTTCGGAATCATGAGGCACTGGAACAAATTGCCCAGGGAAGTTGTGGATGCCCATCCCTGGAAGTGCTCAAGGGTCAGGTTGGATGGGGCTTTGAGCAACCTAGGCTAGGGGAAGGTGTCCCTGCCAACAGCTCTCTAAACTCCCCAGTTTACAGACAAACATGTAATGCAGGACATCTGTGCTTTGCACAGAGCACTTAGATTCTGACATCAGTCATTATTTCCTCATCCACAATTGCTGTATCCCTGAATTTTCCAGGCACTATTTTCCCTTAGTGAAGCCATGGTGGCCGTCACCAATCACCTCATTATTTTCCATCTGCCTTAACTTGGTTTCCAGGAGAATCTGCTCCGTTAGTCTGGAGAAAAGGAGGCTCAGGGGAGACTTTATTACTGTCTGCTGCTACCTGAGAGGATATTGTGATGAGGTGAGGGGCAGCCTCTTCTCCCAGGCAACTGATGGTAGAACAAGAGGAAACGACTTCCAGTTTTGCCAGGGAAGGTTCAGGTATTAGGAAAAAAAAGGTGTATTAGGAAAAAAAACATCACTGAAAGAGTGGTGAGGCATTGGAACAGGCTGTCCAGGGAATTGATGGAGTCACCTTCCCTGGAGGTGTTCAAAAGCTGAGCATATGTGTCTGATCTAGTGGGTATGGTGGCATTTGGTCAAAGGTTGAACTTGATGGTCTTGGAGGTATTTTCCAATCTTAATGATCTTGCCAGGCACACAGGTGAAGTTGCCCAACCTGGTCTTTCTTATTTGAATTTTTAAAAATGGAGGTTAAGTTTCCCCTTTTACAGTCAGTGGGTTGAGTTATAGAAAAAACAGAGTAAGAGGACTTGAAGTTGTACTTAGTATTATGAGATAGTCTTTTTTTTAAAAAACAAACCATATCACTCTCTTGTAGTTACATGTTATTTCAGGCTGCAAAGTTTGTTTATCAATGCTGTGGGATAGAGTTTAGCTCTGGATAATCTTTGTTTCCTAAGTTACTTGATTAGCCTAAGGTTTTGAATACTTTCTACAGTATTCTACTTACCTGCAGAGCCCACTTTACAAAGGATTTATAAGGATTTTTTTATGTTTTCTGAAGTGTTTTGAATTTTTCTTTTTTAAACTGTAAAACTTGTTTGGACTTTAATTTAACATGAAGTATCTCTGGTGAATTACAATTTATGATTAAAATTAAATTCTATTATTCCTATATCTCAGCATAAACAGCATTGATACACCAGATTTGATGCAATTACAAATTTTGTAGTTGTGATTTTGTGGATGCATTGTCATGGTGTAAGAACATTTATTACTGTATCATTTCATTGCCTTTAAAATACTCTCACCTTGAAATTGGAGTGTGGTAGTCATTCTGCTGGTGCCAAAGTCATTTTAAGGAGATGAAAATTAATATAGTGCATGAGTTCAGGTATAATGTAAATGATTAGTAGTGGAATTTCATCAGGGTATTGTAAGGAGAAAAAAAACCAAGAATTTTTTGCAGTGTATATCTCCAGTAAAAATAAAAAATAAAACTAAAAAGACATTTTCACCCATCTGTTATCTTCCTATGAATTCCAAGGTGAATAGAGACAAAAGAAAAAAAAATCCTTTTTATTTTTAGTATGGATTGTCTGTTTGCTTGTTTCTGGGGAAATGGGGTCAAGCACATTCACTCAAGTCTTAGAAATGGATTTCTCCAGTACCTTCCTTAGTAGATTTAGCCTTCCAGTCCTCTATGCTCTAAGATATAAAATCTGACATGGACGAACATAATGGAACACTTTGGAAACTATTAAAAGACTAAAATTCAATTAGCACAGTAATAGTGTTTGTATATGTATGTAGAATGCCATTTAAATGTTAAATACAATAAAAGTTCCAGAAAAAAAATATTTTGCTTAATAAAGCATTTTGTCTGAAGTGTATGCCATTCTTGAGGCAGGGCGTGAATTTGATTTACTCCCAGACTGTTAATTCGTTCTTTTACTTTCATTAAAGATAACCAAGAAAGAAAAAAGTTGATTATAGTTTGATACAACCACGATCAGTCCTGGTCAGCCCCAACACAACCTCTGATTCTCAGATGAATGTGTGTACCTTTTGGGGCCACTTCTTGACTTCACCTCACTAATTAATTCAGACACAAGTAATGAATATTCAAAAATTGTGTGTATGATGTTCCATGTTTTCCTTAGAAGTGAATGTTTCTGTTTCATGTGTCACTATTTTAATTTGACAGTGAAACGAAAAGCCTTTGTCTTGTGCCATTACCAAGGAGAGAAAAATAGAAATGCCCCATTAGAAAACATTTTCATCCCAGTTACATTCATGTACTTGAAGACATAATCCCCTTCTGAATACTTTCCACAAATCAGTCCACTGCCTTCTTAGCAGATTTAATGCCTCATAACACAGAATTCAGGAGGGGGAGGGAAGAAATTACCATTATATTACTGTTATCCTCCTGGAAGGTGATGTAAATTATTTGACTTAATTCCTGATAATAAATTTTCAGGAGTACCAAATTAGTGCATAAATACACCATCCTACAGAGTGCTATTTAAAAAGGAACTACCATAAAACTCTTTTTAGTGAAACCATTTTAATTCTCAAAAGACAATAATGAAAAGAAAAAGGGTATTATATATGAGAAAGGCATATGTAAAGTTTTGCTATAAACAGCACTCCACTGTTCAAGAGCTTTATGAGCCACTTAAATTTCTTTTGACCAGGTTAGCATTTAAACTGTATTTATTACTTTTTATTACAGTACTGGATTGCTGATACTGTGGGGTGTCATATATTCCTACTGCTGCAGCCTTGTAAACCAATATCAATTTTACCAAATCCTTGAAGTCACTTAGAAGAAAAAAAAATTATTTCAGAGCAGAATGAAGAAATTTAATGTATGTGGGATGACAAAGGTATTTAGTTCAGACACTCTGATAATGAGGAAAATTAAAATTAAACTTGAGTTGATCATGTTATATCCAAGGTCCTCCACAGGATCATAATATTGAAGATGTTCTTCATATTAGGTGAAGAGATTTTGCTCTTGATATTTGCTAAAATAGGTTTCTCTTGGAAAGAAGCTTAGTAATATTCATCTGTTGCATCCTGACAAAAATAATGAAATATACAGATATCCTAAAACTGAATGAGAAAAAAAACAAGTCTGGAGATGCAATAAAAGTGGTTCTTAGGATGCAACTTCCATAATCAATAGTAGGGTGTCAGTGAGGAGCTGTGATAGTCTCTGATAGTCTTCCCAAGACAGTGATTGTGCTGAAGGGGCTGCATTTCATTTAACTAGTAAAGCAGAACACAGGTTTTTAACTTGAAAAATTTGCTTGTGTTGAATGGAACAATAGCAAAGTTCTCGAGTTGATTAATTTATCTTAAAGATGTTTAAAATTAAAAAAAAAAACACATTTATTTGAAGCTTTCTACAGTTTATCTTATTTTTTAAATGGAAGAGAAATATCCTAAATGAGATACTTTTTGTGTCAAATTTGTAGGTTCTAGTCGGCTGGACTTCACTTACTTAGAAGAAAAGAACAAGTAAATATACTGCTAATGTATTTAAAAAAACAAAACAAAACCAAAAACAAACAAACAAAAAAACCAAACCAACAAAACTAACAAACAAACCAACCAAAAACCCCAGTATATTTAAAAAAGCTTTTCTTACCTGTACATTTCATATTTGCATAAAGCAAAGAAAACCAATGTGGAAAAAACAAGTATTACGTTGTTTCCATGGTACAAATCCTGGATGACAACAAAAGTAGAAATACACAGAACTTTTAAGTTTAACCCCTCTGTCCTGGTCAGGTGTACCAAAGAACAATGATTTCAACAGATGAACTAATAGGGTTCCTGACACAATTACAGTGAGGACAACGACTTAAATCGTATGGAAATAATTTTAAATTACTAAAAGGTGTTTTTATCAAGTTATAGTTCATTTTTGTTGATTTACTTGAGTAGTGGTTCAAGATATTCCTCAGAGATATGTTAGAAGCTGAGCAAGTTCTACAGTAAAAATGATATATTGTGTAATCGCAGCTATTCTTCAGCTGCAGTCAAGATGGAAACTGTTCTGTGCTGTATTTTTATATTTTGTTTTTTCTTCGTGACCTGCCTTTGATTTTGTTTGTACCTTATATCATAGGACTGGTTTGTCCCTAGAATTCTACAGGGAAACCTCTGATAACTTTTGTTTATTTTCTCAGATTCTATGCTGCACTACCCTGTGAATCCTAGGGAACAGTAGTTACACCTTAAGGTTATTTCTCTTAAAAACAGATGATGTTTGCAGTGCAAACCTTAAATAAGGTTCCATTAGAAAACTCACATCTATGTTAAGGTTATATCTGCCAAACCTTATGTGTTTCATTGAAAATTTTCTGTGCCAGACAACTCTCTCACTCTGAGGCTGGGATTGGAGAAAGGTTTTTCAAATAAATTTGTTGTTTCTGACAGGGAAGAAAAGGTAAAATATGTAACTTTAATGCCTGCAAGTTTGCTTTTCCTGAATGCTGTTTCAGGATTTTCAGGGTTCAGCATCAGAACAGATGCCACAACCTTGTAAGTCTTATGCCATAGCCATGAATAGAAATTTCCTTTTGCACTGAAAAAACACCAATATTTTTGTGTCATTGCCACGTGTGAAGAGCTAAGGCATTTGTAAGCACTTCGGTTTAGTTCCCTCCGCAATGACACAACAATTCTGAGATATCTAATTCATCAGGGGCAGTTTACATCCAGCAGAAAAGAGTTGTCCCTGATTCAACAGCATTGAAATCAAGTTTCTAATCTACATATAACATATGTCTTTAATGCAAAATATCACCCATCATTTTCTCGTAAGTCTAATTGTTGCTTTTTAATAGAAATGCCTATGAAATATGTGGAGTTGCAAGTACAGAATTGCAAGATGCAGTTGCTTGGATTTTCTTAATGTTCTACCTTCAAGGTAGAAGGTAGAACATTCTACCTTCTGAGAGGAGTTAGCACTGTAGTTCTGTAGAACCAGTGTTACACGTGAATAGCAAAAAAATTATTGTGGAATATTAGGTGAAGTACAGGGAATTAACTCTTTTAATTAAATAATCATTAGGAAGGGTTTTGTTAGTTTAAAAATTATTTCTTTATTTAAATAAAAGTAGAATAATAGTAATGTTTTATTTAGGATTTTTTTTGTTGTTATTTTTGCAGATTAAGTTCACTTATTAGAGATTCTATCTTTTCAAGAGTATTTCCTCACTATTAGGAGAGCATGTTATGTTTAATGTTCATTATTCATTATTGACAGTCATTCCTCATTCTTCAGTTAATTTGTTTTGTCCAAACTTAACTCACTGCTCTTGAGAGAGTGATTCATTTCTCTGATCTTGGCAACAGCAAGTTTTACTTCATGAGAAAAAATTAAATCAGAATCCTATCATCTTTGGTCGGAATGCTGAGACTCTTCTGATCTACCCAGACTCCAAAAATACCCTCTACAATATTTTGAAACGATGGTGGGATGTGCCCACATCCTGCAGCACATTTTATAGAGTTACACATAAGGCACTAGTCCTACACAGCGTGCAGACCAAGGGTTTTCTATGTTCAATTTTCCCCCTATTTGTAGTTTAAGTTCCTTTAATCCACTCTATCTTTATGGAATGTGGTTCTCCTGAAAAGTTCAGATAGCAAAACCAGCAGAAGATCCACCTGCAGTGGGTACCCCAGTTATATCACTGTTGTGATCTATGGATCACTTTGGGCCACAGCAATGCAAACATGTGGACACAAAACTACAGAAAAAATAAAGCTGCTTTTTCACTAAAAAAAAAAAATCCCAGAACTCCTCATCTATTTAGACAATAATGTGAAAAATTTATATTCCCTTACTTGTCAACATTAGATGACTTATTTTTAAATTATATATATTTTTCATTAGAGTTGCATCCCTTGATATTTTTTCTATATGTTCCCTACTCCTGTCTGAATTTCTTTATAAAACACATTATTTTCTACCTGAAATTCGTTACAGCAGCTTGCACTACTTCTTCTGCCTGTATGTTCCAGACCTTCAGAAAGACCACTTTTTTTTTAGCTTCAGTCATTCAGTCATCTTTCCATGGTGAAGATCGTTGACCACTAGAGCAATTCAGAGAACTGTAGCTGTCATTGAAAACTCTTAGATCAATAATGAAACAAATAAATGTTGGAAGTTGAACTGTTACACTATCTCTGTGCCTGAAAGTATACTTTAGGGGTGTGTCTTAAATAGAAGAAATGTTTTCATTAATATGTGTTCATGGTTTTGCAAAAATAATTTGAATATTGTAAGTTGTTATTGAATATATTAATTACAAATTACTCTAATTTTTCTTCAATTCCTGGATTTAAAATATTCTTTCATACTTTCCTATCCCCGCTGTTCCTGTTGTATAATTATTTTTGCAATTCAAGGGTCTCTCTCTCTTCTTATCTTTTTCTTCTCCATAACAATCTTCTTCCCTTCTCTCCCCCAAAAATATCACAAATACTGGAGAATCCAGCAATACGACTGAGGGATTAATACTCTTCAGATTACCTGTGCAATCCATTTGTATTTCATTATGTCAAAATATTTTGTCATAATACCTCTTCAGAAATTTCCTGAAGGAACCCTGTGGGTTCATCTTTTTATTTTGCTCAGAGAGTATTGAATTTACTCCTGGAAATTTTCTTCTTATTTGCAGCAGCACCTGGTGAAAAAACAACAAAACAGTATCTATTCCCTTGATTCTCCACTGATAGAAAGTAATCTTTTCTCTTATTCAAAAATTAGACATTCAGAAAATTAATTAATTAATTAAATAATTGAACAACTCTGATATCAATATCATTTCTTAATTTATTATCAAAGAATATTTATCATAAAGGAATATTCAGAAATTCTAACCATTTACTCTGGAGGAAAAAAAAGATTCTTGATAAAAATAAGTTAAAAGAATCCTTTAAGTAATTTTGTTGCACTTTACTTTTCATTGTGGATATATTGGTGAGAAACCTGAGTGATTTCAAGGGGTTTTTTAACAAGGTCTTGAAAAGTTCTGACCTGAAATTATGAGATAGTAAAACTCTCAAACAAGGTGATGAAGGCTGTTGAAAGTAATAATTGAAATTACTGTTGGTAGCATAACATTATAGACATTTATACATATATATTTTTCTACATATAATACAATATTTTATAGAATGTATATTTTAATTCTATATTATTCTATATATTATTCATATAGATACAGAATCATAGAATGGTTTATGTCTTCATAAGGAGAAGTACTCCAGCCCTTTGATCATCTTCATGGTCCTCCTCTGGAGACACTCTAACAGGAGACACTAGTCTCATATAGGCTTATATTTGGGGAAAAAATAAAAAAAAAAATGATGAAGATAAGTTCTTGAAAAGCATTATCAGGATCTCAGTGTAAAGTTTCCATTCATTTTTTTCAACTCAATTAAGTTCCCAATTAATTTACATTATTAAAAATGTCATCTGACATTGATTTTATGCTGGTTTGTGACCACTCAGTTCTGAAGGGTAAACCCAAATAATTAAGAAAAATGTATAATTGTGTTGGATGTTATTTATTTTTTGCAGTGTGTCTTTAGCTCAGGCACTACAAATTCACAAAATTTGAAAAGAAGGGTGATGACTTTTGTTTCGGTGTTGATGTGTGAAAACTTAACTCCATAGTAAAGGTATGCACCACCCTCAATAGTATTTCTTCCCTCAATAAAGTGATAATTTTCAGCTCCTCCTCGTTGGAGGAGTGCACTGCAGTGCACCAGTTCCAAGTCAGATGAAACTGCTCAAAATAGATATAAAGAGTTTAATCCAGTTGCATTTCATGATATCCTTCTATGATTTTATTCCATCTGAGGCTCTTCAGGGAGTGGTATAATGTCAAAGCCTGAGCACCTGTACTGTGGAAATTGAGGTGATAAAATGAACCTAAAAATCAGGCAAAACTTGGTCCATAGTTCATCTATTTTATGCCTTTTTAAATATCATTATATTATCATTATATTTAAATATCATTATATAGATATTTATATATCTGTAAGATATATATATCTTATAAATATAAGATAAATATAAAAAATATACTTTAAATCCTAAAATTAGAAAGATAACACCGTTTATTGACATCATATATTATCTATCTGTTAGTACATATCAATTAAATATAATTCAATTCTCTCATTTTTTCTTCCCTGTTTGTAAATGGCTTTTGGGAATTGAAGCTCACAAAATCCAAATAAAATTGGTTTTTTATTTCCAGGAGAAAATGGGATCCTCAGAGTACTGCCCAAACTGTTTAGCTTGTAAAAGCCAGCATCATCTTTAAAAAACAAACAAACAAACAAATACATCCCCCCAAAAACCCCAACAACCTGCATATGATTATTTAGACGATGTGATATCTATAGTCACTTATCTTAAAGTAGATTTTTGTCAGTATGAAGTGAAATTACTTCATTAATCTCTGATTTACTTCTTGTGATGTCTTGGGAGTTATCACCAAAGGTAGTGCCTCATATCAGTGACTTCATCAAGAGATTATATGCTTTGCATCCTGGGGGAATCAAACCCTTAATAATCTGATACAATTATGCACAATGATCTGTCTAATTATACACTCTGTCTCTTTTTTTTTTTTTTAACCTGTTATACGAATGAGAAGAGGGAATAAAAGAGAATTTTCCTGGAAATTTGTGACAGTTCACATGACAGATGTAAGCACACGCAACAAAATATTTATCTTTGAGAAGTAATTCTGAATCTCTGCAGTAGCTGCATAGTAGAAAATTATAAGCATATTCCAAGATATTCCCTTGAGATCTAAAATCCCATTCAAGGTCCACAACATATACTTAAAATTCTAACCAAATATAAAGACAAAGTACTGGGAAAGCCTTGAGTAACCTTTCTGATCTAACAGCTGACCTCCCTTTAAGCAAGAATTTGGACCAAATGACCTTTCCAACCGAAATTACCCTATGTGAAATGCTATGTTTTTAAATGATTCCTGAAGTTAATTTTACCAATTCATCTTTTCCTCTTTTTTTTTTTTTCCCATGGTTCTACACTCACACTGTTTTGCAAAAAGGAAAGGAAAAACTATTCACATGCTAACATTTTATTTAGATTTTGTGGAAGCAGGATGACTGTAACATTGCACAAAGTTGAGCTCTCATTAAAGTCCTGTCCTCCTCTGCCTTCCCAATGTCAGATTATCACAGGTTCATTTTCAAATGTCATGCAAATTAATAAAGATTGCATTTTTCCTTAGATTATACACATATTTGAAAAGATTCCATCAATGAAAATTATGAAAATACGGACATATTCTTATATCTTCACTGTTTCCTGTATCTTTCACACAGAGACATACAAACTTTGGCTCAAAATATGGTTTAAAAGTGTGTGTGTAATTTTGAAAGTGTGTTCCTGAAAATCATGTTTTCTCTCTTTTTTAATCAGACCAAACAATAGTATAACTTTTTATGTGAGAGAAAGTTCACATCCTTGTGCAAAACAAACAAACAAATATATATATATAATATATAAAAAAATATAATCAAATTGGTACCTGACTGAAGGCATCTCTCTACCACAAGTCGGAATGAAAATATGTTGCAATAACAAATTCATAACTCAAAATATATGAAATAGTTAACAATTTCTTCTGTTCCATGCTGTCTTGCCATTTGAATTTCTTCTGGTATAGTGAAAAAAAGTGTGTACATTTATTCTTGCCTTTTTTTTAAATAGATTTAATTTATTTGTACCATAATAGGTTTTATTTATTTGTACCATAACGGATTTTATTTATTTCTACTATAAACAGGGGGAAAAAAAAAAGAAAGAAAAAAAAGGAGAAATATATTCCCAGACTGAGTTATGGCTTAGACTTTGGCCTGGAGCATTTATAAGATTTTTTATATTTATATATCAAATATTATAATTACACAGGAATACAAATATTCTGGCTTCATTGCTAACATAATGGACATGGCAAAAAAATCTTCCAAGAAGAAACCTCCTTCCTACCATGTTAAATGACTGACTGTGGAATATTACACTAGAAACTGTAAAACATTTATAAATATCAGCACAATCCTCTGGAGCAATGATAAAAGTGGAGTTAGACTTATTAAGAGATTTGTAGGGAATGAGACAGAAAGCCTTATTATTCCCTGTGAATATATGCGTTTTGTTCATGTCAATATAGTGACTAAAATAAGAATATTTCACATAAAAGTGTATATATATATATTTCCTAAAAGAAAAAAATGACAGTTCAAATAATTAGGGATTCTCTCAATGACGAAATGACAATTCTATGTTTGATAATATTCACAGATATAGAAAATTTCACTTGTTCCTTCTTAGAATTAATTGTACCAAGGGTTTGCATCATAAGGCAAACACATTGTTGATAATAAGTTTTGAATGTTTGCATAATGGATAATCACACTGTAGTATTTTCTGTGGCTCTTATCTGTTTAGACAATATTTATCGAAATGCTATTATAATTTGTTTGAAGGCAGATTTAGTTATTCATATGAAGTCTGCATTACAGTTCAGTTAATTAGTGTTTTGTGGAATTAAAATTATGTTTACATTCTACTATGTTATCTCAGAAAACAAATATTATTCAAGACAAAAAACTCTACATAGAGTATATGTAACACAGAATAGATATTATTTTGGAATAGTAAAGAACCTGTACTAACTTGTGTTTAGTGAGGCTAGAATATCATAGTTATTGGAAAAAAGGAGATGTCCTTTGTTTAGAGATGGGTATTCAACACACTTATTGTCTTCCATATAACAAAGAGCTAAGATTAAAAAAGGCAATAACAATAATAAAAAAATATAAAAAATTGTATATGTAAATGTAGTGTGCATAATATAAATAAACTGCAAGACAATATTAATATTTTTTGTTGTTGAAAGTAGGAAAACTTTAATAATTCACAATGCAGCTGTACTTTTGTTTAGCTCTTAACATTCTTAATGATAAAAAGTTTAATGCAATGATGCGTTTAAATTTTTTGTTAAGAATGACTGAGTCAAGTCCATTAACCTTAAATTTATATACAAACAGATTTAATGTAGAGAAAAATAAAAAAAAAACATACACCCTTCTACTAAAGATTAAGCTAACTCACAGTTTTAAATATATTTAAAATTACAGAAACAATATGAAACATGAATAGTTTTAAGTTTTATTTTGCCTTGGTTTCCATTACTTCATATCCTAAGACAGCCTATTTCAAAGGATTTCTTAAGAAATCGATAAAAATACAAAAGACAAATGCACTTGCTGTATATTAATTGCTTGACAATAAATTATTTTCAGTTTGTTTATAGAATATATTTTTTTGCTTTTAAAAATAATGGAAGTACATACAGGTAGGAAATAATAAAACAATTAATATAAATAAATAGAATTATAAAAAACGAAGCAAATGAAAAGAAGCAACAACAACAACAAAACCGGCAAAAAATCAAATCTCTAAAAGTACAAACCAACTTTCTGAAAATATGAAGACGAGAAATAATTAAGACTGCCAAATTCTAGTTTACTGGAGTGAAACAATGAGAAAGAGCTAAGCTCTTAGTTGGATTAAGTATCCATAGCTAATTTTCTGACAAACAGATTTTATTGAAGGAGGGCTTGAATGGTTGATTCATCATGCATGTATTCCTCAGCCTGGATAAAGCACACTACAATTATTCTAACTTGCATTACTGGTTTGTTATGGCACATTTTCCACATGTTTTGTTCTTTCATCTAGCATGTTTCCCTTTCTATTTTTTCTTTCTAATTTCTCTAATGAAAAAATTAAACTTTAACATTTTAACTGAAAATATTGTCCTCAGAAGGGCTACTGTCGTAGCCTTTTCTTCATGTGAGGTCAGATCTTTGCTTTGTTAAAAATGCAGTCAGTTTAGGTGAAATAAGTGGAATTATGAAGCAATGCTAAAGCTGAGCAAGTGTTTTCTTAGACATGTAATACAATAGTGAATGCTCTGGATTTAACAAATTTTTTGCTGGTGTTTTCCCTTTTTTTTTTCACACTCCAGAGCAAATGAAGGAAATCTTCCACTTGCCCTGCTGCCTTTCACTGATGGAGCCTGTCATTAATTTGCAGGCTTGATTTTGATAATCCTTGGGAGGTTAATTTTAGCATGGAAGGAGTGTCTCTAATTCAGTCCTATTTCAGGACTTTCTGAAGGAATGCATCAGATCTAACAGATTTTTAGTGGTATGGATGTCTGGATTTTTTTGGGCCACAGTTGAAGAAAACCACAGAAATCTCTAGCTCCAAGGTGTTCTTTAGATTTATAATGCTGGTTGTAGGTTTGATTGAGTGATTAGAAAGGTTATGACTGGAACAAAATAGAAACTGGTGGTTCTCTCTTTATTGTGGTCAATGACTTCTGTCAGAGACCTCAGAACAAGCTGGATGAGATAATTTACTGCTTTGAGAGTGTGATAAAAATTATGCTGTAAAACCGTGGAAGAGTCCTGGAGCAGAATTTAATGAGACCTACAATTTCTGAACGTTGATCCTCAACCCAGTAAGGCCAGAAAGCAACAAGAATATAAGCTGCCAGAAGACTTTATAGGACGTCCTGGTCAAAGGAAGAGCCTGGAAAAAAAAGGAAGTTATAGAAGTCTTCTGTGTCTGCAAATTCAAGTAGCAACATCTCTTTGCTTGTGTATATAAGGGTCTACCCCTAGATGAAACCTTGCTAAAACAGATGTTCTTTATTATGCAACAGGATCTTACCTCTGTTGTGCAGGGAAACTTGCTACAAAATTAATGAAAGATTATAACGAAGTCTGGTGAGGTTGTATGGATTTTTTTTTTTCAGTTAGTGCTTAAAAATGTTCTGAACATTCGACACAGCAGGTCTAACTGGGGGTTTCATCCCCAAACATAGAGCCAAGCATGCAGCACTTTGGACTGAGAGGTTAAGGGGAGCTAGGCTGGAGTCAGTTACAAGGTCGTTTACAGGGCAGTGGATATTTTCTCTTATTTCCAATGACTAACAACTACATACCTTCATTTGTTAAAATTATTTTGATAATAAGTTACATTACTTCTGATTTTAATTGTACTCTTGGGTCATTGTTGTGGTGCACACACACACATGCACAGGCAGTTGCAGAGGGGGACAGACTTCTGATGCAGAATTTCTTGCCTAGATCTTTAGCAGCTAAAAGCTTTTAGAGCCACCTCAGACCTTATGGAGCAAATGTCAGATAGAAACATTTGATTTATTCTTCTAATATGATGGATGAGTAATTACTTTGGGGCACTCTGTAACAAGGCTACAGGAGAGAAAGCATATAAGTGTATAATTACTTGTTACATGTTTAATTACTTCCACAAGATTTTTCTCTTTTATTACATGGGCAGATTTGTAAATTCAGTCTGAAATATATCTTCTTTTTTATTATTTGTCACTGTCAAAATATCCAGTCCTGCCAACAACATAAACATAAACTCACAGATGGTTCATGTTCCAACAGCAACTTTCTTAGTCTTTATCTGTAAAGAGCAAAAAACTGTGCATTCCTAGTGACTCTTGTGCTGGTAAGATTCCCCTTAGGATAGACTTCACGCAGACTTAATGACAGATAAAACTTCACATGGATGTAATAAGAAACTGAGTGAATATATATACAGTTTTATTTTTCAGTTCTGAGTTTCAGTTAATAATATTTTAGAACAAATAAATAATAAAAATAGAAGTACTAATCTATGTTAAGAAAACCCATATTTTAAGCTATCATAAGTATCTTACCAGTATTAAAATAATGGTTACTTATCTTAAGAATTACATGAAGAGATTATGTAGTACCTAATAAGTTAATGTTTGTGATGAAGTACTATCCATCTGTAATTGTGTTGTGTGCTTCTTGTTGTGTGTTCTCTTAGTGTGAATTTTTTCCAAATGCAGAATATATTTTAAATACACTTTACCAACCCTGTGATACTTTTAATAAATATATACAAAGTTTCTTACTTTATGGTTTGAAAAAAGGAGATAACAAAGTATGACATTTATTAATATTTTAAATATAATATGAATGACATTTTCATTTTGAAAGTATTAGAAATATTTTTGTCACAGTGTGTTATATGCAGATAATTAAAAATAGGGTTTGACAGTTGCAGAATGATTTCTATATTCTGACAGATCTAAAAATATCTACAATTGATACCATATTAAGTTGTCGTGTTCTTTTCCTGTGCTTATTTTGACATCAATTCTGATTGCCAATTTGTTAATTTACCAAGTAGAAGCAGTCTCCTTTTATAATTAACCTAATCCTTGATTTATTCAGTGATGACAGAGGGTTTTGGGAGCAAAAAATTCCTCATTTCAAAGAGAAGGTGACTGCTATAAGGAACGGACTATATTACAGAATTAAATCAGTGCTGCTTAACTGACCATCATAGGTTAAAAAAATAAAATTTAAAAAAAAAAATTTAAAGGTACCAATGTAGCTGTTATGGAGTAGGACCTTCACAGTTTTTATGATAAAATAGATATCATGAATTGAAAACTTGAGAATGGTTTTGAGAATCACTGAGTTGACTTCTGTGGTCACTTCCGACTTCTCTGAGAGGGTCACTCGTTATCAGATGGAGGGACTGTACAAACTGATGAAGAGTTCTTCCACCCCAGAGTATTTGTAAAACACACTGGTGAATTAATCTGTAATTGTTAGTCAATTATATTGTACTGCTCTCTAGAAATTTGTTTTTAGCCTTTGCTCTCTTGGCACTCCAAGGAAATCACTCCTCTTTGTGTTGCTAAATTGTGGTCAGGCACTTTCCTGCTTGATCTTTGTCTTGATTTATTTGTTTCCAGATTTGGGCCCTCCTTAGGAGAAAGAATGGAGTTTCTACTGTAGCACAAACATACTGAATTGCACTTATCAAAGAGAAGCAATAAGCTGTTTTCCAATGTAATGACAAAGTGGTTTTTAAAATTGGCTTCAGTGGAGCACCCCTATGATCAGATGGCAGCAATGTTGTTCTTATTTCTTTTTGCTTTTTAGATACAAAATACTGTAGCAGCTTAAGTCTTGCTGTCCTTAACAGTGAATTATGAATTAAACTGCATGTGCTTAGTCTCAGTTGCAAATGAAGGAGAAAACTGTCCTCGGGAGAATTACTTTTGTCTAGTGGAACCTGAACTATAAAGTGCATTACAAATAATTTTACAAATATATATGCATCCTGGCGAATAACTGAGATAGATTTTGGTGTTTTTCACATGACACACATGATAATTCAATTTTTTGGGGGTTTTTGTTGGGTTTTTTTCCCTTTTTTCTTCCAAAAAACCTTTACAGGAGACTAAATAAATAAAAAAAAAAAAATAAAGAGGAGCCTGCTACTAGAGTTCAAATTTAGATTTGCATCTGAATTACTTCAAGGTCTCACATAATTAGATCTCAGTTTGAATGTGTTTCAAAAGCATTTCAGAACCAATTTATCTGTTCAGGTGCATTATTTTCTTGAAGTGTATGAGGCTAATTCTCCATTCTCTTCTATTTTGCTTTTTTTTTTTTCCAGGTGCACGAAGTAGGTAGGAACAACTGGCAAATTAAAATTATCCATTCTGCAGCACCACTGTGCACCAAAGGCAATTTAAAGGTCAGAATGGAAGAAAGATCCTTTAGGTTGAAATATTACAAAAAAACTAAAGCAGTAAAAATTAAACTATCACTACTACAATTTTCTATACGTGTAAAAATCATCTAAAATTTTTTAGCTTTAAGTTTGAGCTCTAAGTTCCACAAAGAATGCCTACATATAATAAAAAATAAAGTAGCTTACTATTTAGTTATTTTCATTTCCTAACCTCCATGAAGCCATGAGGTGCTATCCATCCCCAATTTTGACTGGAAAAAATCTGATCTGTATTTTATATTTAACCCACATTGACAGATGTACACATAGAGACACAATTAAATGCTTGTTATGATTCCATGGACACAAATTGCCATCATTATTCCCACATATTCAGTCATCTGTTCTGAAGAAGCAGAGTTGTGGTTACTCATGTCATGTGCACTGAATGGAATTTGTTCCCATTTATCCCATCTAAGGTCTGATTCCTGATTATTAGAGTGAAAACCCTTGAAAGACTCTTGACATTTCAAATTCAGTGCTGTGTTCATCCTGTTGCATCAGTAAGGTACTCATATACTTGTGTATTTTTGCTTCTCAGTGATGCATTTCTCACATGATGTAAGACCATTAGCATGCAGCTAGATTCGAGTGATATTTGCAGTAACACTAGGGATCATAAAGTAAGTAATTAAATGTCTATCTGAGGTAAATCAGTGCCAGTGTAACTTAAAATTAATGTTTTAAACCTGGGATACAACAGCTGGAACAACTCAAGTCAAAATACAATTAATATTTCCAGTTTGGTTTTTTTTTTTTTCTTTAGCAAATGGAGATGATGAAGCAAAATATTCTGTGGAGGAGATGGGATAAGTGGTCAAAAAGGCTAATTTCTTTTAGCTTTTATACAGAAAGCAATGTGGTTGCTTTCATTGCATGCCAGGTTTGCTCGTCAGTTGTATTTAATAGTCATCTATTTGTGTTTAAATGTATAGAAGTACTGGGAAGAACGAACTACCACTATTTTGCTGCTTAGCTTATCCAAATCCATTAATTAGTCTGATTCTGGAATCTGTGTCAGAAACAAATCCTCTGTGTGGCAAATACCTAGGGACTTAGTATTATTCCATTCACTAGTTAAAAGCTTACTGTGGCTTTTAGGAACATCCCCTGAGCTCAAATATTCCTAAGTGATCTGTTTACAGTGCAGACTTTGTGTTTCTGAGGCATCACATGCAGTAGCCTCCACCACGAATGCTGACATTTCTGAAAAACCCAACTTCTACTTTTGTACTCCAAATAATAACAGGAAATGGCAAGTTCACCATAGAGCAAGATCTTAGGGAGGGGGTGGTTGGTCCTTCATCCTGGAGACGTGCCCTGCCCAGCACAGCTGTGTTCTCAGCAACATGGCCTCAATACTTGTGACTGTGCCTGTTCTAGAACAGATGGATTGGTCACATAATCTGCCCAGTGGATGTTTAGGATTGTACGGAGGCAGCGTTGATGGAAGCGTTCGAGGAGTCGCAGGTGGTGGCGGTAGATGACCCAGGATTCAGATCCATATGAGAGAGTAGACAGCACTATGGCTCTGTAAACACTGATCTTGGTACTTTTCTTCAGGTGTTTATTTCACCAAACTCTTTTATGAAGCTTTCCAAAGGCACTGTATGTCTTTGCCAACCTGTTGTCTATCTCCCCATCAATCTCACCATCCGAGGAGATGAGGCTGCCCAGGTAATTAAACTGCTGGACTGATTTGAGCTCTGATTGGCCAATGGTGATATGGGGATGATAGAAGACTTCCTGAGGTGCAGGTTGATGGAGAACTTGTGTCTTCTTTAAGCTGACTTCCAGCCCAAAGAGCTCAGCAGCCTCTGCAAAGCAGGATGTTAAGCGCTGCAGAGCTGCTTCTGTGTGGGCAACAAGGGCGGCGTCATCAGCATAAAGCAGCTCCTGGACAAGATGGTTTAAGGTCTTGGTGTGGGCCTTCAGTCACCTTAGGTTGAAAAGGCTTCCATCAGTACGATATAGAATGTAGATACTGTCCTGATCCTCAAGGTCATACTTTATGGTGAACTTGCCACCGGCTGCCGCAAGAGAGGAGCCCCAAAGAGGAGATACAAGGACTGCCTGAAACAACATCTCAGCCTTGGCCATATTGATCACCAGAACTGGTCTACTCTGGCCTCCAGTCGGGAGGTCTGGAGACACCCCATCTATAACGCTGCTGATGCCTTTGAGAACGCAGCAGGATCACCCTTGAGGAGAAAAGACAAGGCAGAAAGAATCGTGTCCTGCAGAATTTCCCACCTAAGGAGTCTTTCTGCTGTGCCTTTTGCAACCAGACGTGTCTGTCTCGTATTGGCCTTTTTAGCCACCAGCGTGTTTGTAACAAACGTGGGTAGAGCCCTTCCCAAATCTTCATTCGTGAAACCAGGCCATGATGAATAATAGGAAATATTGTGATGCATTTTTCCTAGTCCCTGATAACTGCTGAACGCAATCTTGATATACCTTTGCCCAATATTTTTGCTAAGATTTTGTGCAGAGTTAGTATTAATATACAAAAAGTTCCTAGAGCCTCGTTGTTCTGCCTAGCTTTTCTATCAGACTAGTTATTATTTTAATGTCCTCTGTTTCTGAAGCCTAGGGCAAAATAAAAGGGACCAATCTAGTTTTCATCATAATATTTATAAGTGGTTACACTATTTTTTCTCCATTCATTCTTCAAGATGGAATGTGGTTGGCATTTACAATAGCACTGACCATCATTCTAACTCTCTTTGCTTTACTATTAGATTTGGACTAAAACTGAGAGCTCTTATTAGCTCAGCCCAAGAGTCTGCTGTGGTGTCATTAAAACTTTACATTCCACAGCAGCCTGTAGTGATCTGGATACAATACCTGTTTTAATAGCTTAGGGTGGAGGAAGGAAAAGCCATTTGCTAGTGGAGGTGAGAGAGTTACTGCAACAGGAACATGCAAGTGGTCTAATTATATAGAGGGTTAATAATCAAAATTATGTTGAAATTTTAACTAGTCTTTCTGATGTTTTTTTTTTAAACTCTCAGCCACTTTGCTTAGGAACAGCAGATTGAAGTGCTTTCACCTGGTAGTTGACAGTTTTTAAACGTATTTGAAAGCATATTTGAAAAGTTTAGTTTCGTCAGTGAGTTTCTCTGGGTTTACATTGCATGGTACCTTTCATCAGAGCAAAGCTAAAAACGTGGAAGCTGATCGCTTTTAAAAGGTCTTCTAATAACCAGACTGGAAAGCACTATATAAAAAGAAAAGTGAAATCTTTCCACTGAGGTTTTTGCTGGGATGGGTGGATGTTAAATATGATAGTTGTAGCAACCTAAGGAACTGATTTTTGTTGTGTTCACTGGGTGTGTTGTACACCACTCTAAGTCCACAGTGGTGAGTTAGAAAAGAATTAACAGACAGAAATTTCTCAAAAGATATAAATCATGACACTTCACATATGAAAAACCAGCAAAATAATTTAGTAGGAAGCCGTTTTATTGAACTCTTTTATTGTTTATGACCCTCAGGACATAAGAGCTACAAAGCATTTGCTCTGCCATTTCTGTGTTGCACAGTTAATGAGGTTTCCTTCCTTTCTTTTTGGTCATTTGGTTTCATTTCAGAGTAAGGTGTGAAATTGTAGGAAAGGGAAATTTATACTAGAATATTAAAACAGCTTTTTTCATACTGCTTTGAGCAAACAGGATTCCCATGTACTGTTTTGACACTTCAGTGGATTTCATGCACTGCTGTTGTATTATAGGAATTTTAGCTATAAATCAAAAGAATTATCTTTGTGGTAGTCTCTGGATTATGTCGTGTTGTGAAAGCACAGCAGTGAATCCTGATTCCTACCTAAATTTTGCATAATGAGAAATATACCACTGCCCCCAATTTTACAAGTTTAACAAGTAAATACATGGAATAAACAGGTTAAATATGTCACTGCTCTCTAAAAACATTTCATAGTACTTATGTAGTCTATTATTTCTGAGTAAATTTGATTTCACTCTCAAGAATAAATACCATTAGTAAAAATATTCCTTTACCTAGAACAGTAGTTGTTAAACTTCAAATGGATTTGAAAGTGGAAAGGCCCATTAGGCCAGACTTAAAATTCAGTGTAGCCATATTTTACAGATTGTTTCAAATGGATTTATAAAAAGAAAAAAAAAACAGGGAAAATAAATAATCATATTACCTCCAAAAATACTTTGGTTCTTACCTTTAGAGATCATTACAATTACCTTTAGAATATCAGAATCGAAATTCATTGACTACAGTTCCGTGTATTAAAAAGTATATGTATATTCATTTCAGATAATGAATTAGCTAATCTTTGAAAGCTGTTGAAGATAAAAGTTATTTAGAATTCCAGAAATACTGTTATGAAACACAGTCACATTTTCAATTTTCAGGAGGATCTCTGAGGTACATGTGCATAGGTATTAACAAATAAAGCATAGTAGATTCATAATTACATATTGGGAATATATAAAGAAGGATTGTTATGATAATTTTTTAAGGGAGAAGTAGGAGACCTCAGTGTTGTGCCCAGTTGTGTCAATACAAGGGCTCCCTCCGATGGCCACAAGTTACTTCACATAAAATGTTTTACTACATGGGAATGAATGAAAGAAAATAAGGTAGGTGGAAGAATTCAAAATAGCTGGTGTGGCTGGTGGCTTGCATTAAGGTACTTTTATTGCATACATTTGTCCCTATACCATGGCATCTAGAAAATTAAGTATTTTTCATTTCATGCTGAACATAGGAAAAAAAAAAAGAAAGAAAGAAAGAGAAAGAAAACATGTTTTGTTAACCACATTTCCAAAGGAGCATGGCTAACTGTTGGTAAAACTCTACAGGCTAGAAATAGCTGTTCATACCCTTTTACACACCCCTACAGCGCTGTGTCCAACTACAACTATTGTAGCAAACCCTACAACCTTTCTCTGTTAGTTTAATTTTAGATATTGAAATCTTCACCCATAATAATGTGAAAGCAAATGGTTTCAAATTTTGTTTCTGAAAAAGAAAAAAAAAAGAAATTAAACAAAAAAACCCCAAAACCACCAAAGCAAAAATAAAATTAAAAAAAAAAAACAACAAAAAACAAACAAAAACAAACAACAACAACAACAACAAAAAAAAAAAAAACAAAAACAAAAAAGAAAACAAAAACCAAACCAAACCAAACCAAAACCAAACCAAAACCAAACCAAAACCAAACCAAACCAAACAAAAAAAAACAAGCAACAACAACAACAACAACAAAAACAAACCCAAAACAAAACTGAAAGGCAGAAAGAATTTCTAGAGTCCATTCACAAATGTCAACTGTCACCTTTGATAAATTAATTGGCAAGTACATTGTCATCCTCTCTTCATGTCCTAATTCTGGAGCTGCTCTCTCATGTAAAGCTATGCTAATTTTCCACTCACACAGTGAAAAACAAAAAAGAGAAAGAATCATAGCATAATATTCCAATGAATAAATGTGAATAAACACCAGAAAGAAATAAACTGAAAGAACATTGGTACAATTTATCCCACTATCCCATTTCTGAGTGACATTGATGGAATGATTTAAGTACAGTAGTGGGGATTTAGATGTTGCAAGTGGTGGTCATTGACGGCAACGAGAATTTATGACTGTTTTCTGCCAGGTTTTTTTATCTGTCTATCTGGTCTGTGTTAGTCATGTTGCCATAAATATATACTGTTCTTTTTTACAAAAGACGTTGTGATCAGTCAAAATTATGAATATGTGCAACTGCTCTGTGTTTGGATCAATTGAAGACAATTGAAGACAATTCCAGTTCAAGAAACAAGATATAGTGAAAACTATGATGAATAACTTACGGTACTGGGCTTCTCACTAGGATGCCACTGTTAGTACAGGAAACAGATCTGTCAACTATTGCATAATTTTTTATTCATGCCAATGAAGCCATAACAATCTATTAATTTAATCTCTGTGATCATTTTGTCCTGGCCATAATTCTAATCTGGACATCTAGGAAAGAAGGCAGTTGTCTGGTACAGTATTTTCTGGACAGAGTGAAGGACTCTCACACTCATTTTTTCACTTTAACGGAAGAGTTCAAACCTGTTGACTTTCAGGAGCAGCTTCAAAAGACTAATCATGACTCACCACAGTGGTAATAGGATAAGAAGGAAGAGTCTGAAAGTTTGGAATCTTGTTCAGAAGACATGTTAATTGATGCTCATTGTACTGTGCACTAAGTTATCTGGAATAGGCACTCCTTTTGTTACTGAGGTGTAAATAATTAAACTGTTCTATGAACTTGGATATCACTTGGAGGTAATGGGAGAAAATAATTTACTTTGAACTCTCTTAATTCTCAGAAGAGCTCAAGATGAGTTAATCCTTCAGCATTATTATGGTAGTTTCAATGATGCTCTAAGGTAATCAAATTACCAGCAGCCCACTGGGGGTTCTGTTTCCCTCTTGATGACTCCTGAATGCCAATAGCAATGTTGGTGTGTCGTAAGGAGAAGGACTCGTACAGGTGTTTCTAAAGCATAACCATCGTCATGCAACAAGAATTTTATACAAAGAGCTGCTGGTTCCCATGGATTTTTTCAGCTGTTTTTTCTGGTGTTGGTACCGGAATTCATAAACCACATTATGATGTCAGACCCTTCTTGGGGTACACTAGTACCTCACTGTTAAACTTCTCTTCTGACAAAATTATTCGGGTTGGGTCCCATTCCAGTTCTTGTCCTTAAACATTGAATGAGAAGTTGCATATTTATTTTTATTTATATATGTATTGTTAAGTCATATTTGTAATAAATATTACACTTATTATAGTGAGTACACTACATATGTAAAACCATTGTGCATGGTTTTACATTGCACAATTGCAAGGCATTATTTAACCTTGTAGTATGTTTTACAGTGTGTATGTACTATATCATACAGTAAAAGTTGCATTTGTAAATAAGCATCATGTCCTCTAGATTATCTAAAGTACAGGTCATACACAGCTTCATTTCTGGGGGCTTTTTTGACTGGCTGAGGAAGTTTTGGACAAGGTGCCTGTATTATCCCTGGTCTAAAACCACATTTGCTTTCTAGATAGAGGTTGGACAAGGAAACGAACTTTTTTTTGCGTTATCTTGATGTGTGTTTAACTTCACAGTCATTCTGACCTTGATAATGCCCTTCTACAGGCAGGACTTAGTTTTACCAATGCAGTCCAAAGCACAGTCATGATTTCTGACACCATAATGAACTGAGTAATTTTGTATTCAAAGCAAGGTTAAAGTAGCTCCAGGCAAAGAAATTACTGGGTTAGTAATTGAGTAGGAGGATTAAAACAAGTTTGAGAGTAGGCTCCCAGTTCAGGCTTCAGTACAACCCATGGAATAAAATAGGCTGTGGGCAGTTATCCACTTAGATATATCTATCCTGCTGTTGTTTAAACTGCAATATATGTTTTTAAAACTGTATTCTTTGAGAAAGATGGTATGTCATCATGCTATTGAAAAGCAGTACCTGTAAGAGTATCAACTAAGACTCAACAAGCAGTTATATTGGAGGGGTTACTTACAACCCTATTAATACTTTTGCCAACAGTGTTTATTACATGTAACAGTCATTTTAACATTACATCTTTTTAACCAGGAGATGCCTCGGTAGGTTGTGAAGACTCTGCATAATCTAAAATAATGGCATGTTCCCTTTACATGGTTTGGTACACGAATGAAGTGGTCTGAACAGTCTGAAGAAGGCAGGGGTGGGAGGAAAACAGCTCATTATGTGGTTATAATTCTGTGTTTAAAAGATCATTGGGCTGGACCATGAAACAGTAATTGTGTTCTGCTGTAGAGACAGGACTGTCTGTCACATTGAATCTAATTCTCCTCTAAAAAGCCTACAAGCTACTTTCATAGGTTTGGGGCACATCTTCAGTACTGTACTCTGGAGGAAAAGCTGTCTGATTTTGTCCTCTTTCTTTCGAAAAGGATTAAAACTGAAAAAGCCCCAAACTATATATTTTAACCTTTAGAGTGTTTAAAATCAAGCAAAAAAGACCCATTTAATACTCAACATAATTGATACACTCTAAAATGCGCTTTTAACAGATAAAAGCTCTGGAAAATGACAGCTTAAAAATATTGATTTCTAAACTGGCCATTCTGAATGGTTAAAGGAGTAGTTTGAAGTACTTTTAGGTTATTACTGAAGTCCCAAACCTAATTTTAAATTAAAAACACATGCTTTAAGTATACCCTACAGTAAAAAAATCAGGCAATATACATTCTGTATTCAAAACTTAAACTAATTTCTATGAGGTGACCACTCTCCAAAAATGATTTGGCAAAAAATCTTAATTGAACACTTCATTTGCTCACAGTAAGAGTAAATTCAGAGATTATAATTTATTGAAATTGTAATAGTACAGGGGAGGGAAAGTGCAAAGATTTACATATAGGGAGGTAAATAATTAATGTAACAAAGCTCACCTCTGCTTCAAAAACTTATAGAAAGAGAAGCTGCATAGCTAAAAATGTTGGTTTCTATATACTTATGCAGTTGAAATGTCTGTGGCTTTTGGCTATGGCAACAGCATTGTCCATGCATCCAGAAATGTGTAATTTTTTTAATATTACTCATATAAATATTTCAGAGAGCTATTTCTGTCTAATTTGTCAGATATTTAGATCTGAAATCTCTGATCAAATTCTTTCTGCTTCATATACCATAAGCAGGCTATGACAAACTATCACCACACAGCACAGCAAAACCAGAATATATTCTCCAGTCTTTAGGATGTTAAAGTTCATGATTACAGCTCTTTAGATTTTTTTTTACTTTCTTCTTTACCTTTGTTTCTTTGTTTTCTTTATGTAACAAAACAGGGAAGTAGTTTATCAGTTAAATACGGCTAAAAAAAGAAAAGTTTACTTTTTAATCCTTCACCTGGGAAAAAAACTGAAATACAGAATCTTCTTGTTTTAACAGGACACTCAATTAAAATTCCTTTATAACACTCTGGATTCTTTAGTTGGAAACCAGAGTCTTTCATTACCATGGTCTGCCAGAAGACCTTTTTAAATACAGCATACTGTGCACCTAAAACACAGGTTTGCTGTGAAACTAGTCTAACCTCTCAGTAAAAGGAATTCATAGAGATCACTCTCTTTTCTTATGTAAAAATGTTAGATGGAACCATACACTGAAATCATAGAATCACAGAATCAGCTGGGTTGGAAGGGACCTCTGAGATCATTAAGTCCAACCCTTGATCCAACCCCGCTGTGGTTCCCAGACCATGGCACTGAGGCCACATCCAGTCTCAGCTTAAAAACCTCCAGGGATAGAGAATCCACCACTTCCCTGGGCAGCCCATTCCAATGGCTGAGCACCCTCTCTGCAAAGAAATTCTTCCCAATATCCAACCTAAACCTCCCCTGGCACAGCTGAAGACCCAGCCCTCTTGTCTTGCTGATGGTTGCCTGGGAAAAGAGACCAACCCCCCCTGGCTCCCCCCTCCTGTCAGGGAGTTGCAGAGTGAGGAGGTCTCCCCTGAGCCTCCTCTTCTCCAGGCTGAACAGCCCCAGCTCCCTCAGCCTCTCCTCACAGCACTTGTGCTCCAGTCCCTTCCCCAGCCTCGTTGCTCTCCTCTGGACCTGCTCCAGCCCCTCAATGTCCTTCCTGAGCTGAGGGCCCAGAACTGGACACAGCACTCCAGGGGTGGCCTCACCAGTGCTGAGTCCAGGGCAAGAATCACTTCCCTGCTCCTGCTCACCACACTGTTCCTGATTCAGGCCAGGATCCATTGGCCTTCTTGTCCCCCTGGGCACACTCTGGCTCCTGTTCAGCTTCCTGTCCATCCCCACTCCCAGCTCCCTTCCTACCTGGCTACTCTCCAGCAGTCAGGATATTCTACACATTTTTGACAGGTAGGTTAGCCTTTGAAAGGTAATATTTTGTTGAGTCTGATGTCAGTGCTAAACACACAGGTGCGTTAACACCTCATCCGGATGAATAGTCAAGATTGATTAATCAGTTTTTCCAATGGAATTCACGGATAATTGCATTTCATTCCTGTGCTCGACTGTTTGCCAGACGAGGGTATGAAACGAAAATCTCAGCGATACTTCCACGTGTCGCTGTGTTCGCTGTGGATGTGGCTGATCCCTTTTTCATTTTCTTCCAGGCCTTTTCTGGGAACACCAATGCAGACAGTGTCGTGTACTATAAGCTCCAGCATTCCATTAAAGCCCGATTCCTTCGTTTTGTGCCGCTGGACTGGAATCCCAATGGCAGGATCGGGATGCGCATCGAGGTGTACGGATGCACGTACAGTAAGTTTATTTCTGAGTCAGCTGAGGGAAATGAATCCTCATCATTGTATTTTGCCACCTAAATCACGCCTGAAAGTAGATTTCTAAACTTGAATTTAATCTGGAGTAAAACTGATTCGATAAGTTTGTGTGCAGACTTTATAATTTCTATATTAGCTGTAGATTATATAATGCTTATTTTCCAGTTCTTTCTCTGTTGGAATGAATGGTGTGGACAATAATCCAATCACTGATTTAATGCAGACTCTTTTTTTTTTTTTTAAATAGTCTTAAAAGCTCCATCTGAACATGGTGTAATTTCTATCTGAAGGACAAAATATGGAAAATGTTTACAGTTTTAAATATATATGGTCTTGGTCATGAGCCAATAAAAGTACAACTAGACAGACCCACAAATACACAATGAAGGATACTTCAAGGTTGTTATATATTTAAGGAATACTTTTAGAATTATTTTTCTGCTATTAATAACTGACATAAGCCTTTGGAAGACAATTGTTATGGTTTTATTGATCTGCTGGACAGTGTAAATCTTACTGATGTCCTCCTTTTACAATTTTTCATGCCTGGACTTTTTAAAAAAGTCCTTTTAGTAAGTTGTTTGCTACTTTTTATTCTCCAGATCTTTTCTCTATGATGGAAACAACATTTATTTTAAGCAATCTCTTTAATTGTTTTTTATTGCATTTTTGATATGTTGTTATTTCTAGGATTTTTTTTTTTAACTTCTATACTTAAGGTATGCTTTTCATGGTTGATCTCCTCTCAATGCTCTCCATATATCTGTTTTCTGTTTCTATTCATTAGTATCTGACTTAAAGTGAACATCAGTAAAACACATCTCTGGGCTTTCTACCTTAAACTTGACTTTGTAAACCCAATAAAAGACCATGAACTAAGGATATTGAAAATTGCAATCTGGATGCAGGAGAATAGTTCAATGCAGAATTTAGGTAAACTTTCCCATCCCAGAAAACATTTCCTCATGCCAGTAGAAATGCTCAAACAAAATTCCTCAGTGACATCTGCCTGGGGACTGGGGATATGACTTATGATTCCTGGAACAACTTAATGTAACTGAGAAATGTGGTCAAGACCACAGGACAAAATATGTTCATGTAACTAAAAAAAAAAACCAAACAAACCACACAGAATAAGCAGATAAAATAAGTTAAAATATTTTTATGTGGTCATTAACTATTTTTGAGAAAGATTTTATATATCTCAGTGTTTTACTTCTTTGGTACAGGATCCGTCCTATAAGTAACTTCTAGAATCAAATCAATTATAGTTATCTTCTAAGATTAGGATGAATTTAAAATGAATATTTACTTCATCCATTATTCACTATAATTTGGACGTAAAGAACATGATGGTGTTAAAAATAATGTAAACTTTTTTTTAAGCTGGTTAAGATTTTCTCTGAATTAGTGATGTTGCCTGTTCTAGAAGTGCTTATTTTTCCTATGTATAAATGTTTTCATTCCAAGTGAATTGCAGACTTCTTATCATCTCTAATATTAATTTTGAACATCTAAAATTACCATGTGCTTTTAGAAGTTCAATTCAGTGGTTGCTGGTGAAGACAAACCAAGTGATTATAGTCTTATAGTTCTAAAATATATTTAAATTTAAATATATTTAAGAAGTTAAAACATTAATTCTTTCTCTCCAGTCCTTTTCTCCATTTATCAGGCACAATTAGGACATGTAGTCATTGTTACAGTAATTATGCCTGGCTCTTTCTGAATGACTACTTTTCAAGGAGGAACCAGCAAATAAAGAACAACAGAAATGCCTATAATTCCTTCCTTAATTTTGATTCACACTTCTACATTTCCCATTTTCTCATCTTTCCATTTAGGGAGCTCTCACTTGGTCTTATATTGTAAGAGTAAACAACTCTCTTTTCGTTTACCACCAAGCATGTGAACTGTGTTCTATATTCAAGTGCAAAAGCACTAATTTCTTCCCTCAGTCTTTTCTGTTGCAAATTGCACACACAACTAAAACTAAACTTGCTAGAATATAGGAAGTTGATCTCACTATTCCATAAAGTGATATGAAAAAAATGCATTACTGCTACATCCTAAAGAAGTCATTACCATCTCAGGGAAGTAATACTTAAAGGACAAATGTTGGCACTGCCTACAGTTCGCTGCCCTGCTGCCTTCCAGTCAACTACCTGCTCTGAATAATCCAGCCTAGTATCCTCAGAAATTTTGTTTCCCCTTTAATTACACTCTCAGTGAGGCTTGGTAATATTCATGGTACATGTCTACAGGATAAAGCAGATTATTGTGAGTTTTGTTTCCTTTTTTTCCCTTTTTTTATACACAACTCCTCTGTTTAGATAAAATTTTTAGGTGTTCGTAAAGCATGCATCCAGACAAGTCCTTCCATTATTTTTTTACTCCCATTCTACAGTCTTTTTCATGTAAAAAAGAAAGAATGATGTTTTATACCTCCAGGTGTTCTGCCTTACTTCACGTGAACTGGTAAAATCTGCTTGTGCCTTGACTACACCGCAAACACTCTGTGCTGAATCCCACCCCAAAATCCATCTCTACCTGATAGTTCTTCCTCTTTACTGTGTGCAAAAGAGAATGATGAATCTCTACAGACATTCCCTGTGTCTTGTTCCTGAAATGTCAGATTGTGACAATAAAGCCGCATAAAACACAATCTATGGCCTGACACTAAAAAAAGGATATCAGGAATGTCTTTGGCTTACTCTTTTCTCCCTTCATTACAACCCTCATTTCATCCTCTGAAAACAAACAAACAAAGTAGTCTAAAAACAAACAAACAAAACATTTTTGGCTTTTAGTTTGGTTGGTTTGTTGTTTTTCTTCATAATGCAGAAAGATGAGTTTAAATGCGAAAATGGCAAATGTATAAAATTGTAGAAGAAAGGTAACTGGAAACTAAATACAGACTGCACATTGAGAACTGTTAGATATGGTGCTCACCTAACAACAAGCACTGTGGCTACTGTGATACACAAACCCTCTTGCACTGTTCTCTAGCACTTAATTGTATTGAGGCTTTTTGAGAATTCCCTTCCTGGCTGAAACACTTTAAAATGATGGCACAGTTACATCAGTCAGAGAAAGGACTTCATATCCTCTTCATAACTGGAATAATGACCAAACAGTTTGCATTGTTTTAAGGTTTGTTTTTTTTTTCCTATAGAACATTAGCATTATTTTCAATTGATTTAAAGATTAAAAAAAAAAACAACCAAGTAGTTTTCCAAAAAAGGTATTTCAACTAAAATTTTTACTCAGGGTCCCTAGGACTCTTGGTCCTATGGTATATGAGAGGGATTACAGAATTTCCAGGTTCTCAGAGGCATTCCATGATTTCCAAAGTTATTTTCACAGTATACTAAGGATTTACGTTACATTAATTTGAGAAAGACAAATTATAAATGGTGAAAACAAAAGCTGAGTGTTCATGAAGCAAAACAGCCTGATTTATTTTCCTTATTTACAACAATAGAGTGCAGAAGACCCATGCAGAGGAATGTTGAAGTCCAGCAATTAGTAGAAGCTGTGAGTAGTTGACAAATATGAGAGGAAAATGTTATTTGCCCATATGTTCTCAATCAAAAAAAATTCTACTGTTATCAGTGCCTACTAAGAGTATATCAAGTTAGATAGTTTGATAAATAACAATTATCAAGTTGTCTTATTGAAGTCTTTATTGAAGCTATTCTACTTCCCATTCATTATTTTAATTTAACATTAATTAATGTTTTTATTGTCCACATTCATTCAGTAACATAATTAAGTAGAACAGTCAATCTAGGACTCATATTACATAGGATGTCATATTTATTCATTGTGTATTTGGTAAATGAATTCTTCATTATCAAGATATGAAGGAAAATATAGAAACCATATTTAAAAACATAGCTGCATTCACTTGACAGGAGGTTTTTGAAACTGAATATAAATTACTAATTTTAAGTACTGTAATTAATTTGAATTCAGTTCATTTCCATGCTGACAATACGGAGAAATATTTTTAGTGAAGTTACATAAATATAATATATGTGATATAAATAGATAATGGGTTTCCCTTGACTTGCAAGAAGTCAACCAGCCAGTTGAAAAATAACTTTGTATTTTACTGAGAGTCCTTTACAACTTCATCCATTTCACAAATGTATTTTTCAAGGGTAATTACCTTTTCCTTCTTTCCATATGAACTGTGAATACTCTATGAGCTTTTTATGATGTTACCAGTTCTTTTGTGTGAGTCTCGTTCCACGTGTACTGATTTTTGACAAATGTTCTTTTATATAATTGGGATAAAATCATTTGGCCCTTTCCCTTCCCTACAATTTACTGGGCACAGGTGGCTCTAGAGGTGTCAGTGGTGGGCCTTCACATCATATTGAAGTAAAGTGCAACTGTTTCTTTTAGACACAGCATTATACATTACCTTTTATTTCTTTGCTTCTAGGGTCTGAGGTGGTTGGCTTTGATGGGAAAAGTTGTCTCATTTACACATTAAATCAAAAACTCACGAATACACTGAAAGATGTGATTTCTCTGAAGTTTAAGACAATGCAAAGTGATGGAATTCTCCTCCACAGAGAAGGAAAAAATGGAGACCACATCACCCTGGAATTAACTAAAGGGAAGCTGTTCCTGCTCATTAATTTAGGTAACAGCTACAGTTTCATAAAGTCTGATATAGTTATTAGTTGTTATTTAACTACAACTTTTAAACTGTTAAGTGGAATATGATAAACTAGTGGTATACATTTGAATAATTATATTTTTGAGTGAAATTAATAGTTTCTATTTTTCTTCCTTCAAGGTGATATTAAAACTCATCCTTCTGATGCCCAAATTAATATTACCCTGGGCAGCCTTTTGGATGATCAACACTGGCATTCTGTTCTCATTGAGCACTTTAACAATCAAGTAAACTTTACAGTGGATAAACACACTCATCATTTTCATGCAAAAGGAGAATTCAGTTCTTTGGACCTTGATTATGAGGTGTGAAAATTACCTTTTCTTTATTGCATTTATTACCTTTGTTATGCAGATGAAGTGAAACAGGTAAAGGAGGCAGAACTTAGGAGGTTTGTAGGCTTTAGGGATTTTCTGTCACCTAAAGGAATGAATCAAAGAAAAAGAGATTTCTTAGAGTACTAATCCTCCACTAGACTAGCAACTCAATATTTTCAAAAGACCATCTTTTTCATGTCAGAATTCATTATTTTAATATCTTTGTTTCAGTAGAGTTGCCAATGTGATAAATAGTTAATTCATTATAAACATAATGAAGGAGACCCAACTCAATGTTATTATTTTATTAATAATAATGTTATTAATATAAAGTTTGATGAAAATTACAATGAGTCAGCATAAAACCATCTTAGAAATGTTTATATTAAGACTTAAATCCCTGTTAGATCTGAAAAATATACTATGAAAAAGTCTTGCTTAAACAAATGGTATATTCCTGAAAAAGAGTAGATGTAATTTGCTGTGAAATCTTCCCACCTATTGTTTAAAACACCAATATTTTACAGTTGTAATATGATGAGTGGCTGCTTTATGTTTGCCCTTATCCTGTTTGTTGGATGAGAGAATGAGAGACAGAGCAGAGTGTCTGGAACCTGCAGACTTTATTGTACTCATTCCATTTTTTAAGCAGTTTAGAGGAAGATTTCATACTGTTCCATGTCTGCAGTATCTCCTTTCAAAAATATCTGCTTAGAATTTCTTAATGTAAATCACAATATCAAAGTTTGGAGGATCATACCAATTAAAAAATAAAATAACTGGTTGGCAAATCGATATATTTTACTAAATCATTCCATGTTGTGAATTAAATTTTCCTCTCTTCTACATGCTATAGTTTGAAGTATAGCATGTAGAAGAGAGGAAAATTTAAAACACAAGTAAAAAGAAAGTATTAAAGAAAGTATTAAAATTTTCAAAAAAGAACAAAATACTGCATTTAGAATTGCTTCTCTGACTATAAGATTTTCTAAATTTAATAACTTAATGTATGATATATTTGATTTTGGGGCTTTTTTGGTAAAAAGATTTTAAAAATAAGTAAAATTTCAAAATTAGAACATACATAGTTAAACTGACTTTTCATACAATGTTACCTGGAATAGCTTTAGAATGAGTGAGCTCAAAAGTTCACTTACACTGGCATCCTGTTTCTGGTGGTATTCAAGAGTAGAAACATAACTGAGGTCACCCTCGTGGCAATGCTTTTCTGAAATAATTTACTGCTTTCTAACAGCTTCTGCCTCAGGGACTTCCTTAGACAGAGGTATATGTTTGAATTTATTAGCTCTCAATGGATTTTTATTAAATCTTCCTGTCTCTTTCTGAAACTAAATATTCCTACAGCACCATACCAAGGAACTGTCAAGGTATTTTGAAAGGGGAAAAAACACCTCCTTTTATTTGTTTTGAATGTGCCCTAGGATAATTTAATTTGATGCACTCTTGTTGCCTATTATGATAGTTTTATGATGGTGGAGAAGTCAGGCTCAGATTTCCTAAAGTTGTTGATAATTTTCACACTGTTCTGCACAGTCTGCGTATTCTTGGCCTTGTCCTTCTTCTCTGGGGTTTTGCAGCTACAATGGACCCTGAAAACTGATCTAAGCCACTGTTAAGAGACATCCTCAGAAGAAAAAAAAAAAAAAAGCCAACATTTCAGAATAATTTTGTAGGTACATATGACCTGATATAGCCTAATTTTTTATTATCTTTTTCTTTTAATCTGTAAATGCAATAAAACGAAGTCACCAAGAAGCAGAAGATTCATTATTGGCCTGTCTTTGACTTCTGCTCTTTAGTTATAGTCAACTTCTTTCCATAGAAAATTACTTAATAGTATCATTGATTTTTCTTCTCTTTCTAAGCTCAGCTTTGGAGGGATCCCAGTGCCTGGAAAATCAGGGACATTTTCACACAGGAACTTTCATGGGTGTTTTGAAAATATTTATTATAACGAAGTGAACATTATTGACCTGGCCAGGAGGCATAAATCTCAGATCTACTTTGTGGTAAGATATTCACAGTTAAGAAAGAATAAATAAGTAAAATAGAGAAAAAGACCACAGCTACTTTCATATCTAATCTATTTAACATACATCTAGTGAAATCTACTTTTTGTAATGGAAGAAAAATCAAATGATCAGCTAGTTGGGCTATTTTTCATTTGCTGCTGTATAGACTCATCCTGTATAAACACAGGATGCATTTTATTCTTCAGGTATTTAGGTGTGTCTGATACCACGCTGTTGTGCTGTGCTCATACCAAAGTCAATGAGTAAAATAAGATGTATCTGAAGCCATCAAATCCCTGACTTTGTACCTGACTGATAAGAACATCAGCAGTGCATTTTAAATCTTCTGTCACTGAGGACACTGATCCACTCTGCTTTGTCCAGAGCATTATAATTTTCACCAATAAGTTTTGTTAGTCAATTTATCTGTCCTTCATCTGAAGAACTGTAGTTTAGGTTGGTGGGTTTAATGTATTTATTGTGACACAACCGAGTTACATTATCAAAATCTGTTACAGAAGCTGTTCCAACACCAAACCAAATTTTCTCTGTGCTACAAAAGTTCTCCTAGAAATTTTACTAAATCCTTTGTTGTTGGGTTTGGTTTGGTGGTTTGTTTTTTCTTTCCCAGTAGTACAAGGGTCATCTCTAAGTGTGATATTTATTTATCTAGTAGCAGGAAATGCAGAGATATTACAGAAATCAGCTCAAAACAATTAACAAAATATTAATTGCTTTCAAGAGCAATTAATTGTATTTTGGTTTGCATTTCAATTCAGAATATGAATAATCAAATCTGGTTCTTTATGCTAGAGAAAATGAATGACAGGGATCTCTTCTCATGTGAAACTTGAATGTTTTGAATTGTTGTGCTATTTTCAAAATTGTTTAGGAGATGTTTTATAATGTAAATATTTCAGAAAGTATCTATATTACCACAGAAGCCTTGACAAATAGAGATTTTGCTTGTGGAATCTGCAAAAGGCAAGTTTTTAGTGTTTAACAAAGTTTATTAATCTGATGACTGCTTTTTCACTAGAGGTCAGTTCATCTGACCATTCATTTCTCACAGCTGAGTTCATAAGACACAGCTTTTACTTATTTGTATATTTTCCTTGAGGAAAATGAAAACAGATAAATTTTAATATCTTACCATGCCAGGGACTAGTGAGCATTTTTAAAAAATTGATTTTAAAACTTTACTAAGCAGTCAAAATTTTATGTATGATCAAAAGTTTAAACCCTCTCTGTGTTGAATAGAAGTCAAGTGTGTTTTAAATTCCAAAGACATTAATCTTTAGTAACCATTTGAACAGAGCAAATTAGTTATAGGTCAAATGGCGCCAGAGAGTCATTAGATCAAAGTTCATTTTGTATTATTATCAAGCATCATAAAGTATTAACTGACACCAGATGCAAAAATTGCATTATTCCTGTTCCAGATTTCTTATCTACATCATTCTGGACAAGTTAATCTCAATGAACTCAACCACAGGTTTACCCAAGAAACAGTTAATTCAGGAGGAGTACAAAATAAAAGATAGGTGCCTAAACCCATCTCATGATCTAGTCCACATGGGACTGTTTGCTCCTGATTTATGAAGTATGTGTTTCACATTTGTAAGTAGCAAGAGTTTGTATGTGGAATTTTTCGGTTTGTGGAAACAAATATTGGAGTTATTGTACATCTCCAATTACATTAATTTGGAAAAAAATGTGTCTTGGTCTGGCACAATTTTTTTTTTCTTAAATTTAAATGATCAGTGCCAAGCTCAACGTTTTTCTCTGCATACAGGCATTTAGACCCCTGTAAGTATTTACATAGTTATGTGTAAGTGGCATTTTTTCTGACATCCAGAGGTTTGTCAAGTTCCAGACACTTCCTGAGGCTGAGCCAAACTAGAAACAAGGCAGTTCTAACTCCTGAAGTACCATTAAATCAACCATGTGATTTAGGAATAAATAAAGGCAGATAAATCTATATTCTGGTCAAACAGCTACATAAACTTTACCCAAAGTGATGATGTTCATATTTGAATTTTAGACTAATGCATTCAAACATTATATTCACCATGTTTTGAAACTTTGCAGTTCCACAGAGAAATTCTCACGACTCTTCACAATGTTTCATTTCTTCCTAGGGCAACGTGTCTTTCTCGTGTTTAGAGCCACAGGTGGTTCCTGTTACATTCCTGAGCCCCAGCAGTTACCTGGCACTGCCAGGCACGTCAGGGCAAGATGAGGTGTTTGCCAGCTTCCAGTTTCGCACTTGGAACAAGGAGGGACTTCTGTTATCCAGCAAACTGCACCAGTCTTCAGGTGGTTTCCTCTTATACCTGAGTGATGGGAAAGTTAAAATCAGTCTTCATAAACCAGGAAGAGTGCTGAGTAACATCGCTGCAGGTAACAGAAATGAAACAAAAAAAAAAAAAATCCAAGGCTCCAAAGCATAAAAAAATAGCTTAATGAAAAGTCATTTGAATGAAAAATTAGGTTCTCAGCTTAACCTGCATTTGTACATACAAGTCATTTGAGTTAGTACCTACATTCTTGACTTGTTTTTGTGGTTAATGTGTGTGCAACTATGCTTCACTTGCGTGAATTGTAAACCTGGTTATTTCTAAATGCTTTCTTTTCTCACAAACATATTTATTCTTCTTTTCCCCAACAATGAGTAGAAATTACTTGCAAAAATGTTGAATGAAAATTGACTTCTCAACTTAACCTGCATATTGTATGTACAGCTCATGTGTATAGTCTGGGAAACTTAAGCAGCTTCATCAGTTGTGAAGTGTAAGCAATTTAATCACTTATTCTGCCAAGCTAAGACATTAAGATGTTTTTCACCATTTGTCAGTGCCTTCACAACGTATCAAGTAACTATTTTTTCTATAAAGTTACACATCACTATAAATATTATGTCTTTTATTTTATAGAGTTCTCAGTTGCAGAGATGTCCATTAAACAGAGACAGTACATGTGCAATACTAAATTGTGTCTGAGAAAGCCAGGGCAAGTTTGAGTTTAAAAAAAAAAAAATAAGAAAAAACTCGAGGAAACTGAAACCTCAGAGCTAAAGGGTCACTTTCGTAGTTAATTTTGTGACATATGCGAGCAGGACAGAGCTGACATCATCTCTATTTTTCAGTACTTTTTAAAAGATGTTGAGGATCAGTGACATCACTATATGCCAATATTAATAGCTTCACCCAGCAGCACTTCATCAGTGGTACTGACATTCCATGAGCCCTCTTAGAGTTTCTCATCCTTTATGCAAACAAATTGAATTTCACCCTTTGCTTGTAGATGGATAAAATGATCATTTCAGAATGAGTTCTCAGACAGGAAAACCGGTGCAATAGAAATTAGGTGGATAAATGAGATTACAAAGGACATATGAAGATTAAGAAATTTTAGTCTGGGGTTAGAGTAGCTTCTATATGGATGAAGGTGACCAGAGTCCACTAGCTGGAGGAATATATCAGAGAAGAAAAGGTGAATTTGGATGCAGAAAAAAACATTTATGATATCCAAAACATTAATCCATCTTAGATTTATTTAGACCTGTACACAAGCATGTGTGTCTCATTTCATATCCACAAAGCAGAATATTATCAAGGAAAAGAAACCAAATTAGTTCCAGTTATCTAATGTGCACAGTGAATTCACAGGTAAAAAACAGGTAAGAAACCTCCAAACCGGTTATCATCAGTACAAACATAAGATAAGAATCCCTTAATCTTAGTTTCATGACCCTGTTACTTTTAGATTGGTTTCTTACTTCAATTCCTCTCACAAAATGTGGACTCCCTTGAGATGGGGGGGGGGGGGGAAGAAAAAAAGGGAAAAAAGGTTAAACATAACTCTGAAGCTCATTAGGTTTGTACAGGTGCATAATGATTAAAAGTAAAATTTTAAACCACTGATTATTTTAACTCAGAAAAAGAGTGTAAGACAGTAATGACCACATATAATGTTGAAATTTCCATAAATACTTTGATCCTCTTCTTGTGGGTGATAATAGGATCGACCCTGCTATTTGTTATAATCTAAAATAACTGATGCACTAAGAGTACCATTTCAATGACAAGAGATTTCCCCAGGCTCACCATTTGAAAATGTCAATTCCTCAGTAAGAATGTCAGTGGCAGCTAATTAGTAGTGATGAATTTGGTTTTTTAGGAGCTATTTCAATTGGTGTTCAATTAGGTGATGCATGTTAAAGAAACTATTGCCATGAATTGTCATTTTAAGAGACCAGCTGAAGTGCTGACACTTTTAACAGCTTCTATTGCACATAGAGCAATTTATTGAATTTCAAAGCTGCCACACAATACATAAAATATTAGCTTAAAGCATCCCAGAATAAATTTTGACATTCTATGCTGAAACAGAATTTGATGTTCTCATGCTAGGTTAAGCTTACTGTTCATAAAGTCTAACAGGAGGAATTGTGTTTGTCTTTGTGAAGACAAACAAACTAGTGCAAAATCATATTCTGTTCTGAGAAAGAATTTGTCTTTTCCTTGAGTTTTTGAAGTGTTTATTTTAGCACTCACTGAAGCAATTCAAGCCTGCATTTGGAGATTGAGTAATTAAATTATGGATGTCTGGACAGGTTTGCTCCCCTACAGGCAAGGAGTTATGACCTGACTTTCACACACACACACACACACATGTAATACTTGATAATTAAATCAAAGCATATTTCCTTCTGCACAATTCATTATCCTGTGTTTTTTGAGAATTTTTTCAACCATATAAAACCGAGGAGAATGGTATGTTAATTCACAAGTAATTAAGATATAATGAAATCTGTATCCTTCTTTTACAGATGTTATTTAATATCTTTCCTTTGTAGCCTCTTTTGCAAGTTGGTCATCAAATATTCACAAAGAAATAACATGGATTTTAAAAAAAAAAGGAATCAACCCAAAGTTAATTTGTATTGCATGATGAGACCAAATTGAATTGCAACATGTGTAAATATTAGATCTTATTACACAGTTTCCTCTATGACCCTCTATTTCTATCCAGCTTTTAATTTCTGTGCAGCTTTTAATTAATTGATGTTAATTAATTAACATCAATTCATTGATATTATTGCATTTGGAGGTTATACTTCAGTCTTATCTGTAAATTATTTTCTCTAATTTTTTTTGTTTGTTTCTCACTGATCTCCTGATAAGTTTTATCCACTGTATTTTTATGCTCGTGTTCCCAAGGTTGAATGCCATTGTTCTGCAAGATGTCCCATAGATCTTTTTTTAATATTTAGGTTTAAAATTATGGAACTACTGAGAATAAATGGATATCTTGTTTAGTAGCTACCTCGTTACGTACTAAAAAAAAAATAATTGCTATGTTTCTCACATCTGTCTGGTAAAGTGTTTTTAAAACTCATGATAGAGCACCAGAAAATATAATTTTCAGACGGAATATAGTCAATTGGCCTCCACCATTTAGATGTACCACTTCATGGCTCCACACAAGCAAATTTGTGAATGTGAATTTAATCAGTACTTAAAATCAGTACTTAAAATCAATACTTAAAAGAAGGTCTATAACAAGAACAGAGACAGAGTTTTTTTGGTTTGTTTTTGTTGTTGTTTTTCTTTTTATTTTCCCAAGGATCTGTAGTGGTAGGACAAGACGGTAACAATTTTAAATGGAAATAAATTAGATTTAAGTGTTCATAACATTTTCACTCCTGCAAATGTTCAAGTTTTGAGCAACCTGATCCAGTAAAAGCAGTCCCCACAAAGAGCAGGGAAATGGGACTAAATGATTTTTAAAGGTCACTTCCAGCCCAAAATGCTATATGATTCTATGATTCTTTGAATTCTAAAGGGAAAATTAGTGTATTGAAGAGATATGACTGAAGAAAACATCATTCACTTAAGGTCCCTCCTTGAGGCTGAGGATAAAGCAAACTGTTTAATGTTTCTTATTACGTGTTCCCTAATAAATACACTGATGGAAGTATGATAGATAGAAAAAAATGGCAGAAAATGTGTGTAGGAGTAATATTATCTTAAATGTATTAGAGATATTATCTAGGTGGTAGTTCATCTGAATTTATGATGCATTTCTAGGGTTTATCTCTTGATTGTATGATGATCTTGTATTTAGGTTGTGGTAGTTAACAATCTATGGATCGTAGTTATGCTGGAATTTAGCTCTTTGAACCTTCTCATCTTTCTCTTTTTATTTCCTTTCCATCTGTTTGAATGAGTCTCTTAACTGATGGACTGTTTCTGCAGCATATACAACACATTCTAGGGAGGAGCATATAAATACATGAAATTTCAAGTGGGAAATCACAGATCACAAATCACATGCACTCTGCAGTCAAGAAAAGACTTTGCATAATTCAAAGGTTGTATTCTTTGTTCTTCACTGAAAGAAGTACCTCTATTCTGAAGAATGCTCAGGAATGTGATTGGCTTAAAGCACTTGTTAAAGATAATAATGTGTTTACACACTGCCCTGTTTAGAATTTATTTAATTATATATACATAAGTGCTTTCCAGAATCAGAACTACAGGTTTATTGCTTTGTGGTACCTTATATCTACACAGCCAGAGGTAATGAAAATTTGTGTTAGAGGCTAAACTCTCAGAATATTTTCCTGTACATGTCCAATAAATAAGAGAGCTGGAAAAAAAATTGTCTTGTGACATTAATATGACAGCTACTGAAGCTTTTATCATCTACAGGATTTTGCTATTTTGCTGTGTTTTAACATAATGACTATTTTTTATGTTAAAATTGGAAGAAATCCTTTGTAACAGTGCAGTAAAAATAAGTATGATGTGTAAAATACTGTATCAGCCATCACAATGATGTCTTAATGATAACCTCCTTAGATTGAGAGGATAGTTTTCTCAGTCATTACATTAAATGGATGTATTACAGATAATTAGGGGCATTACTAGAGTAAGGCTTATTCACTGAAGTACTTTTATTTTTTATTTGTCAAATGTGAAGCAAGGTTCTGTCTTGACAAAAGACACTTGTGCTTATTAATTCTTTTTCATTTTGCTTTCACTTGGAGCTTTTATGTGGGCTATGATTGCTGTCAGTCCCTCCTCCTTTCAAGACTGTAACATTTAGGTAGTTTAACAAATAGTGGAAGCCTACACTTAATTTATTTAATATTGACTTTTAAAATTTATTTCCAGGTGCTGGATTAAACGATGGCCAGTGGCATTCTGTCTCTCTCTCTGTCAAAAGGAATCGTATCAGTGTGACAGTGGACAGTGATGTGACCTCATCTGCTCATGCCTCCACACCTCTGCAAATTTTTTCAGGAGATGTTTTCTACTTTGGAGGTGAAATCTGTTGCTTATTTGTGTTTACAATATCCCACATATCTAATCAAATGACAAGAACTGCTCTGTTTGCCTCAAGTCTTCTTTGCCTAGCTTGGTTATCTTTCAAAGCATCTGGGTTTTTTTCAGGTGCTGTTATGATGTTGTGAGCTTCTGTTTGCTTAAAATTCTACCATGTTGGCTAGAATAAATCACCATCCTAAATCCTTGGTCACTTTTTAGATCATCATAACTTGCATCATGCTCTGATAATTGAATATAGTCTGGCTGGCAACCAAAAAGACACACAAAGGTTTTTCTTGTTGCAGACTTACTGTTTTGTTGAGTGAATTTTTTTGAGAATCTTCCACTGGGATTACCTCAAGTTTTCACCTTAAGTGAATGTTTACTTACCTGTGCAAATATCCTCTTTATATGATAGACTCTTTTATCTTTTTTTTTTTTTTTAACAGAGTGACACAACTTTTCTATGTTTGCAGAATAAAATTTGTACCTAAAAAAACTACACTTAGCTATCTCCATTTTGTCATTTTGTCATTAATGACGTGTTGTAACTGATAGAGTTGAGCACATTGTTATATATAATTCTATTGAGAATGGACTACATAGTAGCAATGATAAACAACATCTGAGTGCATTATTCAATACCAGACTAATGCTTCAACTATTTATTAACAAATCTCAAATTTCTGAGAAAGCTGAAGAATGTGTGCAAACCAAATGAGTATTGACCAAGTCATTTTCCACAGATCACTTCCCTTGAAAGAATAGGTTTAAATAAATTCTGTGCTCACAAGCAGACTCCAAGTACAGTAACAGCTATATGAACATCCATGTGACTTTTTACATCTGTCATCTACAATTCTCTACTAAAGATACCTTGAATAGTGTCTTCTGTGTTGCTTCTGGTTCCCAAATCTCTGATCAGGTGATTTTCCCCGCTGCAGGGTTGATGACACAGGTGAACAGATCAGGAGGGATGTGGGCAGTTACAAAAAGCACCATTATTCAATTCAGTTATACAAGGACATTCCTATTAGTCTTTTGTAATTCCAAGAACACTGAAAGTACTGTCTGTCTACACCTCAGATTCTCTGATTTCAGCCTTATAGCTGAAATCTGCAGCTTGTGCACATCATACAAAGTTTGGGAATACTAGTAGTGGGTTTCCGAGTTTACAAAAATTATTTATTAAAATGTTATGGCATATAATACTGTCAAAATGTAGCCAATGCATTTTGACTTTTTTTCTAAGTTTATACAAATATTTACCATGTGCTGGTTGTTAAAATATGAGTATCAGCCTTCCAAGAGGGATGTTCTGGGGGCATGGTGATTAATCTACCTGTTTTAATGAATACCAAGTATACAGGAAACGTGTATGCTTAACTAGGAAAATGTGTAATAAACATAGAAATACTTTAGTGTTCTATCAGTAAATTTCTATTCCTGCTATCATCAAGGATCTACAACCTCTCTACTTCATGGAATAATAAACCATTGCAACTATAAGGGAAAATGGGACTATTTAATTTTGCAATAAGCACATAATGTAAATTTCATGATTAAAGGATTTATTCTTATCTTTAATATCCAGTCTATAAAGAAACACAATTTCATTAATATTGATGGTATTGTCTTTTCTCTAACAGAAACAGAAGACAAATTTGAAAAGAGAGACATCGAGAAAAATATCTGAGACAAAATTTTGTAAAATACCTAATTGTAAAAGATACATAAACTTTTTTACTGCTTTCTCTGTCCTTTTTTATTTCTTTTTTTTTTTATAAATATGAACTCCACTGGAAGTACCTCATTCTTAAGCGAACATCATATTTTTCACCATAAATGAAAGAATTTATGTTACCATTCAGTTGTAGAATGCTGTAAAGCACATAGTTAGACCTATAATTGATTTGTTTAACTGTGTGTGGTGCTGAAAACTTACTGTGTTCTTATATGGACTTTTGCAAGTCCTTGGATTTGTTGTTCTTAAAGCAATATACCAACTAGATAATGAACATTTTCCTGTAGAAAGGTTATAATGACTTTGGATAGGTTCCTCAACAGAATAAAACGCACTGTAAACTTACTGAGATGTTAAATTTAGGGTTTAGTTCATTTTCCAAGTTATATTTCTAAAAAAGATATCTATACTATTTAGGTTGTTGTACACTCATTTGAATATATTTACTAGTTTCCACTGTCATTTTGTTTTTCTGTATCATAAACCTCTGCGCTGTCTTTACAGGATTTCAAAAGTATCCATATTAGCTCTGTGAAACAAAGAAGTGTCTTAAAACTCACTTCTTCCTAATATCATGAAACAAGGTCTTCAAAGCTCTGAACCAGAGGGCAGTATTGTTTGACTAAGATCAAAGGATGACCCTTGTGCATCATTCTAGAAGCCATACTATCCCTTGGAAGAAGTCCAAAATAAAACTCTTTTAAGCATTTGTAGTGCAGTGTTTAGCTGCCACTGGGAAAAACTGCTCAATGGATATGGTTTAAATCAAGTCAGGATCAAAGCAATTTATTGATTTATTAACAGTGCTTAATTAGGCAATCAGTGAACAAGGCATCTAGGGGGCAGCAAGGCAATAGATAAACCACAATATTAGGTACTTACAGACTGTTATGCAAAGGTTGAGCTGGACATTCAGATGTCTAACCCTCTCTTCTGCACAAGTCTGATTAGATCAGAGGCACAGGGCTCTGAACAGATCCAAGGATGGAAATCTCAAGACTTCTCTGGGCAAACCATCCTCATATTGACCACAAGCAACAGTGAAAACACTTGTTGCTTGTGTCTGGTCAGAATTTACCAGCTTTTGATTTTGTCCTTTACCTGTTGTCCTGTCACTGTGCACTTTTGGAAGTGGTCTTGCTCCATCTCCTCTGTGTCATCTTATCAGATGTCTTTATCTTCTTAAGGCTGAGCAGGCCCACATCTTTCAGCCTCTCCTCTTAAGTACCTTCAGCTTCCCAGCTGTCTGAGCCTTCCACTGGCCTCACACCAGGACACTGATGTCTTTCCTGTACTGGGGAGTCCAGACCTACAGCACTCCGTGTATGGTCTCACAAGTGCCATATAGAGGGAAGGACCACTTCCCCAGATTTGCTGGCTGTGCTCTTGATAACACATCCCAGAATTTCAATGGCCTTCGGTGATGCAAGGGCACGTTCCTGGTTCATGATCTGTTCAGTGGTCTCTGGGACCCCAGGCCTCTCTCTGAGCAGTTATCCTCCAGCTTGGATAGTTACATGCACTTGTTCCATCTCAGATTAAAAACCTTGATTTTGTTCTTGCTGAATTTCATAGAATTCCTGTCACCTTGTTTTTCCAGCCTACCCAGGTCCCTCTGAGCTGTAGCCCTGTTCTCCAACATTTGATCCCTGCCCCCAATTTGGTATCTGTCACAGGCTTGCTGAAAGTTTACTCTGTCTCATCACCAAGGTCATTAATGAAGATATTAAACAGTGTGAGTACCTACTGACCTCTGAAGAACCTTCTGTTCATCACTTGGACTTTGCCTCATCATTTGTCTGCTTAACCCCCCCATCTCTCATGAATCTGGTGATAGGGACACTATACAAAACTGTTAGAGTCTTTGCTAAAGTCAAGATATGAAATGCTCACTGCTCTCCCTTTGTCTGCAGTGCTTGTCACTTCAGTAAAGAAAACAAATACCTTGGTCAGGCATAATTTAACCTTGAAGCTAAAGTTAACCAGTTAACTTCTCATCCTTTACGTGTTTAGAAATGGCTTCTAAGAGGGTTTGTTAGTTTGTAGGGCCTACAATAAGTCTAACTACCCTCTAGTTTCTTGTAGATGGGTGTAACTTCTGCCTTTTCCAATCACTAGGACATTCAGCAAATTGCCAAGATCCTTTGAAGATTAAAATGTTAACAAATTCACAATGACAATGCAATTGTTGAAATGGCATTGACGAGCTCCTGCAGTACCCTCAGAAGCACCCTGGGCTCATTCTTCCTTTGTTGTGGGCACTGCATTCCTTTTTCATTCCATGCTAGGACATGGAAAGCCTAAGGATTAGTTTCATTAGCAAAGAAAAAGGCCTTGGAGGAAACAGTTCTTCACAAGACTCTTGTCACAAGGTCTCCTGCCCCATGGATTAGTGCATCCAGAATCTCCTTAACCTTCCTTTTGCTACTGTTGCACCTACAGAAAACTTTTTGTTCCACTTCAACTTCTTTGATAAGTTTTAGCTCCACCTGGTTTCCTAACTACACTCCCAGACATGCAGGGAATGTCTTTGTATTCCCCTCGACGTTGCACGTCCCTGCTACCACATTTTGTGTACTTTCTTCTTATGTTTGCACTCACTCAGGAGCTCCATGATTAGGTTTGCAGGCCTTATGCCCCACTTACTAAACAATTTTGATATCACTATGGACTTTCCTTATGCTCTAAAGGGTTTTCTGTTGAAAACTATCCAACCCCCTTGTTCTCCAAGGGAATTTCTGATGGTATCCTCTGAACAAGGTCCTGAACAGAACAACTTTGACTCTTCTGAAATCCAGGGTTGTAATTCTGATTTTTTGTTCGTTTTTTTTGCCTTGCTCGCTTCTTTGTGGTTCATAAACTCCACAGCCTCATATTTGCTGTAATCAAGATTGCCCTTGACCTTCACATTTTGAGCCATTTTTTCCTTGTTCGTGAGTAGCAAAGTCCAGTGGAGCATCTCTCCTGGTTGAGTCATTGATGAACCACACCAAGAAATTCTCTTCAGTACTTTACAAAATCTTCTTGACAGTTGATAAAATAAAATGGCTGTACTTAGTAAATAATTTTTGTCTTGACTTCAATTGTGACTTAAAACTTGGTCAAGCGATGTGACCTCATAATCTAATATTTTGTGACTAAGATCTCCCAGTCAGTCTATTCATACCTGATTCCATTCATTACCTTGGAACTGTTGCTTAGGTTATCCTTTACTAAAATTTTAAGTGATGCTTTAAAAAAAAACGCATGCTTTAAAACCAGTAAGACTACTGAGAAGTATTTCATTATAGTCACACAATCACATATAATCAGAAGGCAAAAGTCCTCTACCCATAAAGTTTAAAACACATGGAGATTATCAAATTTGGAATATGTAATTTTTTCAACAAAGTATTTCTTTTCAGCTCCAGTTTCCATTCTTATTTCAGGCTGTCCTAGAAGTGGAAATGTTTCGGAATGTAATACCTCCCTTGGTGGTTTTCAAGGATGCATGAGGCTCATTTCCATTGGTAACAAAGCAGTGGATATGATCTCAGTTCAGCAAAATGGTTTGGGTAATTTCAGTGATCTTCAGATAGATTTGTGTGGCATTACAGACAGGTAAGAACACACTGTTTACTCATTTATTTATTTATTTCAATGTTCTATTTGTTATACTGGTTTGATGACAAAGAACAGCACACTTACAAAATGTCATAGTGCTTTTTTTGTAAGAATAAATGCAGAATACATAGCCCAGCAAATAGACTTCCATGCCCTGCAAATAAAATTAAACCAACTTTGATTAAAATTACTTTTTGTTTCTGACAAATTTTAAATATCTTTCTTTTCAAGTAAAGCTGCAGACACAAATCTTCTCCTGTGACTTGAGTCCCACCCACCCTTTTAAATGCTATATTTTTACAAGTTATTGCTGTTTCCTATATTCTGTCCATCAGGAACTCAGTAGATAGTATCCATCATAGTGAGTGAGTAATCTTCTTTTAGACTATGGTCAGAACTAATCTCACAAGTTGCAATTAGCATCTGAAAGAGTAACTAGTTGAAGTGTCTCCCTCCACAAGGAGGAAAGACTTATAAAGCTTCCTGGAAGTGGAAATGTTTGATAGAAAGACATTACTGGACTTCAGTGTAGAGAAAGCAGAGGGGATGTTGCAGAACAACAGAGGCTGCTGAGAAGAGAAGGAGCAACCACATGAACAGGCAGCAGCTGAAGTTTTCTTCTGTAGACTCCAGAGGTTGCAGTCACAGGCATCTGTACAAAGTCTGTTTTATTCCAAAAGTGGCTTTCGTGGACCCAGATGTAAGGCCAACACAACACAACAGGCAGGGGAATGATGTGCTTGTAAACACTTCTCCCTCACTTTCTGTATTTCTAGTCCTCATAAAGTGCCTTTTGATCTAGCAAAGTATGGCCTTTGAATTATAAGACTTTCAAAAATTACTTTCTTTGGGAAAAACACAGTAGGCAGATATCTTCTTCAAAACCATAGCCAATCTATGGTTACATAGATCTGTTTCTGTGATCTGCTTTCAATTCATAGAGATAACACAGTGTACAGCTATCCAGATAGTTATTTTAGAGGCAGTCACAGCTCCTTATAGATCAAAGACAAAAAAGAAAACCAATTAGTTCTTTACCTAATTGTTCATAAAAATTTAAGGAGAGAAACCACCAAAAAAGAGAATAAAAGTTTTGCCTACAATGTGATCCTTTCGATTGTGTTGTAATGTGTATTCTCATTAATATTTCAACAGCTTTCACATATTAAAAATATACACAGTTTTCATATATATATATGTTTATACAGATATAGATATAGATATATACGATTCTTGTGCTAATTTTATCCCTTACTGAACTAAGTGTGATAGACATATGCCAAAACAGAGTTTGCCTTCAGTCAAAACTTACTGTATGACTTGCTAGGGACTTGTATTTGGAATGCAGCATACATTCACATTGTATTTTAGCTTTCTTGCAAACTACTCCTTTAGACTCAACCCATTTTTATGTGCAGTGATTGCAGTTTTCAGCTATGAGTGACCATAACATGTAATTTTGTACATACGGTTTTTTGTGTGTATAAATATGTATAAAGCCACTCCGTGAATCTCAATATATAGAAAAAATCTGACATTACTTACAGTATCCCAAGTGTCATAACACTTCTTTTTTATTCAGTGCAAATTCAATTTATTCAGAACTGCACCCTTCCCTTTTAATTACTGTTTTTATTGGTTTTAAGCACTGAATCAAAGAGCTTAGTTTTTTTATATAGTCCCTCCTCATGTTTTTATCTTGCTGAACTTTTATAGCACATGAAGGTAGTTACCATCTTCATTTATGTCAATACCAGTGCCATCTGTTTCTGGTTTTTTTATTTTGAATAAGGACTTGTGTAAGACACTTAAACCTCCCAGCCACAATATTTTCAAAGTGTTTTTATTACTTTCTGACACTGTGTTTGTTTTTTTTAAAGTTTATGTTACTCTCAAACTTCATCAAAATTATGTGTGTTTTCTCAAGATCAGTGATACCAAAGGGGAAAAAAAAAACCTCTATGGAAAGTTTTTGGTTTATTGGTTTTGTTTTCTCTAAAATTTGCTAATTTATGTCTCTTCTTATATCTTGATGGTTGCACTTTTCTTGCACTGGCTCTGCAAGATTTAGTTTTCATCTCCCAGCATGCTTAGCATATGTCTTCATAATTTATCAAAATACAATTTTAAGCCACACATTTTTATCGATTTCGTTATCCTCATTATATTTTATTTAAAAATAGAGTGCTTTTAAAAAGTCTTCCTGTTCCTGTGCTATCTTGGTCCTGGGACTGTTTCTTTCCAGTTTCCTCACACAATCATTTCATCATTCCTTTCATTTCTTTTGATATCTGCAGTTCATCATCTGGAACAAATTTTGTGTATCTCTGTATCAAACTAGTTCTGTGTCCCAACCTTAAATCCCAGCTGAAATGACACGTCCTTCTTTGGCAACATTAAAACTGCTTACATGTATTAAACAATTTTTAACAGGTATGATCCTGTGCACGTATCATTGGAGAGAAAATATTTTCTTCCTACAATAATTTACACATTCTTTGGTTGCCTTAAGCTAAACAGCACTTTTACCACTGTGCTCCTGATGGTAAATATCTCCCCTACAGCTGAGCACAAACAATCCCCTTCTTTCTCTTGGGGTCTTTATGGGAGTCTTTGCATCTCTAATTCTGAATAGTGAAGCATGACCCAAATTCTGGATTTATTGATGGCTTTTGTAGTAGAAATGATGGACCACTAAATGTAGTAGTTTTACACATTTAAAGCACAGGAAGGCAAATAAAATTTACTTTTTGCACAGTGACCTGACTTTATATGTAACAGTAAATAAACTGAAAATAACTCTACTGAATCCACGCTTTATCTCATATATACACATATAACATGTGAAGAGTATTCTTTATCAGATTTATAGTCCTCATGGACATATGTTTAGCTAATCAGTCATTTATTTGTTGAGTTATTAGTTTCTCTTCTTTTTATACAAATAAATACCATACTGTTTTCTTATTTTCAGTTTTCTCAGTTCCATAAACTTTCCAATTCTTCATCCTGTTCTTAAATTATTTTGACTTTTTCCAACCATCACTCTTCCCATGCCCCTTCATTTAGCCATTTCATTGCATAGTATTGTTCTGTATTGTTCTAATGCTCATAGACCTCTTGGACATGCAAGCAATTATTTTCATATATTTCTCCTTAACATATTTCGTCTCATCTCCTTTATCAATATATATTGGTTTAATAACTGCTAATTATACACAGACCATTGACAACATAACTTTAAAGGACACAGTGTCTTTTAAATGCCTTACAAAGTTAGCGCATTTAGCCTCTGAAGAGAGAGTATTAGATGAATCCGTCAAAATTACATCAAGCTCTACACAGGAACATACTACCAGTGTAGTTGTACAAAAACCAGAATAAATGGCTTTATATGTTTAAAAAAAAAAAGCCAAAAACTGAAATGATGGTTACTGGACAGTTCTCAAATACTTTTTTTCTCTCTTTCTTTTTTTTTTTAAACTGAAGAATGAAGAAATAATAGAAATTGCAGCAATTACTTGCTCCTTTTAAAGTATCTTTTAACCATTGTTTGGAACAATGATAAAGAAATAGTGCACAAAAATTGTGGCTAGTTGGTAATTGGCATACAAAGTTCCTATTTTTTTCCCTTCTTTATTAAAAGTATATTCATATTCCAGATCAGTATTCTCCTCTGAACATTAGTTTATGATTATTAACATCCTGTTGCCTTGGTTTAAAATAGTATCATTTTCAAATGGAGTACACTTAAAAGCATATTATCAAGAAATATGTGACAAATGATTAATCACGTGTCGCTTTTCTGCTTTTAGCAGCCATGATGATGAATCCAAAAATTACCTTTTACAGATGAAGAGTTAGAAATTCTGTTTCAAACATTAGAAATATTTTTGTTAGAAGATTGGTTTCCTCAGAGAAAGATCTGTTACAAATCCTGCTTTGGGTAGGGCCGCAGCATAAACTGTAGTTACACATTAACTTTGATGCAACTCGTGGTTACTTTCTATCAGACATTCTGAAGAAGAGGGAAGACGTGAAATTTAATGTTAAAAGATTTAAATTACACTCTTACCTTGCTTTCACTTTCATTAAGGTTGGTTCAAGCATCACCAATTTCACCTGAGCTTTTCATCTTGTGAACGCTCTTAAGAAAATTAATTAACAGGGACAGGGAGTCAATAGAAGTAAAGGCCATGTAAATCACTTACAATTTTTGGATAATGATGTCTTTATCAAAAAGGAATAAGACAAGAAATGCTATGACTGAAATATACACAAGCAGAGCAACTGTCAGTGGATGCCCTGAAAATCTTGAGTGGCAGTTGTGCTAGAAATGTGTATTTTTAATAACTGATGGTTAGTTATACCCACAGAAAGCAAAATTAAGCATTTATCCTAAGCAACATTACTGTGCATATTTAGGTAATTTCATTGAACAATGTATTTAAAATCCAAATAATTGTAAGCCCGGTGCCTAAAGTTCATTTTCAGGTTCCAAAACAGAGCTTGTTGAGACATATATCATCTGTTGACTTGTCTTAGGAATACACTCTGTGAGAGAATAGATAAAAGATCAGCTCTTTCACTGGCAAAAAATGTAACATACTTCCTTGAAAATAGGTGACCTATATCACTTTATTACTTTACTTGCTTTTCACCTGCTACTTCTTTTTTTTTTCTTCCCTTCTGTGAAAAAATCTCTCTTTGTCCTTGCTTATAAACATGAAAGGAAGATAAAATGAATGGTATGAGGAGTGAATGTACACAGGCCCAGAATTATTCATAGGGCAGATATGTTAAATGCTGGACTTTCCGCAGTCCTAATTTAATATCCTCCTAAGATTTCTTGAATTAATTAAAAGGTATTTTTAGATCCTGTGGATATTAGTAGGCCTATTTATTTTTTAATTTTTTTTTTTGTGGCTAATGTCAACAGTAAAGCCATTTTATACTTTCTCAGCTATATAATTTATACATATACATATATATATGCATATACATATAAATATAGATATACATATATATATATATGTATACATATACATACGTATACCCTTGGTTAGAATGTTAACTAATTTCTAAGGTGTTAATTTCTAAACTAGTTAATATTTAGTTAAAGTGTGTCAATCTATTTTAATATATTTTCTCTCGTATTTATAAAAAAAAAATAATTTTTCTTTTTATACCTCATGACTGTGTTATAATTTAGTACAGTGCTGTAAAACATTAAGGAGTTATTATTAAAATTGTTTTTTCAGTCAACCACTGCAAACCTAGGAGCAAGTCACCAAAATTCTTCACATTTCTCGTCATATCACCAGAATGGAAATTGGCTTTACTGATAGTTACTTGTTGTGTTGGAACTCGTTCTAGAATAGGAAGTAAACATGAGTTTAGAATGGGAAATAGATCTCAAGTACTGTGGTCAGGTTTATTTTTCAGGTGATTTTTCTTTTTTTTTTTAGTTTTCTATTATTTTTACAAGAGCAGAAAGAAATCTGTCGTGATGTTGCTCTGTTGTGGCACAGCTTGTGAAGAAATCGTTTTGTTAGTTTATCAGCCTCTATTGAATTGCAGACAGTTGAATGGGTAATAAGTAACAAATCGGCATCTTACACTTTATTTCTCTTCCGTTTCATAGTCTTTTTTTGCATAATTAGAATATTTGTTATAAGTAATAGAAATATATAAGAAATCCTCATCATTTTCTTGTGCTTGTGTTGATGTGTTCCTCAGTGAGCTTGAAGACTTCCTTCATGCTGTTGCACTCCTTTTCCAGGATTTTGCATTTCTTGATGCAAAAGTGACTTGTACAAAAGTACAAGTGATGTGTAAATGAGCGGAAAAAAAAGAGTGGAAATGCTCTTTGTTTTTCACTTTAGGTGTTTGCCTAATTACTGTGAACACGGTGGGAAGTGCTCACAGTCCTGGAACAGCTTCTACTGCAACTGTGCCAACACTGGTTACAAGGGAGCTACTTGTCATTATCGTGAGTCTAAGATGTTTTCTGTTTTCTATGCTTTTATTTTTGATTGAATTTCTTCACCACAAAAGAAAAAAAACAACCAAAAACAAACAAACAAACCAACCCACCATCAAAACCCATTTGTATCGATCATTCATAAAGTATTTTTGGTCCTGGTAAAAACTCACAATTTCGTTAAAGAAATACATTAGGAATTCAAAATATGTAGCAATAAAAACTCTCTGTAAGTGTAACTCTTACTTTGTTTTTCTTTCACGTTTTTCGTGTTTTACATGAGATGGTGAGTAATATCCTCTCCCACCCGTATAATTCCACATTCTGAATCACCAAATAATTTAGAAATGTGGGAAAAAAATAATTTTTATTCATCACAACAATTAATATTCTATTTTTTTTTCGGAGACAGTGGGGCTACATGTTTATGTAGTTTGCTAAGTCCGGAAGTAGATTAGGAGAAAATAAAATAAATAATTAGAAATCTAATTGAAAGTAACAGCTATTTTCACAGGAGTTACTATACATTTCTACTGCTTTCAGCATGTTCTGGGAAAACAATAAAATCAGTACTTTTGTGTACTTCTAACAATTAGAAAATCCTATGAAAGTTTACTGGTAATTTTTAAAAAAATTCGAAGACTGTCTTAGTGATCAGATAAATAATTCTCTCCTTATAAGTTGTCCTTATAAATCCTTATAAAATCTTTACAGTCCTTATAAAATCTTTGCAGTCCTTTGTGGCAACATTTACAAAAATGACATATATCTACACACATGGGATTTTTTGAGAAATCACTGATTTTAGAAGACTGTCTATTAAATCCTAATAACTTAGTTGTGAAGAACACAGTGGCATAAATAATAGCATTAAGAAAAACTGTGTAACATAGAAAGGGTGCCAATAGTACACCTGCTTTTGAATACCCACAGTGTATAACATTAAACATTTAAGTCCAAGGTAAAGATGAAGGTGATTTGATAGATTACTATTTGAAAAGTCATAAATTGAATCAACTGATGATGCCTATGAGGACAGATGGAGGCTGTGGTTTCCTGATGATTAGGACTCAGTGAGAAAGCAAATGATCTGATGAGTCATCTAACTCTTTTTAATTGTCAAAAGTAAATTAATGAACATTTTAACTTCCTTTGTCATGTCTAAATTTAACTAAGACTATTTACTGTAAGGAACCACAAAATTCTATCTGAAAATTGCATAAATTGTGCACTATGGATATTTCAGAGTAAGCTATCTGAATGAATTGTCTTTTTCATCAGTGTTGCCATATGATGTCTGTAACCAACAGGCAAAAAAAAAAGAACAGAGAGATCACACTCTTCAAAAAATTAGAGCTTTTTAAAAAAATACCAGCACATCTTTTGGATTACTATACTAGTGCTTTATAACTTATTTAAAAAATAATTGAAAGAAACTGAATTTATATAGATCAAAATCTTCCAAACTTAATAATCACTGTCAGCTTGGTTTTATTTGTATAGCACTACTTTTTGTTATTTAACCTAATGGCTCGTTGTTTCTGGCAGAATTTTTTCAAGTCTTGATAATAACTAATAGACCACACAGTTTAATTTTGGAAAGAAAGTCCAGAACATTATGACTGCTTAATAGAAATATAGTGGCTAAAGGAGAATTTAAGGTAATGTGGTCTAGCTGTGGGGTTATGATCAGTGGTGCCTGAGATACAGTTACAGAGATGGACTTGTGTGTCTTTTTTTTCCTCAGATATTTGATCATAAAGAAGTCATCACAGACTTTTCTTTTAGGATTTGACTGATATAAAGTATACATGACAAGGGACCAAGGAGCTGTCATTTTGTCGTTGCTTATTTTGTTCTTTTACAAGTCTCTGACAAGTCACTTGCCTTTCCTTTTAGAAAGGGAAGAAAACAAGATGTGTGAAAGCCAAAAAAATGCTTACCTTCTGCTGTATGCAACAGCAACAGCAACAGCAAAAAAAATCTGATTTGATGGAGGTAGTTAATGATTGTTTCCTCAAAATCTTATTACCAGGGTCTAAGTAATACCATTGGCATTCTACCATTATTCAACATTTTTACAGTCATTTACTCACCCATGCTTCATGTTTTCCTCCCTGAAGTTTTTAGCTTGAAATAGCAAAGAAGATGCTTAAAAATGACCCTAGTGATCTCCAGGATAAAACCAAATGTGCTTAACAACTTGTAATGAAATCACAGTTTTGGTGGCGCGATTTCATCTTCGTTCTTTAGCTGCTAACAAGCAAACCCAAATTCTTTTCCCAACGTCAGTTGTGGGGTTGTTTTGGTTTTGTTTTTTTTTTTTTTTCTAAATTCCTTGAATAAAATGCCAAATTATGCCCTAACATTTGTGATGAAATGTGCTCTCTTTTCCAGCCATTTACGAGCAATCGTGTGAAGCCTATAAGCACAGAGGGAACACTTCAGGCTTTTACAGTATCGATTCAGATGGAAGTGGCCCCTTGGGACCGTTTCTCGTCTATTGTAATATGACAGGTGAGGTGATAAACTTCCTTAACTTGCAGCTCATTAGACTGAAACATGAGTTGTCCAGTGAGAAACCTCTGCAACTCCCGAGTTTAATGTAAACACCCACAACAAAATGAAGGTGGCTCCTCAGCTGAGGATATCGGACAAAGAATTAGGCAGAGAAATTAGAATAATAACAGGATTCAGGCTGTGAAGCTAACACAGCATTGTTATTGTGCTTTCCATAAATGGGATGTGTTCCATATGAAAACAGTGTCGTACTAGTTCATTTCTGGGGAGCAGCTTTGTTGAAGCCTCTTGAGGACACTTAAGGAAATGAGAAATAAGTTGTGTTTTATGAGAAATTTGCTGATTTTTTTTGCCTCTGGTAGCCTTCTGAAAAATTGCAGTTCAGACCTACCCTTTGTTCTGAGGGATATAGGTGTTAAATTTCATTTTTCAAACTACCAGGAGAGCTTTTGGAGAATACAAATGCAACCAGTGAGACTTTTGCAGCCTCACTTTCAGGCACCCTGTTTCTTCCTCTGCCACCAGTTCTTTGAATCTGATCACTTATATAATTAGAAGTTCCAGGTAACAGAGCTGGTTGTCAGTCTGCTGTTTAACAAATGACTTGATCTCTGTATGATATATGGTGTATTGATATATGTCCTTTCAACAAATTTTACGTTTACGTGGTTTTTTGAAATTTATTATTGCATGATTTGTGTTATTTCCTTTTCTTTTTACTTAGCCCCTGTTTATTCGAATTGCTTTCCAGAAAAAATGATGGAAACACTTTATGGTTTTGTGTGACACAAATACATTTTTACACAGCTATAGGTGTTTAAAAGACTACATGAATAGGTTAGGTTTGTATTGATTTAGGTATACCCTAAGTGTTGAGAACTTGACTTAGAAACCTTTCCACAAGCTTTTGATGTTGAAAAATTTATGGTCACATCTATTTCTTGAGAAGGTGTCTGATAGTGGCATTTGTTGATTTGCACTGTGATGTAAAGAATACATATTAGTTATGTTGAAATAATAAAATGCTTATAATTTCAGTTGGTCTGTGCAATTTAACTTGTCTGACTTCTACAGTGAACTGTGCTAGCTCACAGTGAGCACACTTCAGATTGGCACAGGCTCTTAAAAAGAAATATCCTAGTGTCCTATGAGACTAAAAGAGCCCAAAGAAACATGGCAGAAAAATGACAATTTTTTCAAGTGGGTATAACTCTCCAAGGTACAGTGTGGTGTCTGATTTATCCTTGTGTGTCCGTGAACAGCTGTTGCTGTTTTCCTCAGTCACTCCTTATTCACCACATTAAGCAAACATCATTGATCAGTTCTTCAGCTCAAGATGCATCCTGACAGGATGAATCTTCTATATTTGTTTTGTTCCCAGTTTCCTCATGACTGGTATTCCCTTTTTCCCACCAGAGGCAGGGAAGGCAGATGCCCACATTTCATCTTTGACATTCATGGGGCTCTATTTTCAGGCAGCTGGGAGGGAGGTGCCATTCCCTGGTTTTATTCTTGGGGATCATTTTCAGAGTGAAAAGCCCACAGTCCACACTGCCAATTAAGATGACCAAACTTTGCAGTGCACTGTTTTTCCTTTCCCTTTGTATATTTGGGGGTGTGACAACGAGTCTAACAACTGACCTGCTTGTCTTTATTTTTATGTTCAGTGTAATTTAGTGTTTAGCTATATATTTATTGTCCGTGTGTATGCACATGTACAAAAAACAAACAGAAAACCTAAAAAAAAAAAAAACACCTGCACCCGAAAAAAACCAAAATCTAAATTTGCTACATTTCTAGACGTCTGGTTTTTGACACTAGAATCATACCCTTAATCGAAATTTATAATTAGATAAAAAGATATTTCATTTAGATTTCCTGATTACTACTTGTCTTTAAATGACCCTCAGTTCTTTCCTCTGTATAAAAGTCTTATAATGTCTGCCACTTGTGGCCTGTAGGCAGCTGGTGAATTATAATACAATTCTGTTAAATTCTGTTAGAATTGAATTCTGTTGAACAGTTAGAAATACTACTATAAGAATGTCAAAGCTATTATAATCAGATACTACAAATTAAAGAGAGAATATTTCCTCACACCTTTTCAAATTACGTTGGCCATTAAGATGCAAGAATTGGTTACCATGAATCTAATCTTGACTGCCTCAGACCAGGTTTAACTGGGAGCCTGCTCACTCCTGCCTTGAAAAGGGTTTTTTCATCAGGAGAGTGAGACTGTTCCAGGTTTTGAAAGTAGGAGCTGAAATAAAACGAGCTCAGCTCTTTCCTATGCACAGAAGAAGGGGTTTGGCAAAAGCACAAAACAGAAGAATGAATGAGCCTTCATAATGACTACTGTTTAATTTCAGATTTTTTAATTTTAGAATAACTCAACTTCATATAACCTCCCTTTTATAGTAAACACAGTGTATGCAAGCTGCTTTTGTATAATAGAAAATACTTCATACACAATACATTAATCCAAGTTACAAGGATATATGTAATGTAGATAGATTCTGGGATAGAATCTTGTGTTGTTTTATGCATTATTTAAGCGGGGAAAAGTGACAGTACCAAGTGTTATTTCTTTCTATTCTTTCACTGCAATTTACTGAGTCAGCAATGTTTTATTTCTGAGACAAATATTTGGGTGTTTTCACTTGCTCCTTCTTTATTTAATAATCATAATTAGTTGAATACCTGTTACAATCATGGTGCAATAATCTACCTATAAATAGAAACCACAATTAATGGTTTTCATTTTTGCTTAGTGATTTATGTCTCTGTACTATGTGCCTCGAAGCACTTTTTGTAATCAAACAAGTCACCTTAAAGTTTTTTTTTTCTGATTTCATCACGCATTCTCTTCCCATTACCAACTTCTTCAACTCCTTCTCGTTCTTTGTTACTCTTCCCATGTGTTCTGAAAGATGCAACGTGGACAATTATACAGCACAACAGCACCAACCTAACCAGAGTCAAAAGTGCTAATCGAGAGAACCCACACACTGTGTTTTTCAAATACTCTGCCAGCCTAGATCAGCTCCAGGCTACAATTAACCAAGCAGAGCACTGTGAACAGGAGCTTGCTTACTACTGCAAAAAGTCGAGGCTCTTAGATAAGCCAGGTAAGCAAAAGCACACAAATCTCTTTATGTTGCATAGTCCGTTTTATTTTACCAGCTGCAAAGGATATTTATTTCTAAACAACACTCTGGCATTTTGCCACTACTTCTGAACTAATTCTGATATCTAGCACTCGGATTCCTATAAGTTGCCAAGAGATATTTGAACCAGAAAAAACACAAATGTGAATTTAGGATGATCTTCTTTTGGAGAATTAAGTTCTCAAAGTTAATTTCTCTCGTAAGGCTTTTAAATGAACATAGAATGTTATTAACAGACCTCCTCTTGTTCTGTTTTCCAGGGATTTTTTGATTTTAAGTAAGGAATTACTGAGGAAATATCTTCTTAAAGGAACACAAATTAGTGCATAAATACCAGCAGAAGTTAATGTGCACAGCTAATGTGCATATTGTGAGTACTTGATAAAAAGTATCGATAACATTGAATTTCCACTGCCTAATATAAACATTCATAAAAAACTCAATAATTAAAATGTGGGTTATTGACAAAATTATAACTATTTCAAGAAAAGAGATCCTCTGATCTACTTAAATAAAACTAAATTTATGTAGTCTACTTAAATCTTAACTCTCACTGACAGAGCTGCTATTAAAAGACTATACTCTTAGCATCCATTCTAAGTACTCCAAATAATGTGGAGGTAAAAACATCATTGTTTAATGTTTTTTGAAAAGTGAAAGATCAGTGAAATTGTTTGACTCATTCACCAGAAACTCTGAAACTGCTAAAATTGATTTCTTGGCATTCTTTCCTACTAAGTAGAAAGAAGGCTTCTGAGTGAAGCACTCTCTGGTTCTGTCTCTATACTCTTTTATTATGTATTCTTTCTCCCCAGTTATGCCAGGAATATCTCTGGACTTCTTAGACTATTATTCACTCTTGGCAAGTTATCTGTTTCAAAGCACCTTCACAGCAAAAAAATGAACCTACTGCTTAAGATGTCCACTAAGCCTTCCTTTTACCTGTGGGGTCCAATTAAACCTATGTTCAAAAGCCTGGTTTACTTCAATCAGAGAGTTTAAAGATTTTTTTTTATTTTTTTTTAAGTTTTTTAATGTAAAGAGATTGCTTATTAGTAAGGTAAAATAATATGCTCTTTATATTTTTATGCCATTCATACTATATATAGGCGCATATTTATAATATACACATAAATAGGCTAAAATAAATGTATTGAAATAGTGCAAGTAGTCAATTGTGATAAGTCATCTAAAATTTAGTTTTGAATGCTTGGAATAAATAGACATAGGAAAGTTGTTTGAGAGTTCTGTGGATTTTCTAAAATCATTCTTCATTTAAACACAGTTTAATCCCTCCCACTTCTGTTATTCATAATTTCCACTAGGTATGCCTGACGGGTACAAAAGTTGATGATGGTTACATTAAATACTTTTTGGAATATACAGTCTACATAATAATTTTTAACTGGCTATATTTTAAGAATACATTATAGTCAATCAGCCTGGAGAGCATTTGCAAATTATCTCATTAAAGAAGTCATTTATTAATACATTTATGTGATCATTATGAAGAAATCCATTTTAATTAATGGCTTACTTCTATTTAGGCAGTACTTTCTACCAAGGCAGAGAAAACAATCTGAGCTAATCAGTATGAACTCACAGCATTTCAGTAAATACTCTCTCCTCACTCTGCTGTATGATCAAATAACTGAGACCAACTCTTAAACACACCCCAATGTCCCTAGTGCAAGACTGGGAATGCTAATTCATGACTACAATATAAGGCACGCTGTTGAAGCAGCAGAAACGTTCTGCTTTTTACAGCCTTAGTTGTTGGAACCTTTTTAAAGTGTTGTCTGATAAATTATTTATAAACTCTCCGCGGATTTTCTTCCTCCTGTGGTGGTTTGCAAACACAAACACTGATATTGGACATTGATGCCATTATGCGAGTTTTGACTTTTCCAAAAACTGCTCACAGTGTTTTTTGGCCTGCTGGGCCCACAGTTGTGTGGTAATGAATGCAGTCAATATGTTTACCATCTGAAAGATTGTCAGCCTAACAGAGGTCTTATCTAGCAGCCAGGTTTAATAAGCAGTGGCAGTTGGGAGTGAAGTTGAGACCAGAATAAATTCCACCTTCTTCATGGCGGCCTACTGCTGAAAACTTGGAACTCTGACAAAATCAAAAAGAGGTGCCTCCATAAGAAATGCTGTAATTTGACAGTGCCTGATTTCTTCTCAGGTCTTGACTTTCATGCGTCTATCACCCTTCTTCTGGCTCATTTGAGGTGGTTTATCTTTATGCTTCACATCTTTTAGCTATCTTCTGTTCTGTAGATATTTACTCTGTTGCTATGCTTGCTTGGCAGTATCTTTAGGTTTATTCTGCAGTACTGTGACATTAAGGAAACATCCAGTTTTATCACTTTACTGCAAACAGTGCTGACTGGATGCACCACAGAGAGAGGTAACAGTCCTGGGAAACCTCACTTCTGCTCACCACATATGTCACCTTGCTTATGGGAGCAGCTTTAACATTATTTCTGCTGTCTCTGAGTACATAAAGTCTGAATCTGCTGTTTATGACAACAGCTCTCTTTGGGTATTTCTAATTAACATCACTATTCAGCTGCTTAATGTTCATCACAGATGTGGGCAGTAGTACTCTGGAGTACTCTTGGTAGTGGGATGAGACCGTTTATGTTTGTCTCCACATTCTGTTGCTGGTAGTTCCAAGATCTGAAATGGATCTTTACCTGGGAATATAAACTACCCTGATTTTTAGGATGATGGTATCTCCTCTTTCATGGGCCATTTTAAAATGAATTACATAAATGGACTGCCTAAGATAAATTATTCTAATATTATGCCTGACTGAGCTAGGTGCTGTGAGTTCCCTTTTCACTAATGCAAGCAAAAACCTGTGACAACCATTTAATACGTGATAATGAAGAACTAAAATTAATAATTACTTACCAAGGAAAGGTGGTAATTTTTTTTTTTTATATTTCCACGGTCATTTAAAGGTTAGAGCAGGGATTTTTGTCTCCTTAACCTTTGGGAAAAGGTTAAAATGAGAGAATTAGGAGACAAGACAGGATATTGATTTTCTCTAATGTGCTTTTTAGATGGGATGCCACTGAGCTGGTGGATTGGAAGAACCAATGAAACTCATACTTACTGGGGAGGTTCACTGCCTGCTGTCCAAAAGTGTGCTTGTGGATTAGAGGGAAGCTGCATCGATTCCCAGCATTCCTGCAACTGTGATGCTGACAGGGATGAATGGTAACTTGTTACTGTTGCTTTTTTTCCTTGTGAAAATTAAATAAAGAAGATACACAGACCTTGGCAAATTTATAATCCAGAGGTAGTTGGAAATCTAAGTTGCCATAGTGTCACCTGTTTCTTTGCTATTCAACATAATTTTTCACAAAATTGTTGCTGTGTACATTAGGTATTATTACTGATTCTTTCACTCTGAATTCTGGGGAAAGTTTAATTTTGTACAGATACTTTCTAGTCTCTTAGTACATTACAGGTTGTATATTAAGACATTAGCTCAGTCTTTAGCACAACTTCAGTTAATTTTAGAATACTGAAAGTAATTAAAGCTAAAATGAAGAGTTCTGGGGAAAAAAAAGTTAATTTTTAGCATATTTTTAGCTACACTTTTAAGTTTAGAATTTTTACACCCTTTTTTCCATCTACAACTTAGATAATTAAAATTAACACCCTTGTTATCTGCGAAGTAAAGGACTCATGGAAGTTTATTCTAAGGGGATGGAAGGATTTCAGAAATGTAGGTCTTCCACTTGTACTGGAAATTCTCTAATGTCATTTATGATCCCATTCAAATAAGTAAATATATAAGAGATGAGTTCTTGTTACAATGACAAATCTGAACCTGCCTATTCATTTAAGGGGATTAGATACAACTTTTTCAACAATAGCTCCAGGGCAGTGCAGGACTTTATAAAGCAGAGGCACTTTTCAAGTGGAAGTTCTTCTGTAGAAGAAGCTTTTAAGCTCTTAAATTTGGAAGTCTATTTAACTTATATTAATCAAGTTCAGTGAGTATGTTACCAAATACATTTTAAAAAGTGCATCAGCATCTGTTTCTTGAAAGTGGAAATATGTAAGGAAGGTGCTTATGAGCATCTCCATGTGTGCAAAATAAAGCAATACGTGATTTTCCTCTCAAGTTAGGTATCTACCTTTCCTTTAGAGGAGCAACTAGTGAATTTGGTTAGAAAATGCTTGTTCTCTCAGCATGAGCAGGCTCAGAAATGAAAATACAACAAAGAGTTAGTCAAAGAACAATTCTTTAAAAAGCTTCAAACGTTTCTGGAGAAAAGAATTTGCATTTGTGGTAAAACTCACAGAGGGATATCTGCAATACTTGTTCCAATAGAGAGATTAAAGAAACACACAGAACACTAGAAATTTCCCTTTCTTATGCTGTACAAAATTGAAAACAGTATTTGACTCTCAACAGAAAGAGAAGTGTTACAAGATGAGTTCATTTTGAAACAAAATTTGGAATAGTTGCTCGTACATGTCATATATTCTTACTCAGTTTTGTCATTTATTTAATACATGCTCACATACATGGGTTAATTTATAATGGTAACATATTTGTAAATAAATAGGTAAGAGGATATGTGCATATCTTTTTATATATTTACCTATATATTTTATATATATATGTATATATACTTTATATAGATATACTATAGTCACTGTGAGTAAATTGCTGATGTTGATGAGTGTTTTACATTGAAAATGTAATGACTCTGGGTTTATATTTCTGTTTGTATCCACTTTTGACATTTTTAAGTGGAGACTTATCCCAGTGATTCCAGTGTTACAGTTTATGTGTAAAGAGAGTTTTGTTTTGGTACTTGCTATCACTCTCGGATTTAGTTCCCTAGAGACTACTGGTTATAATCATTTGACTACAAACTGTTCATAGAGTCAAAAAACTAGTAGAAGTTTTGTTTGTTTGAGATGCATTCTGAGCTTAGAAAATGAGTTACACCCTGTGGTTTTGGAAATATGGTTTCTATAACCTGCTTTTATAGGGAAACCTATCTTATTTCATAGATTGGACACAGATTTAAATCTAAAACTTCTTGCTTGGATAGTCAAAATCTTTAAGTCTCTAGAAGTCTAGCATGAAAGAGATTATTTTTTTAAGAATCCGGTCCTAAAAATTTAAAAATTATACTTATACTGCTTTTCCTGTACACTCAGCATGGCTTTTTACATTTCTATTTGATTTTTTAAACTTTTGTCAGGGCAAAAAAAAAAAAAAGTTAAAAAAAGAAAGGTAGACTTACTTGGAAATTATGTTAAGCCATTAAATAGTCCATAGTGATGAGTTATAAATATGTGTCCTCAGCAAATTAAAGTTACTGATGTGAGCAAATTCATTGACTTAGTCAGCCAGTCAGGTACCTATTTATGTCAAGAAGACTTTTCTCTTGCTCAAGCAAACAAGCACAACCATAAAACTACCCACTTCCTATGCAATTCTTTCAGTAATGCCAAATAAGCACAGTATCAATACCAAAGCACACATTCTATTCAGGGTTGTTTGTATAGTATGGCCAGTCTTCGCAAACGAAGATTTGGGAAAGGTCTTTACCCTTCGAGCCTGCGCAGTGGATTTTTTAGGTGAGACACAGTGTGTGCTGAGCTGAGCCCACCCTTTAATCCTGAGGTTCATCTGCCGGGGCCGAGCGAGCTTGGACGGTGGCAGTGAGGTCCTCAGGACGTAGGTTTGTTTAGAGTGACCTTCTCTTAGATGGATGGCCTTACAGGGCTGACGAGCTCCATCTGCCCGGGGGACTTTTTCTCTGACCGGGAATCGAACCCGGGCCGCGGCGGTGAAAGCCAAACATATATTTATGCAGCACTTTTAAATTCGGAATATCTTTCCTTTTCCCCAGCAATGCATCAGTGATACTGAAAAATTTATTGGAAACATTTAGGAGAGCTGTGGCTTTCATTTTTACCTTTTCAGGACTAATGACACTGGCTTCCTTTCCTACAAGGAGCATCTACCAGTAACTGAAATTGTGATCACAGACACTGACAGACCAAATTCTGAAGCAGCTTACAAACTGGGGCCTTTGCTTTGTCGTGGTGACAGTAAGTAACAACTGCAGAGTTTTTCTAAACAGTGTGTTTTGACTGTAATAAATTTTAAATGTTATTTGCTAGAAGCCTAAGAGAGGCTTCTGTAAAACTTTCATCCAGTTCTTTTTGTAATTAGAAAAGGAAATGCCGTAATCTTGTGCAAACCAGGGGAGGATTGTAAAAATGTATTTTCCATGATACACATCAATAGTGAAGACCAAAAAATGTTGTTATTATAATTTTCAAACAGATATTTTGGTTTTATGCAATATGAATTATGAATAAAGTACTGCATGAAGGTGAGTTTATAACTGGCTCCCATATCCAGGGAACACACCCTTCACTAGATATGTGTGCCTCCATTACAAAACATTATGAATATTTTTGCAGCTAGGAAAATCATACTGTGGGAAATTAATCCATCTGGCTTTTTTAATTTTTCTAATTTTTATAAGCTTTATAAGTAGTTATATAGTAGAAGTAGATTTTGAAGCAGCAGCCCTTATTCCTTTACCTTTAGCATAGTAACTATACACATTCCCCCACCCTATCACCCCATTCCATGCTCCCCATATCAATTCTATCCCTGAATTCCATTAGAAAATGTTTATAAATTTACGCAATAACTCAGACTTTACATCCTGAATATACATATGTGGCAACTAGAAAAATACCATGAGCGAAGAAATAATTTAAAGGACATGTGACAGCTGGAGCAAAACTGATACCTTATTAAAGATTTGCGATGATACTTCTGATTTTCATCAATTTCCACCTTCTGTGGCAAAGAAAACATGTTTGGTCTATGTTCAATAGTAAACTATCATGTAGAGTTCTGTGTTTGCTGCTGTAATCAGAAGTTAGGAGAAGGAATACACAGCCTGTGGTAAATCAGGCCTCCCTTGTGGCCAGGGAGACTGAAGCCAGGGATGAAAGGGAAGCATTCAGAGCTTGTGTAGCACTAATAAGTGGGGAGGAATTTGAGTTCCACCGCTCAGCAAGTTCCCAGCTACTATTAATTACATAATCTGACCTCAAACATGACAAATCTCAAAATGTGGAAGTCAACAATCTTCCCCAGTGTGATCACTAAAACCTACAGACAGTTCTTGACACTCCCTGACTTCATCTGATGTTTGCTTAGTCTGAGTGATTGAATTGCTGCAAAATTCCACACTGATGATGAACGATCACAGTAATCCCAGACAAGCTGTGACAGAGAATTCTAAAGTGTAACGAGAACAAGCACAAGAAGTCAGAGTCTGCATGTCACAGAAACATTTTTGTAATGTCGTACAACGTTACAGGATTTGACTTGAAAAATAAGGAATTTTTAACTGAAATAAGCCCAGTGGAAAGACTTCAGAATATAATAATTAATGGTAATGCAGCAAATACATTGAAAAAAGCGGAATAGTTTTGATCGTTTAGTAACTGCAGTAATAATGTGACTTTTCTGCCATCATATCATACAGATAGTAAGAGATGATGTATTTAAGGAGCTAAGGACAAACTGAGAGAACAACACAGAATTTCTGAAGGAAAACCAATGTAAAATCATAGAATTTTGACATGCAAAACAAAGTGCAATCTGTTGAGAAGAATTATATGAGCATATACAATAAAATATATAAATATGTTATCATATAATTTGTTATGTATTATGTCACTTGTCTCATATCATGTATAATATATAATACATAATATATTAATCATATTGTGAAATGATCACACTCTATAATTATTTAATAGCATGATATAGAATATAGTCCAGAGAAGAGCAATGAAGTTGGTAGAAGGTCTAGAGGTAAGTCCCATGAGGAGCAGCTGAGAGAGCTGGAGTTGTTTAGCCTGGAAAAAAGGAGGCTCATTACTCTAACTCCCTGACAGGAGGGTGTAACCAGATGTGGGTTGGACTCTTCTCCCAGGTGACCTCTTCTTCCAGGCAACCAGTGACATATAAATGTAATATTAATACTGTATTAAAATATCTTAATATATTTCCTCATATATAATTATATATGGCATATTACAATAAATACACTGAGTGTGTGATTTACTGGATTTTTTCCCAATGGTCTTTGTGTATCAGCAGTAAATTTTATAATGAACATTTCCTTTAATGTTCAGTTTTATAGTAAATGTGAAAAGCTATGACTTGCAGTAGTTTCTGAGTTCTACATGTTAAATGCAGAACTAGACAAAACTAATGAATCTAAACCGTCTTGCTGGACCAGTCCTTCTAGCAGCAATTTGAAGCTGCAGGAAGAAAGCAGATCACTATTAAGATTTTTTATTTTTTTTTTCTAACTTGAGGTTGCAGACACCCATGGGGGTCTAATTAAATGTACTTTTAATGACATTTACCTTTAGATAGGTGAAGAATGAGAAAAGAGGTCTAGTAGCAAATACTCATTTTTCAGAAGTGTTGTCAAACAAGGTGGAATAGATATTCTTGGATTCACAGTGTGATTCAAGTACTCTTCAGAGAGATTATTGCTTATTTTTCTCATATCACTCTCTTAAACTAAATTGTACAATTGTACTTCACAGGTGAAATCCTTTATTAAACAGGTTTTTGTCCTATCTGACAGACATAAGTTCTTCAGAATAACTGATTAGCATAGCATGGGGGAGAAGATTAAATGATTCAAAACTAAAAGATCATAAATTCTCATTTTATCAATAATCTGCTCCTTGTAGGACATTTGCTTAGAGAATTGTCTTAAAACATGCACTCCCCTGACTAAGTTTCCAAGTTAAGAGTCACTTATTTAGGTACTTCTGAAAAGTCATGTGCCATAACTTGAATGCAGTCCAGAAGAAGTCGCCTGTTTGTCATTGCACATTTTTTATTTCCATTCTTTTATTTAACATTCCATTACTGTATCTGGCTTCTTTATTTTAGGTTTTATGGATTGATATCTTCAATTAATTATGTTACATACTGGACAGAAAGCCATGCCATATTTGGTACAGCAAGGCGGGAAAGGGTGGTCTTCTATAAGAAAAACAGCAAAAGCAATACAAATACAGTTTATTTTATAAAGTTATTAAAATTACATTCAGATGTTAATGATTTTTTTTCTCAACATTTGTGATAACGTTTGCTAACTGTATTTATAGCATGCCAATGTGAAATGAAAGTAGGAAAGATATTCTGGAAGAATATGGCCATTTAAAGAAACAGTCAGTAGTGACACAGCACCACACAGATGAGTAGCACTTATGCATTTCTGTCATCTCTAAAATATATTACTGATTCATTAGGGATTCATTTCTGCAATCCCTTTTCTGCTGTACCATACAATATGACTAATTAATTGTATGGTAGGACTGCTGGTATCAGACTGAAAAATATATCTAAATATAATGGAAGTTAAGATTACCGTTACTGTATATCAACTGAGCAGGGTAATAGGAAAGGTTTTAAAGCATCTGAGGGTGAAAGAAGCCTTTGGTACCTTAATGTACAGGAATTCTACGGTCTTCATGAAAAAAGGAAAGAGTTATCTTTGTTATTTCTGTCATTTTTCAAGAAAAACCCAGATGTTGATTAAATTCCAATAGAGTTAGTTAGTATGAGTAGACATGCAAAAAACCAACTTCTCTGTTGGGTGTTTTTTGTTCTTGTTGTTTTCATTACAAGAACTGAGTGGACATAGTCCGATTTATTGCCACAAATTTTCAGTAAGTATAAATAAATATATATATAAATAAATATATATAAAAATAAATAAATATATAAATAAACCCGAAACACTGAAGGAAATCTACTGTGCCAAAATTATGTGTAATAAATGGGTAGTTATACTCTGTCAGCATCAGACTGACTCTTGGGTCCAAAATAAAATTAGTGATATGTATCTGAATAAATAAGGATAGTACAACAAAATGTAAGGATAATGTATCATTCAGCATGAATTTATATTAAATAAAGATAAAGGTAATAATACTGGTGAGGTGAGGCTCATGGACTCTAGTAAGGTCTAGATGGAGTATTTTATACTTGGTTGAATTACCAAAACAAAGGAAATGAAGAAATTCAACTGCAAAATGACAGCTCAAGGATGTAAATGCAAGCAGATAATCCATTCAACGTGAGTTCTTAGTGTGGCGTTTAAATGAAAAAGAAAACAACTAAGGTGAGCTTTGGATATAATAACAACTAACTGTATCAACCAGTCATAAGTGATATTATAGCTAAAGCAACACAGTAAGTTTCTAAGTTTAGAAAAAAAAAATCTGTTTCGTCCCTCTTCAGTAGCCTGAGAAATCAGGGCATGTCTGACTCTTAATAGCATAAGTATTCACTTCTTCCTCTTATTTAGCTTTCCATTATTAGTTGTTATTAGTTTGTATTTGTCCTGACCTCAGTCTAATCAACATTATTTTGATCCTCTTTGCAGCTTCCTGAATAATCAAGTCTATGATTAGAGTTTTGCAACATATAAAGAAAATGTAAGGTTAAAGAAGTTGAGATACATGTTTTTAGTGAAAGTCTCTTAATCTCTTTGCTGAGTTTGGGCAAAATCTGAGGTGATATGTTCAACTTAAATGGCGTTTCGTAGAGGAAGAAATTTCAAATAACGTTGTTGAAAGCAGGAGATAAAATCAGAAAATTATCCAGTGGTTGGGATTTGAAGCTAGGCCAATGGACAGAGTGTGTGTGAATACATATATATACACAAATTGACAGTAAGGGCATTTATGAATTTTCTGTAAATAACAGTTTTTAATTTAATCAAAATTAAATTTTTATTTAATGGCATATCAGAGGTTGAACTTAATTGCACTTTTGCTTTCTAGTCTTTTAATCTATGGATCTTACAATAGGCTGCAGTGGAGCTGGAAGTAGTTATACAGATGGGGCAGTTAACTCCACAAACTCTCAGAGGTAAACAGTTGCCAGCTGGTCAGACTTCCTGAAGTTAGGAGGAAAGCTTTAGAAGAAGAAATTTTTGCACAATTCTCCATAGTTTTGGCCTCCTCTCTGCTGTGCTGGATAAAGGGAAATTTTTGCATTTAGCAAAACTGAAAACAAATAGATGTAACTTAATGATGACTTTCCTGCTTGGTTTTGAGTGGGAATAAAACAAAACACTCCCTCACTTTTCCACACACACGACAAAACAGTACCAAATGCAAACAAAAAAACCAGACAAAACCCCCTATCATAATTCAAATGATGAATGATCACATTATAATTTAAAGGTCAGCTTAAGAGGCCAGATGGGGAGGAACAGACCAAAGTCAGACATGCAAAATCCTAATCATCTGCTGGTGGTTTAACTAAGATTAGATAACCCAGTGGTGTAGATAAGATAAACTAGTAGAATCTGCAATCTGCAATGGACACCTTTTCTACAGTAATAAGCTTCCTTATTCCTGCCACTGTGCACATATCTGATCCAGTGACATTCCAGTGAGATTCAAAGGTCCTGAAGATGCACCAGAGGCCAGAAACCGGCTCTTAGAGGAAAGAGCACGCTCTGCTGGAAGCTTTCTGGGTACCTTTCAAGTGTTTCACCAAATCCCTCTAAGAAGGAGAATATGGGAAAGATGCAAGGCATGTTAAATGTCACCTCCACAAAGCCTACAGCTGCTTTGAGAACACCACTGGCATCTGCAGATTAACAGCAGCGTGCCTTAGCTGTGTCAGTACCTAAGAGATGGGTAGTATTTTGTGTGTCATGTCCCTTAGAGATTTTCTCTGTTTGGGGGAGATGAAAAGGTAGTGGAAAAAAAAGGTATGTATAAAAAATATCGCTCAGGCCATAAGATCTTTATTTTCTCTCCTCAGCACTCACCATCCCTGCTGGAATTTTGAGAGACACTGGTATGGTAACATGAAAATATCTAATTTATTTGTCTTCTTCTTATTTGTCCCTTTTTTCACTTTACAGTTTCAGGTTGGTAAGATGAGGTGATATATGCTAAAAATGAAATAATTTTTTCAATATAGATATGCTTATATATCATTTATAACAAACAGGATCTTCTTTTTTTATTCATAGGGAGACTGCAGTCTTACTGCTTGGATAAAATGCTAAATATTATTGATTTCCTAACCACATAGTGTTTGGCAGTTCCAGAAAACTAAATAGGAGACTGAACCAGGTACCATAAAGACAAGAAATTCTTTTCCCAACTTGATTTATGACAGCATAAGTTACTTTTTAATATATTTTTCCTAGATCTATATTTAACCTGCTTTATAGATACAATATCTTAACATTCAAAATTATGTAATTCTCAGAGCTTAGAAAAAGAACATCTGTATAAGACAGGACAGTAAATTAAGTGAGGAAAAATAAAACTTCCTGTTCCTGCCCTCCCCCAAAGACTGTGTTCTGATTTACAAAGATCATTCAAATACTTCGTTTGATTTAGAAAGTAATATAGCTTAATAAAGAAATACAAATACACCTGTAAGAATTCAGCAATTATAACAAGCTACTTCTAGTTGAACACCTTAAGTAAAGATTATCTACTTATTAGAGTGTTTTTAGAGATTTTACATAAACTTTTTAATAAAAACAGAATCTAGCAAATTATGATTGAATGCTAGCATACAGATAAATCAAACCAGGTAAATATCTGTTCTTGATCTTACAACCTTTTTTTGATTAAAACTGACTTAATCTTGTAAGTAAGAATGTGTATGAATGTCCAAATTGCAGGCAACTAAAGAAAAAGATACCTTTGTAATTATTTTAATTCCTTCTGCAGTAATTACTAGGATATGTGTCCTACATTTTTTGTGATATCTGAAGTAAAACTTCATTGGGCTACAGTGATAACATCACTCTTTTCTCATTATGTGAGAAAATATATATGAAAAATCTCATTGTTTTAGTATATACTGGCTAATCATAGAATTGTCAAGCAAAAGACCTTTGAGATCATGAAGTCCAACAGTGATGTTCACCATTATGTTCACCATTAAGCCATGTCCTCAAATGCCATATCCACACATTTTTTGAACACTTACATGCATGGTGAGTCCACCACTTCCCTGGGAAATCTGTTCCAAGGCTTTGCAACCCTTCCAGTGAAAAAAAATTCTGTTATATCTAAAGTTGAGGCCGTTTCCTCTCATCCTGTCACTTGTTGCCTGAGAGGAGAGACTGGAAACTGCCTCACTACAAACCACTTTCAGGGAGTGATAAGGTCCCTCCTGAGCCTCCTTTTCTCCAACAACCCAAAACAACCCCAGCTCCTCAGCTGCTACTACTGTAATGTAGGTTAGTACTTCATTCAGAGCTGCTGTATTTGCTCCATGAAAGGATACATCAGGCCAGAACCGGAATTCCTAGCTGAGATGTGATTTCTTTTGTTTCCTATTAATTGGCTTTTGGCTGCCTGAACTGAGTCCCTTTATTCTAATTTTTCCAAGTACTCCTACTGTTTGTTTTATAGGGTAACCAGGAAGCTTCTGTGGGTATCAGACTCATCTTAGACCTGGGCTCTTCCCTCTATTCGTTGGTTATAAAATTTGTCCTGGCAATGTTAGATAACACTGTATCTATCAATCTTTCATTCTGACAACCAGGAACATTTTGGAATTCAGCTTCCTTCAACACAGAGACATCCTACCTGCATTTCCCCACCTTCCACGGAGAGCTCAGTGCAGATGTCTCATTTTTCTTTAAAACTACTGCTTCCTCAGGAGTGTTTTTAGAGAACCTGGGAATTCAAGACTTCATAAGGATAGAGTTATACTGTAAGTAACACGACTATTTGTGGTTGCTGTTGTTATTATTATTATTATTATTGCTTTCAGTTTGATTAAATTAGAATTAACTTAAAGGGAGAGTATTTTAAAACTGTTCTCTGGCTTTATTACTTCTACTACTACTGCTCTGGATCTTTATCATTATCCAAAAAATTCCAGCACTGATACTATAATTCAAGTACATTCCCAAATCCTTATAATTCCACATACAAATAAACTTTTCTCACGTGAGAAAAAGAAATATCTCACTAAATCCACTAAGATGACCCATGTGCAATGCAACCTTTATCTTAGTTGACTCAATATTTTGGTTTTATTTAAAAGGGAGAGTATTTAAAAGATTGAATTGTTGTTTCAGAAAACTTTGGATTAATTTGAAATGTACCATTAGCTGAAAAGTCTTGTACATGCAGGGTGACTCTGAGAGTTCTTTAGACAGTTCCTCAATTTTTTTTACATATCCATTTTGTTATCAGATTCAAGTATTTTCCAGAGAAGAGTACAAATAAATATGTAAGTTATATTGCAAAATATTACCATAGAAACTTTAATGATTTTTTCTTTAAGAAGTAAAACGTTCTGCTTGCTTGTTTTTTTATCCATGTTAATGTCTTATGTTAATGAAACAAACAGGGAAACATTTACTGTCTTCTTCTGTTGGTAGTATAACTATAGAATATCGTGTAATGTTTAATCAATTTATTTTGCATTATCTCAAATGATATTGTTATATTTGAAAACTACCCTGTTTTCAACATTGTTTTTGTCGTGTTTACCAAGACTATGAACTGCGTTCTGTTAAAGTTCTGTGAATGGTTTAAAGGAGATCAGCATTATAATCTCAGCGTCATGCAATACAGAAAATTGGGCTGGGTCAGCACTTCAGTGCAGACTCCCTGAAGCAATGATGATATTCTTGTCTGACAAATGACTTTCCATCTTCAAAATAAACAGTTAAATCATGGAAGCATTAAAGGAATGCTTCTGAAAACTAAATTTATTCAGACATTTGGCAAAAGACCGTAAGTCTTTCTTCAGAATAATAATGTAATAATATGGACAAGCTCATGTCACTTGTCCCATCCATTCATAAGCAGCCAAACTACTATATAATTATGGGTTTTATATGACTTGTGAGTAGTGAGGCATGACAGAAAGCAAAAGGCTGAACTGATCCATATTTTCAGCATTTATAATGCAAAGTTATCTCATTGTATAGCATGTAGAGATACTCCTTCACTTCCATAAACACCCTAATTTGTTGAGTAGACATGTCATAGGTAACTCACAGGTAGGATTGTTTGTATTGGAGCCAGAATTATCTGTTTTTACTGAGGGAAATATCAATCAGAAATGAGCAATATACATTTCCATCACAAATCCCTTTATCAAAAAAAAAAAAAAACCACATTGAACATTTTATATTGTATAGGTTCACTTAGATTTCATCATCATATACTCCTTTATAATATATGTGAATGAAAATCATGAACCTGCACTTGATGTTGCTTTAATAAATTAATGTCTTTCATATGTGTAACAATAAATAACAATAATGTAAATGTCAGGTATCACTGCTTAAGATGATGATGTGAGAAAATATTTAAAACTCATTATGTCATTAACATTTGACATTCAGCATTTAGTAACACCTTTCTTAACCTTTTATTGATCTCAAACTTTATATCTAATTCTTTTATTTATGAAGTAATGACCTTTAGACCTTGAAGCCTAACTTTGCAAACAAAACAGGGTCAGATCAAGAATCTTAATAGGAATTGTGAAGCTTAGTGATGTTCATTTGATTTTATGAAGTCAAAAACACTGCAGTGCATCTGTGTTCATATTCTAGAACTGCTGTAAGAATGGAGGTTGCATCCTAACTGTATTTTAAAAGAGGGAGTAAGGGAATTGTCTCAAAGAAGATACTTGATCTCTTTTTTATTTTCTTTTCACTGAATTATAAAAAGCTATTTTTTCCTGATTTCCTGTAATCTTCTGCAGAAAAAGTGGTTGAAAACAAAAAGTCCAACTCAGTTCTGAATAGTATGCTTTACTAAATACTTGTATGACCACAGGTTACGTGCTCTAGACAAAGGTCTGAGTGTTTTATACTGAATGTTTATCAAGGGTTTATTTCCAATGAGTTAAACAGAAATTTAATGAGGGTTGGGAACACTGGTGTATTGATTTGGTTGGGGTTCTGCAGTTGCTTTGGAAATAGTTCAGAAGAGTCCAATATGCAGCTGCTGATGGCCTTTGCTGCCCAAGTTAGCAACCTTTTCCTTGGGATGAGTGGGATTCAGTTGTTTCCTTTACGGAAAGTGCTTGGATTTTGCATTCTGTTGCATTATTGCTTTGTAACCACTTTCTGCTTCTGCACAGGATGCTCACACCCAATGCTCTAAATGGTTTCTCTGTGGCTGTGCTCTCTGTGAGTCGTTTCAGCCACAATTACCCACTGACCACTCCCCATGATTGCCATCGACCACCTCTTCCGCTCCACTTTGCCAATCTATAGCTGTGCTCTGCCTATGTTTGAATGCATCAGGGTCACAAGAGTCCCTGCAATGCTTGGGTAATTTTTGAGTAACACCAGGGGGTAGGTAGGGCCCAAAAAGTATTTTTGTTGCCAGATTAGTACTCCTGGATGCATCCTCTTCTGCTGCCCAAGAAATGATCAAAGTGGTCTTTGCCCATGTCCTTTATTGCAAGATGACCAATTCTAGGACCCACTCAACATCCTTCCACATCCTGTGGCCTGCATTCCACAGGTGGTTTCATCACAGCTCTTATAAAACCAAAATTTCTTTCAGATTTGCAGTGCAATTGCTTTTAGCAAGAAACACTTAAAATGTTATAGAACGTTAGGTGATTATACTTTTCACTTTTTCTGACGTATTCTGGTTAGTCTTCAGATACTACAGTGTAGGACCATATGGTCATCCTTGTTATTTGTGCCTTCCTCTGTGGAACTTCTGCTATTAGTTCCCTTTTTTTTCAAGATTATATTAATTTTTTTTAGTGGTACTAACATAATTCGTCATTTCAGTGGTTATTTCAAAAATCTTTATTGTGTGTTTTCTTACCTTTAAAATCTAAACAGTGACATTATTTATCAAATTCTGATATGCTATTTAATAGGCACATTCAGTGAGTTCAAAGCAGAATTTGTGTTTTCAGGCTTCACTCCAACAGTGTCCAGAGGATTACAAAGACCTCCCTGCAGAAGGTAACATTCAGCAGAAATTCTCTTTAGCCAGTCACATGGAGTTTCTGTTGCTTTTGTTCTCCTACTGTGTGGTTGGTTTGTTGTTCTATTTTTTTTTCTTTTATCCCTCAGTAAAGGGAGACCAAGCTCTCAATTTTGTTTGAATAAAAAAAATTTATCCTAAAATTCATTTTACCAAGAAACTTGTTTTAGACATCAGTTAATTCATACTATTGGTTAAAACTGTCAATTTTTAAGCAGAAAAGGTCAATTATTACAAAAGTCTTTCTGTTAAAAAATTGCACATTATGCTTTATTTTATTTGATAATTGAAATGGTTTATGTGCTTATCATTTTACTTTTCTCTCTCAGGTTCAACTGTTATAGAAAAATACTTTATAACAACAAGATTCAGGGCTTAAGGGATTGCAAACATGTGGCATTACTCAGTCTAAAGGTTGGCCAAAGTGGATCTAAATGTTATGAAATGTCTAATCTACGTTTAAAAGCTGAAAAGAAAAAATATTTTATTGAATGTTTTGTTTTAATTCAGTGAATTCCTCCTTAAAATGTTGTTTGAAGCCGATCTAGTTCCCTTGACTACTTCTATTTGTTTTGCTTTTCTATCAGAATTCAATGTTGTAAATGGGAACCTGTTTTTTGGATTCATGGAATCTTCTCAAACCTATAATCCTGTAATGAAATCCTTAATAATTCAAAATTATGCTAATCCCTTGTTTAGAGATTACTTGTTTTTATACACAATTGTCCTTGGACATGTGAAAGAAAAAGTTTCAGAGAGAATATTCCCAATTTCCAGATCTTCAGTTTCTGGCATATTCCTCGTCTTGTTATTCTGACCTGCAAAGATTCAGTTGTGATTTTTCTAAGCAAACTATAAAACTGTGTAACATGAAAGTTACTTAGAGAAAGATTCAGTTTAAATCACTGTATGCATAGTCCTATAAACGACATCAAAATTTGGTCTCTGATATTTGCAGAGAACGTGTGAATAAATAACAAAAGCAAATAGACAGTAGAAGATGCTTGGATGGATAACAGTGGTGGTAATTTAAATATAATTAACAATGGCAATCAGTTAACAATCTAATATTATGTTATCCTGGATTAACAGTTGCACTTTCTGAAAACTTTTTGGGAAGTAGTTGGCCATTGACTGGAGTGATTGTTTTAGTAAAATAATTTGACAAATTCGAGTGAACTGATATACGTCCATCTCTTGTACATATAGAGCTGACAATACAAAAACTGTTGCAAGTTGTCTGTGTTGTTTTATTCAGATAGTGTTTATGTGAATGATTGGAATACACAAGAGATACATTTCATCCAAACTGAAAAAATAGCAAAGCTAGCACATCTCATTGCTTCTTGACTGCTCTGCTCTCTTGGGGCCCACAAACAGATTACTTTCCATGCTGTGGATAAGTCGTTGCTCTCACTGTCAGTGAGTGTGAAGAGTGAACTGCAGCCCCCCAAAGTAAACTTTTCCTCAGAAACAGTCTTAGCCCATGAAATAGTAGGCTAGACCTTAAACTAACTTTCTCTGCTACTTAGTGATTTTCTGACCCAATTTACTATGAAATAATCCAGAAGTCCATTATTACTGTGCCCTTTCCAGCTCCATCTGAAGTGATTTTTTCATTTGACGTTGGGAACGGACCCAGCGAAGTCACAGTGCAGTCACCCACTGCCCTAAACGACAACCAGTGGCATTATGTGAAGGCTGAAAGGAACGTCAAAGAGGCGTCCCTGCAGATAGATCAGCTCCCTCAGAGATCCCACAGTGCTCCTCCTGATGGACACATCCGCCTGCAGCTCAACAGCCAGCTTTTTGTAGGTAGGCTGAATATTCCACTTGAATATTTCCTAATTTTCATCACAATCATGTGAAAAGGCCAGGGCTGGGACTGGGGCAGGGGAAGAAAAACAAATGGCAACCAAGTCTTTTTGAAAACAATCTGTATGATGACATATGGTCTTAAGTTGTGCCAGGGGAGGTTTAGGTTGGGTATCAAGAAGAAATTCTTTGCAGAGAGGGTGCTCAGCCATTGGAATGGGCTGTCCAGGGAAGTGGGGAATTCTCCGTCCCTGGAGGTTTTTAAGCTGAGACTGGATGTGGCATCAGTGCCATGGGCTGGGAGCAACAGTGGGGTTGGATCAAGGGTTGGACTTGATGATCTTGGAGGTCCCTTCCAACCCAGCTGCTTCTATGATTCTGTGATTCTATGAGAGCTATTGTGAAAAATCAATGGAGGTGTTGTGCTATTTTGAGGTTATAATTTGAGTGCCTTAGCCAATAGTTACTGATGGACAGGATTTCAAATGGAGTTTGCTTCCTTTGAGGTTTTTTTGAAGGACAATCCAAGGATCCAGGTTTGCACTATCTTTTGATGTCTCCAGGGGTGACAAGAAAACACATTGTCACATTGCCTAGAATGGGCATACAAAAAGCAGGGGGAATGGGAGCAGGAATTTGCAGTATTTTCATGGTGCCAGTCTCCACACATGTTCTTGGCTTAGCCTCCTGCTCCTTATTTTCTTCTAGACCAGCACAGCCCAAAAGCTGCTCTTCAGATCTGTGATGCAAGTTTTATTGTTTCCTTCTGTAAACTGTTAAGTAGGAAGTGAAACATAATGTCTTAAAAATGAATTGAGGAATAATACCATACATTTGTTAGAAGGACAGTTTTTGCAACCATTGTTGTTTTAAAAAACCAACGTTTTCTACTTTGGCATCTAAATCAGGACTTCAACATCACAGCTGGAAAAGCATTTGTCTTTTTTAACCAGGGTTTTCACAAACACAGCTCTCCCACTGTAGGATGGTAACCTGCTGAAGGAAGATGTGCTGTTTCTATAATTTCAAGGAAATTCTGTTGTCTCTCTTCATCCAGAACTTCTCATATTCATATAATGACATTGAGGGATTTAGATAAAATGCAGGAAAAGAAGAAATGGAGTAAAAAAGAATTAATTAATATTTTTTTAGTTATTACAAAAAGCTATGTAGAGGTATTTGTCATATACATGATAGTGTTCTTAATCTAATATTGCCTTATTATGAATTTATAATTTCCTAATGTATATGTATGGTGTACAGTGTAGAAGCATGTAAAGTTGGTTCTACTTTTTATTAAGATCTGCTGTGAGAAAATCATACTAAATTAACATAAGTTTTATTTACTGTGTGTTGGGGAGGAATGCACTTAAGGTGAATAGTGTTGTTAAACTGTAGCTACAGAAACTGTGAATCCTTAGGAAAAATTAAATGGAGAGGAAAGTCTTGTGTGCTCTGATCAGAATTCTGACCTGTGCCTCAAAAGGCCTCAAGGGTAGAAGATGGTGCTATCAAGTCTGAACACTTTCTCTAAATATTTTGATGATGTGTTGGTCTCTAAACCTGCTCCCAAACAATCTAATACTATGTTATCCTGGATTAACAGTTGCACTTTCTGAAAACTTTTTGGGAAGTAATTGGCCATTGACTGGAGTGATTATTTTAGTCATATAATTTGACAAATTCAAGTAAACTGATATACATCCATCTTTTGTACATATAGAGCTGATAATATAAAAACTGTTGCAAGTTTTCTGTGTTGTTTTACTCGGATAGTGTTCATGTGAATGACTGGAATACACAATTCTCTCCTGTCCTGTCCTGTCCTCACCTGTCCTCTCCTCTCTTCTCCTCCATCTTTAAAAATAAAACCTGAAAGAAAAAAAAAACATACTTTCTGGACCATACTCCTTTGTGAATTTATAGAAGTGTGTATCATTCCTTGCTATCTTACTGTAAAATATTCTTGCTTCTCATTAAATCTTCAAGGGCTCACATTAATTACTTGAAAAAAAAACAAATCAGATATGCTTTTAAAGCTACTTAGAAATATTTTCACATGCATAGGCTTGTATCTTGAAAATGCTGTTCAGAGGCTGTAAAACATAAAGAAGTTTTTACACATCAATTTTTAAAGTTTTAAAAGCTCTTATGAATTTATTTTCAGGGGGAACAGCCTCCAGGCAGAAAGGATTTTTGGGATGCATTCGTTCATTACAGTTGAATGGAATGGCCCTCGATCTGGAAGAGAGAGCAAAGATAACACCAGGAGTTGAACCAGGCTGTCCTGGACACTGTAGCAGCTATGGTAACCTGTGTCATAATGGTGGAAAATGCAGAGAGAAATACAGTGGATTCACCTGTGACTGCACTTTCTCTGCCTATGCTGGTCCATTCTGCAAGAAAGGCAAGGATGTCTTTTAGTTTTATCAATTATTGAAAACAGGACCGCGCAGTTCAGATCAACATCTTTACAGCCCTATAAAGATATGTTTAAATGCTTGAAAAATACTTGATTTACATAATGTATATAAATATTCAGTTAAATTTGTTGAATATCCGTAACTTTTGCTAAACACTGTTCTTCCAGAGTTAACTTCAACATACGCTATTCAAGCAGGAAACCTGAGAGGATCAGCATTTTCATGCAACTCCTTTGATTCTTTGATAGTATAGTAAATCTAGGAACTATACTGTAAAACATTTGGATTTATGTCTTTCAAATATTAATCTCAAAAATAAGACTAAATTTGGAAAACAAGCCAAGTAGCAGAAGAACCTAAATCTACTTTTTGCTATAATTTCAAGGAAAGTCTGTTGTCTCTTGATATGGTTTGAAGCTGGCTCCCTGCCAAGTCTCCAAACCTTACCACCAGAAGTCTCTCCCCCCCCCCAAAACCTCAGGGAGAAGAGGGAGAAAAAACAACCAACTAAGAAAACCCGAAACGAGAGAGACAGCTAAAGGGATATATATAAATATATTTACACTTATGTTACAATTGAAATATATACAATTTAAAATATATAGAATTCAACAAGGGAAGGGGAAGGGGGAAGGGAAAGGGAACAAAACCAAAATAAAATATATGTGTATGTATATATATATATATATATATATATATCCCAGTCAGTAGCCCGAGATATAGTAACTAAAGAGTTAGCAAAAAAAATATCCCACCACTCTCCTTGGGACAACCGAGAGTCACTCTGGGACGATCGCCGGCAACCTCCGCCTCCCAAGGTCGACAAGGCCCTACCAGGCCTCGCTCCCCAACACGGCAGACTCAACAGCAGGGAACCTGCACCTCCAAGCCGCCGGAAGGAAAGAGAGCGAAGGCCTTCTCTCCTTTCTTCTTATAATCTGGCTTACGTAAAAATCGTAAGGAATACTGGGTAAATCTGGGCCCTTCCTTGGTTACAAACTGGTCACCAAGGAAGGCGTAGACCAAACCACCACATCTCTCTTCACCCACAACTTCTTACATTGATATATGACATTGAGGGATTTAGATAAAATGCAGGAAAAGAAGAAATGGAGTAAAAAAGAGTTAATTAATTTTTTTTAGTTATTACAAAAACTATGTAGAGGTATTTGTCATATACATGATATAAATATATATATATATATATATATATATATATATATATATATATATAAAAAAGTGAGATCTTTGCAAAGAGGACTGAGCCCATGTTTCCAGCCATCTTCAAGTAGTTACTTTGTGAAGGTATCATACTACTAGACGATCACAATTCATCAGGTTTGAATTTAAAAATGGAAGTTCACCTAAAATTTCTGGTGTTTGCATATAATTCAGTTTTGCTAAATTTTACTTGCTTCTTCCATGTATTAAATGCATTCTACAAAATACTAAGCAGCTTATATGCCACAACAACATGTTCCCCTAAACTAGTGAGAGGAACATATGCCCTGACATCACTGCCACCACAAAATGAGGGAGTTGTGTGACATCCATAAGAAGATCATAACCTAGTTTGTATTTTCCTTTTTTAGTTTTTCCCACCTAACCAGTTTCTTCTGCCAAATCCATGTTTCTGGTGTGGCCAGGTGTAATCTACATGTTAGGATTCAAATTACTGCACCCTTTTCTCTGTAGGAGCAGTACACATATAAGCCATAATATAATGGGCTTCAGGACTAGGATAAACACTAGACAAAAAAAATAGACAAAAAATTGCTTTTCATGAAACAGATATTTAAGACACACATGTAAATGAGTTTTGATCTAGCTGAGGTTGGTTCTTATGCTTCTCTGTAGTTCTAAATGCTCCATCCATTTATATTTTTTTCATTTTTGTTGCTATAGTCAAGAAAGCATTTTGTTTCATTCTGTGGCAGAAAGAAAAAAAAAAGGAAGACCTTTAGTATTACTGTGCATGAAATTTAAATATTTAATCACTTTTTGTTTCAGAGATCTCTGCCTATTTTGGGACTGGCGCTTCTGTGACATACAACTTTCAGGAATACTACACATTGGCTAAAAATTCCAGTTCTCATGCTTCTTCTTTCTATGCTGACATGACACTGAACAGGGAAACAATTACATTTGCCTTTCGAACAACAAGGACCCCAAGCTTGCTGCTTTATGTCAGCTCCTTCTACAAGGAATATCTCTCAGTCATTCTCACCAGAAACGGTGAGTGTTCGGCTGTCGGGAGACACTAATGAGTATCCACAAAAAGGGCCAGAAGGAGGACCCAGGAAACTCCAAGCCTGTCAGCCTGAGCTCAGTGCCTGGCAAGGTTATGGAGCAGATCATCCTCAGTGCAATCACACAGCACCTACAGGATGGACAAGGGGTCAGACCCAGCCAGCACGGGTTTAGGAAGGGCAGGTCCTGTCTGACCAACCTGATCTCCTTTTATGACCAGGTGACCCCCCTGGTGGGTGAGGGGAAGGCTGTGGATGTGTCTGTCTGGACTTCAGCAAAGCCTTTGACACCATCTCCCACAGCATTCTCCTGGAAAAGCTGCAGCCATGGCTTGGACAGGGGCACTCTGGGCTGGGTCAGGAACTGGCTGGAGGGCCGAGCCCAGAGAGTGGTGGGGAATGGAGCTGCATCCAGCTGGGATCCAGGCACTAGTGGTGTCCCCAGGGATCAGTGTTGGGCCCAGTCCTGTTTAATATATTTATTGATGATTTAGATGAGGGGATTGAGTCCACATCAGCAAATTTGCAGATGGCACCAAGCTGGGGGAAGTGTCAATCAGCTGGAAGGCAGGAGGGCTCTGCAGAGGGACCTGGACAGGCTGGAGAGTTGGGCTGGTTCCAACGGGATGAGGTTCAACCAGGCCAAGGGCCGGGTCCTGCACTTTGGCCACAACAACCCCCTGCAGCCCCACAGGCTGGGGACAGAGTGGCTGGAGAGCAGCCAGGCAGGAAGGGAGCTGGGAGTGGGGATGGACAGGGAGCTGAACAGGAGCCAGAGTGTGCCCAGGGGGACAAGAAGGCCAATGGATCCTGGCCTGGATCAGGAACAGTGTGGCCAACAGGTCCAGGGAAGTGATTCTTGCCCTGGACTCAGCACTGGTGAGGCCACCCCTGGAGTGCTGTGTCCAGTTCTGGGCCCTCAGCTCAGGAAGGACATGGAGGGGCTGGAGCAGGTCCAGAGGAGAGCAACGAGGCTGGGGAAGGGACTGGAGCACAAGTGCTGTGAGGAGAGGCTGAGGGAGCTGGGGCTGTTCAGCCTGGAGAAGAGGAGGCTCAGGGGAGACCTCCTCACTCTGCAACTCCTTGACAGGAGGGGGGAGCCAGGGGGGGTTGGTCTCTTTTCCCAGGCAACGATCAGCAAGACAAGAGGGCTGGGTCTTCAGCTGTGCCAGGGGAGGTTTAGGTTGGATATTAGGAAGAATTTCTTTCCAGAGAGGGTGCTCAGCCATTGGAATGTGCTGCCCAGGGAAGTGGTGGATTCTCCGTCCCTGGAGGTTTTTAAGCTGAGACTGGATGTGGCATCAGTGCCATGGTCTGGGAACCACAGCGGGGTTGGATCAAGGTTGGACTTGATGATCTTGGAGGTCCCTTCCAACCCAGCTGATTCTATGATTCTATGATAACTGTCAGCTCACATTTACCTTGATTTCCAGACCTGAAACAAAAACTATTTATTGCCCTGTTGCTGCTTCAGATGGAATTTTTGTCTTTTCTCTTGCATCGAGCAATTCTTTCCATGTGAAATATTCCTCCTACTGTAATTTCAACTTTTGCTGCAGTTCTTTGATTGTATTGTCAAAAGTACTTATTTCTGTAAATCCTTTAGAATTTTTGGGGGGTTTTAAAAGTTTTGAAATTAAATTCAAAATTTTATTTGAGCTGTGTGCAACTCATGAGCCTTAATAGTTGCCATCCTAAAAATAAATAAGGAAATAAACTAATTTTTTGAAAGTGCATTATCCATTTCCCAAATTAATCAGAGGTCATTTCATTCAATTGATTTCATAAACTACTTAAATATCTGTGAATATACACGTATATACAGCTGTGAAAATACACATAGCATAATTGATTATTCCATTTAAGCTGAACATTAAATGTTAGTTTGATCTTTCCATTCTTTCTTCTACATCTAGATAATTATTTTTTTTTAATTAAAAAAAAACCCATGGACTGAATTACGTCTTTGGGTTTATAAAAGACCTCTTTGCAGTCACAGTGATTCTATGCTCAGAGAAGGGTCTGTGCTATCCCAGATACATATTTGGATGTAGAATAACTGTAGCATTGCCCCAGATGGAACATGTTTTGCTCATGACTGGCCTGGGCCTGACATGGACCTTGATTTCCAGAGGATGAGTAAAAACTTGTAGTCCATCTGCAGTTGGGAGGGAACTTCTGTGTTCTGCTGTGTGATTATATGTGTACAGACAGTATTCTGGGAGTTCCCAACAAGGAATAGAAATTGAGTTAGAAATTATTACACTGCATTCTACTCAATTCCACTAGTCAGAGGTTTTCAGATCTGGTCAGTCTGATCATTATTGAAGAACAGCACTTCTGAAGTACTGAGGTTTATTTAAGTCACATTATGAGAGCTGCCAGACTGAGTCTTTCTCAGTTGAATTTTAAGAGTTCCTGTAAAATTCCTGCCCAAATTTTAACTCATTAATCAGATTTGAGACAGTTTATTACCATCTTTGTCACTATATCCTACTTCCAACGTTGCTGTTGCTTGCTCTGTTGCCTTGAATTTCTCACTGATATCCATTTCTCATGGAACAAATCACGCAGTGATCTAAATTTCCTGTCGTGGCTGTGCTTTACTACACCTTCTGCTCCGTTTATCCCTGCAGGAAGTTTACAGATTCGGTACAAGTTAGACAACCATCAAGATCCTGATGTCTTCAGCACTAATTTCAAAAGCATGGCTGATGGACAGCTGCAACACGTGAAGATTAACAGAGAGGAGGAAATACTCTTTATAGAGGTAACTCAGGAAAAAAAAAAAAAACAACAAAAAACAAAGTGCATCATCATAAAGTAGATGATCCAAAGCAAAATGAAATAAATGGTTGCAACAAGGCAATTATCTCCAAATAAAGTGTTTTAATATCTCAGTTAATCAAAGCAAAGGTTTAACAGTCTCATGATGCACAGTGAAAATTTATGTTATTTAGTCTCTTTGATGTTAATTTTGTCTATTTCAGAAGGCTCATAATTTACCTCATAATTTTATATGAAAATACAATTAATTGCTTGATGATTAAACTTTCAAAATTTGTTCAATGTGTGTGACTGCTATCATTTGTTTTGGGTCTTGTATTTTGCTTTTTTGATTCAAGTTATGCATTAAACTACAGTACAACTATACTGTCACCCAGGTAACTCTTTTGTGAAATTTTCTGTGGTCTCTTTTACATCATCAAAATGATGTGGCTATGAAGGAGAATATTTTTTTTATTTTTATTTTTTGTGATGAAAAAGAAATATTTATTTTTCTAATGATAGAACTAATAAGCAAAAAAGCCTTTTTTTAATATAAATTTTAAAACCCCGGATATTTTAGTATTTACAATTACAATTTACAATTACTAAATTACAATTTTGTATTTTGAGGCTAGATCTTGGTTTACTTAATTATGAATTGCTACTTGGCTTGAAGTAGTTCTAGAGGTACTGTGGGATGCAGAGTATTTACAATATAATATTTAATCTTTATGAACTAAATATTGAGTATCTTTTAAATGGAAAGAGACTTTTTTGTATTTTTAAAGGTTTACTATGGTTATTCACCTTATAGATGAAAAAGAAGGTATCAGCCAAATCAATAAGATAAATAAAGTCTTATTAAGTGAGATGCTTAAGAAGTATCACATTTATAATCAGTGATCTGAAGAAACTAAAAATCTATTCCTTGATGAGTTTTTATGCTATAACTAACAAATGCCTCCCTCAGATCCTCTTATTTTTAACCTTGATCTTACCTGCTTTTTTGAAAATCTTGACTACTATCTCTTCCATTATTCTAGTTTGTTCATCACTCTATTGTTCTACAGGTTAACCAGAAGGAAAGATTGAAGTTTATTCTGTCCTCAGGCACAGAGTTCAATGCAATCAAGTCTCTCACTCTTGGCAAGATTTTAGGTAAGTGGAACACTACAGGGTTTTTTAAGATGTGGATCAAAATGTCAACACGGGGCATAAAAAATAACTCTAATGTCATTGAAAGACATTTGTTGTCATGGATTTATTTAGAGACAGAGTAACAATCAATATAGAAACCTCAGTTCTGTTGAAATACAGATATAATCATGGGTAAGTGCTTCCTGAAAAGACCATCAAGTACAAGATGATTGCACACTTCTCTCTCTCTCTCATTTTGCAATCAAGCATTATGAAGAAAAAATAAATCACATTGAAATCATACACAAAGAAGGTAGAATGCTGTTAATCACATACCACACTTGAAAAACTTCCTGTGATTAGATTTTGATGTACCCAGTTAAGAATATGGTAAGTGAAATCTTTGTTGGACAATCTTTTTAAAACCAAGTTAAGCTATGACAAAATGTTTAGTCTAGTGATGATTCTTCAAAATATGTCTGTTTCTCTGCAATAATGATTAAAATGGAATTTACCAACCTACCATTACCATTTTTCCAATGTTCTTTAAAGAAAACAGAAATAACCTGGACTAAATCTCTCACGATCTCAAGATCTAACTTTAACCTCTGTGCTATAGGCAGCAGAGTCTTTCACTAGGCCAGTTTGCTCAAAACTCCATTCAACCTGGCCTTGAACACTTTCAGGGGTGGGGCATCTACCCCAGCTTTTCTGGGCATCCTGTTTCAGTGCCTCACCAACATCACAGTAAAGAATTTCTTCCTCATGTTGAATCCAAACCCACCATATTTCAGTTTAAAGCCATTGCCCTCTGACCTATCACTATGTGAAAAGTCTCTCTCCAGCTCCCTTGGAGGCTTCCTTTGAGTAGAGGAGGGCTGCTGCAAGGTCTCCCCGGGCCCTTCTCTTCTCCATGATGAACAACCCCAATTTCTCAGCCTTTCTTCATAGGAGAAGTATTGCTGCCCTCTGACTATTTCTGTGGCTCTCCTCTGTACCAGCTCTAACAGGGTCACACCCATCTCTTGCTGGAAAGCCCAGAACTGGACATAGTGCTTCAGGTGGGGTCTCACAAGAATGGAGTAGGGGTGTGTGAGACACTGAAATGGTTTATGGCTTAAACATCACTGGAAGACTTTTGCCCACTGTAGCAAAGTGTGCAAAAGAAGCAACTGCACACCAAAGCCCACCTCTCCCTGAATATGCCAAATAATTTGTACTATGACAGCAACTGGTGATAAGGTGGTACTGTAGTCCAGTTATCCCAAGAGAAGAATGTATCCACAAGTGTGAAAGACTGGAATGCTGATGGCTATGATAATCAAGGTGAAAGCTTCTGATGTGCAAAGAAACCACCCAGGTGCTGAGAGTGTGCACACCCACCACCTCAGGCTGCAAGCCGGGTAAGAGAAGGAAAGAGGCAAATCTTGTTTCATTGTCCTTACACAAATGATTCAGCTGGGCTGTGATAACTCCCCTCTGGGGAAGCATCATGACAATTCACACATAGACTGAAGATATTAATCTCTGCTGATAATGGCCATAATGGACACTGTATGCAGCTGTAAGGTTTTAGAAGTCACAAAATATGCCCTAATCCAGTATTACATCACCCACTGTAAAACTCCCCACCCCAACGGAGGAACTGGGAGTGTTTCCACCTAGCCTAGGCCCAATAAAAGACAGCACAGACTTCACTCAACACACTTGGACTTCTTCCTTCACCACCCTGGAATTCTCACACATGAGACTTCCCCTAACAACATGGACTTCTTCCTCCACCACATGGGCTTCTTCCCTCACAGACACGGGCTCCTTCCCTCACACAGATATTCCTTCAGCACCCTGGACTTCACTCACCACTCAGACTTCTTCCCTCACCACCCTGGGCTCCCCTTGATCCAGACTGCAACCATCACTTGGACAAGACTGGGACTCTCATCACCAAGAAGAGGATCAATGAGACACCATTGGAATCCACAGTGGTGATGAATCTGTCGCTCTGTTGCACTCTCTCCCCCTTTCTCTTTTTATCCTGTTTCTTTTTGTCTCTCTCTACCTCACATTTATTCTTAAATAAAATCCATATTAGTGACTGTAGCACATGGTCTGGTTTGCACCTTAATTCAGACAGAAGCATCTCTTGAATAATTTTAAGAACTAGATCATGACAAGGGGGAAAAGTCATCTCCCTCAATCTACTCACCAAGCATCTTTTTGTGCAACCCAGGTAAGATTTGCTTTCTGAACTGCAAACGTTGCTGGCTCATATCTTATTTTTCATCCACCAGTGTCATCAAGTGTTTCTCCTCAGGGGTGCTCTCAATCTACTCACCCCCCAGTCTGTATTGATTTTGGGGATTGCCAAAACCCAGGTGCAGAACCCTGCAATTGGCCTGGTTGAATTTCATGGATGTTCACATGATCCCAATCCTCAAACCTGTCAAGGCCCCTCTGGATGGCATTCCATCTCTCAAGTGTGTCAACTGCACTACTCAGTTTAGTGTCATCCACAGACTTTTTTTAGAATACACTCAACCCTACTGTTGGTGTAGCTTAGTAAGGGTATTGAATAGTAACAATACCAGTGTGGATCCCAAAGGAACACCAACTGTTACCAATCTCCATTTAGACACTGAGCTGTTGGGTGCAACTGTTTGGATAAGACACTCCAATTAATTCTTTATCCATCAAATGGGTTGCTGTGGTTTTCAATTCTGAAAAATAGAAATACATGTTTTTGAAATGTAGGTTTTATTTATAGAACTTACAGTGCAGAAAGGAACTGGTATGTAGACATGCATAGAGAGTGGAAAAATAATGGTCATTTAACATAACTCTAAAGCAATATTGGGTGAAATTTAAAGTACTAGAAGAAAATATTTCCTAATCCCAGAAACTGATGATAAAAATGAATCAGGTATTTATTTTTTTTCTCGATGATTTTTGAATGACCTTGGGAATCTGGAGAGGTCCCAGCTGACAGGAGCATCTCTAATGTTATACTGATTTTCAAGAGGGGCAAGAAGATTGACCCTGGAAACTACAGGCCTGTCAGTCTCACTTCAGTGCCTGATAAAATTATGGAGAAGATTATTCTAGGAGGTATTGAAAAACACCTGAAGGACAAAGCAGTCATCAGTCACAGCCACCACAGCTTCATGAGGCAAAAGTCCTGCTTGTCGGGCTTAATTTCCTTTAATGACAAGATAACCCACCCAGCTGATCAAGGGAAGCCAGTTCATGTAATCTCTTTGGATTTCAGTGAAGTTTTTGACACTGTCTCTCACAGGATCTTTCGGATAAAATCGACTGGTTACTGGTGGGGTTCCACACACATTAGGCCCAATGCTCTTCAACAGCTTCAGAAATGATTGGATGCAGGGCTTAAAGGAGTAGTAAGTTTGCTGATGATACTGGATTGGGAAGAGCAAACAAAGTGCTATAAAGATACTTAAGGATGCATAACTACATTTTACTATAATACACAGTCTCCAATAAACAACTCGTGTTTTATGTGTGTCATTTTCGGTCAATTTTTTACTTTAGCACTAAAGTGGAGAATGGTTGTCTTCCCTAAATTTTTTCACTTCTGTCATCAAGATTGCTCGATCTAATAAAAAGTTTTACTTTATCACAGCAGTATTTTCTAATTAAGGAGTCAAGTGAACCGAAAGGATTTAAAATATCTAATTTCCTTTCACATTACACGCGTACAATATTTAATAAATTATTTGTGTAGGAAGCTAAAAAATAATACAAACCACTCTACTCCTGAGGTTTTCAATCCTACTTATAGTTAGAGGTATATATTTTTATTGCAAGGGGTTTGGGACGATGTTTATTTGCCACCTCAGTGTTAATCTTTTTCTTAAAACATCCAGCCCTAGCAGATCCTTCAGTGTGTAGAGGCAATCATCACAAACAGATGTAAAGAGAAAAGAGGCAATTAAACAGCCAACTTTTTATGTGCTCCATCGGTGTAGGTGAGCAGACTTTTGGCTAACCTCCATCTATCTAATAATTTATCATTGTTGCAATAAGGAGAGAGCAGATGAGGAAAATGCTGCTGTGTTACTTTGCAAAGTTCTACAAAAACGCATTAACCACTTTTTCAACATTAACCTGCATTTTACTGAGGATTGCACTGTACGTTGGTATGTAAAATTGTTATGGGAGCCATTGTAAAGATCACAACTTCATTTGTGGGTTCTAGGGTAGGCTGGAGGTGGAAATGAATGGGATGAAATTCCCATTTTATTTTCAAAACCTTGAAAATTTACTTCCCTTGTGAGTCCACTTTGAATACCCAGTGCTTCCAGATTCTTTGCTTGAATTAGAACCACCAGAGTAAATAAATGGCTTGTTTTCCACATCAAAAGTAATGCATTAGTGAGCATTGCCTGGTGAATAGAGTTCTGACATGCTGTGTACATGCATTCAGAAAGGTAGCTCTAGAGATAAGGTGAGGAGGTATAGGGTTTTTTCCTCTCCCTTTTTGGGAAAAATAATGATATCATATTTTAAAATGTATATTGAATTGGAACCTGTTCATTTTTTAGAATTTCACAGAAAATATCTTGATGAGTTTCCAGAATCTGAGATCTTCAAAGAGTTTTTGTTTTGATAGACTTGATCGTGATGGCATGGAGCAGATACAGGAATCTGTGGAAGGAATATGTTCCTTATGAGAAGGAATCTAATAAAATGTATTTTTAAAGGATGCATGCTGTATCCTTATATTTTTGCAGAATGAAAAAGCACTGTATTTTAACTTAAATATTTTAGTTACATTGGAAACCTTTTACTTTGGAACTTGCTCTTGTAATTTAAAAACATATCCCTTAGCAAATTAGCAACTATCATCTGTTAAAAAAAAAAAAAAGCAGGGTTGAATGTATCTCACTGTCTTTTCATTAAAGATAGGCATAAAGGGATTCAGTGAATCTACATATGTTGCTGCAACTCAGATATGCTCAGGGCAACACAGGTTAATTATTCATTTATTCTTCTGTTGCTTTATTTTGTACTTTTGTGCTCTGATTAATTGTGTTCTGTTCCTTTTGATTAACAGAGAGCGGCGACATAGACGAGGAGACGATGAAGGCAAACTCTCAGGGGTTTATTGGATGTCTCTCTTCGGTGCAGTTCAACCACATTGCTCCTTTGAAGGCTGCACTGCACCACAGCAGCTCAGCCCCTGTCATTGTAAAGGGACATTTCACTGAATCCAACTGTGGGGCTTTAGCTGGAGCTGACTCAACATCAAGTGAAACAACCCATTCATTTGCAGGTAGCATGTGGTTATCCTCTGATCTCTGAAGCAAAATCTAAATAGAACACTCATGACCTGAATCACAGCTGCCTTCTTATTTTTCCATGTGGGTTAATGTCTCAGGAGTAGTTTGAAAATAATTCTCTTTCATATGTACTTGCTTCCTTTTCTCTAGCCCTTATCTATTCATCTGAATGTTTACATTTCTCTTTTTATCTCTGCAAAGTGTCACTCACATCACTGTTCTTCTTTGCATGCTTACTGACCCACACTACTGCCTCTGTAGCATATTGTAAATGAGCTTGTAACCATGTGAGAATTTCTTGAAGACCCCTCTCTATTTGTCTGTCATTTTCTTTCTTTTTTTTTTCTGCTGCAGATCACTCTGGACCAATAGATGAGGGAAAGCCCTTAGCTAATGCAATCAGAAGTGACTCTGCAATTATTGGAGGTAATAGGGACTAAAAAAACTCTGCAGGAACCTTTATTTTTTTTTCTGACTATGAGTCTTTCAATGCTGAAGTCAGTTTAGCTTTGTGCTCTTAAAGAAATCGATAGAAAGTCTTCATTGTATTACAACTGGTAGACACAAAGAAATCAAGCATTGTTGTGAAAGGCAATTGATAGCTCTCATATTTTCTTATTACATAAATTCATGTCATCATTGTTTCCATATACTGGAACAGTCTGCTGAAAAATAAGATAGTAAGAACAGTTTTCTAATCTGCATAATACTGGTGTCTGTGACTTAAAAATGTGCTTGGATTTGCTGTGACGAATAGCATATATTTAGGACAGAGCTATCTTTTCTTCTTGACTTTGCCAAAAAATTACCTTTTGTTACACGGTCAAGTTCAAAATCTTCTTTAATAGGTCTGAACAATAAAGAGTTTTTCTTCAGAAAATGAGGTTTAACACTGTTTGAATCAATCCTTTGACAGTCTGAGGAAGTTTCATCCTGGTTTCCCATTTGGAAAGCAAGATACTCGTGGACAGACTATCACTTCCACTGATTTACAGCTTAAAAATAAAATGCATGTTAAAATAATAATACTAATAAAAAAAATTACTGTTGATTTGGAGTATCATTTCTCCTCCATTTTCTTTCTATTTCTTTTGGCCACTTCAATCAGCTCAAATAGAACTACAAATGATCACCCACGAACTTTTTCCAAAACATTTATTTTTTTTTGTAAACGGAGGAATAAAGACAGAACCATGTAGAGTTCGGTTACTCCTAAAGTGGCTGTAGGGACAAAGAGATAGTTTGGGATTGGGGAACCTCTGGAGAATTTAAACTTCTGTCACCACTATTGCAGGAAGTAAATGTCTACGTGATTTCAGTATTTTTCTTTCAAGGAATAGTATTGTCTCCTGTGACAATCATCCTCTCTGAGAATTTCTGGTAGTATTTCTTCTCTTGGAAGGAGGTGAGGAAAAAACAAACAAACAAACCTGGTTTTTATCATTAAGATGATGTTTTCACAGGGTAATTCACTGTTTCAATTTGCATTAGTTATCCTGACACAAAAAGGGCAGTGGAATGAAAAGGTCATCCCCTCCATCTTTTAAATTCTGAAAAGGTTTACTTCCTAAGAGTTTTTAAAGCCTTAGCAGACAAATGAAATAGTGGAATTTAGCTGAATAAGGCTGTCAAGGCTTCTCAATGAGGTTAAAAGTGTTTATCTTTGTGGAAGGTGAAGTTAAGAACTTGCAGTCACCTGTGTGTCTGTCATTTAGATAATAATACCTGCTGTGGTTAGGGCATGCCCAAAGCATACTGCATGATCAGTGACCTTTAACACAATCATACCAAAGATACTAAAATAAAAGATAATAAGGTCTAGAAGCTTCCTTACTTGTAAAGTGATACTTATGTCCATATAATTTTATACACACAGACTGAGACTTTTACCACAGAATTCAGCGAGGTCAGAATTTAATAATATTGATTCTGAGCTCTTTATATGTCTAATTTTGTCAAAACTTGCTTCAGTGAAAAGATTAGTATTATTTTACATAAATATCTGTACATAAAGATCACTACATACTAGGTAACAGTATGGGTGGGGATCTTTAAATGTACTAACAACAAAGTAATTTTTTACCTTCAATTTACAGTAGTTACAATATTTTTAAGATAATAGCAACCTTACGATTTTGTTAAACACATTTGGGAATATGGATTCACAGTTTTTCTACTGCTTAACTATATTTGTTTAAAGTCAAAACAAAGCAAGCTCTACAACATCCAGTAAAAGCTTAAGGTACCCTTAAATGAGTGTAACTGAGAATGTTACCAGTTCAGATACTTCACACAAAGCAAGTCTATAGAAAAGCTCTTACAGAGAGCATCTACTGTGATTGTGAAATTAAAGAAGGACTGTTTTATATAATCTAAATAAGAGCAAGATTAACTCATACTGTAAAGTCCATTTCAGAGAAGCAGATACCATACAAAAAAATTTTACGTTCCTACAATGATGGATGGATGCTCCCATTAGAGAACAAGCAAAATGACATGTGCTGAATTTTGGGTGGTCTATTTCTGTTTACAGTGCTAAGAGACTTTGTATTTTTATTTTTCTTGCAGTAGTGACCAAGCTTTGCAGCAGATTGTCCCTTCATCTAGTACAACTGCTCCACTGCATTGCAGCTGTTTTCCAGGCTGCTTATTACTTTTTCTCTCCGAACAGCTTAGTCTTGCTTTCTACCTCTTTGGCAAACATGATCTGTCTCCCTTATGTTTCATTTCCCCTCAAATTCCTCTCCTGCCCACCCTCTGACTCATGAACCTTAAGGGTATAAGCCCATCACTACAGGAAGGATGAGGAAGAGGGGAGATGGGCTGGAAGTCTGTAAGGTCATGCTTATCTCAGCGGGAGGTATCTCTCCTTACTGTTCCTGATCTGCAGGGCCTTGAGTGGGGAGCCTGGCAGAGATCCAGCACCTGACTGTGAAGGAGGAAAAGAAACTCTCTCATCCACAGCACCCTAAGGCCCCTACTGGTCTTCCACTTGAAAGTTTCAAAAATTACAGTTTTCTGTGGACTTTCTATTTTTATTATTAATGGTGTGCAATATTTCAAAACAATCACCACGAAGCTTAGACTGCAGTGCTGGTTCTGATTTGAAACCAGTTATGGCTTCTTATTACCCTGCAAGCCCTTCCATTATGTGATGTAGTCATTCCTTCTTTGTCCTGCTCTCTGGCCCACATGTTATTTATTATTTGCCTGTCCTTTATCATGACTTTTTTTTCCTCTTTTCTCCTTCTAGGTGTGATAGCAGTTGTGATATTCATCCTACTTTGCATCACAGCCATAGCCATACGCATTTATAAAAAAAAAGGCATGTACTCAAAAAACGAGGCAAAAGGATCTGAAAATGAAGACAGTGCTGAATCTGCATTGAAAAGTGAGCTCAGCATGCAAAACGCAGCCAATGAAAATCAAAAGGAATACTTCTTCTGATGTCGTTAGTGGTTTAATCGAATATAATAATGTGACTGTCTGACTTTCTTGCTAAGCCAGGGGTTCTCACTGGACAGAAAAAGCTCTTGCACACTACACTAAATGCAATGGATTTGAGACTTGCTGTACTCCTTATGTTCAGTCTCGGTGATTGCTGTAGGGGGCCTCTTTAAATGACATGCATTCCTTAGCTATTATACCGTAAATGCATTTTATGTAACAGTGACTTAGATATTGTAACCAACTTCATCAGTGGTAGTTTCAGACTGTTCTGATGTGACCTTCTACAACTGAAGTTTAATGTACACACTTAATATGATTTTTGAATGGGAAAATTGTCATGAGGTTATTCCTATCCTTTTTCTTTAAAATTTGATTCAGAGGTTTTGTTTGAGATAAAAGGTGGATTCTAATACTTTGTGTTACTAAAGAAATTCTGCTGTGCTGCATTGTGGTGATCCCTCTTCCTTCCTCAAACAAAAATGCCTTTTGAACTGCTGTTAGCTGGTGTCAGCATCTGCTTGTGAGCCATGGTATTTGGTGTCCAAAACAAGCTGTATTTATTTCCCCTGGGATTTGACCAATATCATCATTATCCCTTCTTTTTGGCAAGCTTAGCAGAACTGAAGGGTATAAAATGTGTTGAAATGTCTTAAAATCTTTTTGGCAACAGGTTTTCCCTTATGGTCAAGTGATGGCACCAAGAGACTCATCCACATTCCGGGCATTTTAAATAAAACTGGGGCAGGGGGGGAAGCAAAATTTTTTCTTGGAAAGATCAAGTAATAGACTAAAAATAGTTAAATTATCATGAGTAAAAACACAAAAAAGAGGATCAAGGTTATTGCCCCTGGAAATTAATAATATTGCTTCTGTCAGGAAGTAATACTCTGTGCACTGTCTGGGATGTATTCTCTGGAAATGTTGTATCTGTGACCTGATCCAGACCTCAAGAATAAGTAGTTCTAATTTATAGAAATTATACAGTGTCTACTACATGAATACTTTTGTGCTTCACTCTTAACAGTACCTACTATACCTTTGTGAGATAAGGTCTGATTATACAAACTCAAAATTAAACAGGTGCTTGCTGTCCTGACAGAGGAAATGAAAGCTGTCCATGATGTTGTGCAAAAAAATTTTTAAATATGAAGGCTACGCTTAAGTTGTCTAAACAGAAGATTGTAAGGTCACTTTAGACACCATAGGATATCTGAAATACCCATGTGGCTGGACATGAATGTCACAGATTCTACAGAAGTCATGTCTTTTGAAAAGAGACATACAGCAGCTGGGTAGAAGGCATCATAAATGGCATCAGATACCAATATTTAGGTAACTGACCCCCACACAAAGCATTTTTTGGTTTTCTCCAGTCAGGTGACCGGGTGCCTAGGGCTTGGATCTGAGAAAACCGACAGGAATTCTGTGACCTTGAGTTTAAAATTTAAGCATCTTTCACAATTGATTTTTTTATCTACTTCATTGAAAGCAATGAGAAGTCTTCTCACCGGTCATTTAGTGAGAAGAATCAAAACTAGACCTTGGGTTGTGAACTTAGAAAACATTTATCACAGATGACCGAGAACATTAAAAAGATATAGAAACCTGACATGGTATGCCAAAACCTTTAATATGTAGATTTCTTTACATAAATGGTAATTGTAAATATAAATGTCCAGCACATCTTTTCGTTTAAAGCCTATTTTCTTTCATCAGTCTTTACTTTCTATATTCAGAATTCTCCCTTTCCTTTCTGCTTCCTCCTATACAGGGGGAACAATTCTTAGGAACAATTTATTTCCTTTTTGTTTGTGTGTTTGTTTTTTTTTTTTGGATGCCTGGATGCTCTTCAATCATAAATTGTTCAAATTAACATGTAGTGCTTTCTTCTTCTCATTTTTGCAATTCTGTGTGCATCTCTGATGGATTAATCAGGTTGAGGACCCAGAACTGTATCCATGTTGTGTATATATTTAATGTATTCACTGATACAGTTTGGTCCCTGACAATAGGTCACCTTTAAAAAGGGTGGCACATGAGGAGGGAATAATACTGGATTGTTCTTCATAAGTGATATGGCTGAAAATACCCTGTTTGTGGATGGGGAGTGGAAGAGGTGAAAGCCTCCCATGAGCCATGAGAAGAAGACTTTGAATTAAGTTTACTACTTTCAACCCTCTCACCTCTTTACTTTTAACTGAAAATTATGACTCCTGCTTTTCAAGGGTCTGACCTAAATTGCATTGAATTCAAGAGGAGCTCTTCCATGAACTTCTCTGCAACCAAACCCTCTTCATCTCAAGAGGTTTTCCCTTCCTGTTACAGTGTGTCAGTATTCAACTTTTTATATCACTTATCAGCAAGCCCATCAGCAGTGATAAGTCCCAGTGAACTCCATTTTTATCACGGTGGGATGGAGGAACCATGAGGGACAAAAACTTGTAAGACAATGTTGGTCATAATACACCAAAGCAGATATTTTGTTTTAATGATAAAAGACAGACTGTCTTTTATCTTAACTCTCATGTAAGAGTTGCTCATACTAACCTAATAAAACCTAAATGTTACCCACAACAAGACAAGATGGAGGAATGTAAACCTAAGTTTTCAATCACTTGGTTTTACTTTTATTGCCTTGTAAAGTTTTACTGTGTGTCTTCATGGAGAGAAAGGTCTCTTCCATTACTTTGTTTTCTTCCAAATGGATATTTCCTTTCCCTATTGCTCAGAATTTTTAAAAGCAACAGGAAGGGAAAAGCTGAGTAAAATCTCTATTTCACAGACTAGTTAAAAAAAGGGAGAGGGCAGTATAAACGATTCTGTGAGTGGCACATTATTTCATTCAAAGACTTCTTTTAAAGCATTTTATTGTATGAAGGATGTTAAGAGGAAAAAGATAAATGGATTTTGTTGAATGCACATCTATCTGTAGATTTGTAGCATACAAAAATTACGTCTCTTTGAAGATGCAAATGCCCATTTTCACCTGTAGGAACAGTGATCATGTAGTTGTCACCTTAATCTAAAATATACATGTTCAAAGTCAGTGAAGCAGCATTTTTTCATTTACTTGCTGCATTTCTATGGGGATAAAAAAAAAAACCAGTGGCACCGAAGTGCCCTAAAACGTCATAAAACATTGTGCTGTCCCTTTTTGGATTCTCTATTCTAATGTGTGACTTTTCACCTCACTGTTAATAAAGTCTTTTTAAAATAAAGTGAGGAAAATATTTTTAAAAAGAATTTGTATTAAAGGTTTAAAACTGACGACGATATACTGATTTTTTTTTTTTTAAACAGTAAAAATATGTAGAAGTGCACATAATGTTTTGGTGAGTGTGGTTATTTATAGATATTTCTGAGCACTAATGTGACAAATTTGCTATGCATTGACACATTTTCCATGGCAAATATATTTTTTCTCAAGTATATTAGAAAATAAATGGCAGCATGTGTGCAAGTACATTTTTAAAACTCTGTGCGGGAGCTCACTACAAAGGCCATATAATTATTTATGTACTCAACATTTAGCACATAAATATGATTTAGTTAGGTTTTGGGAAAACGTTCTCCAGTACCTCTACTGCTGTGTAAATGAAGAATATGTTATAAACCAAGTGTTCAACTTAACATGAACTGTAGTCAGAGTCAAAATAAATTTACAACATCGTTATTCATGGCAGTGACATACAAGGGAAAAAGCATGTAAATGACAAAACAGACAGAATTCCTGAGAGGAATCAGCTTTAAAGATTAGAGTATACAGATTTAGGTTTAGATGCCAGGAAGCCTGCAGTACCAGTGTGGTATATAAAATCAGAAAATGAAACTGTTGCAGGTCAGCAGAGGATTGATGGGAAAATACCCTTTTGAAATTTTTTTCAGAAGTAATTGTAGTTGTTTACACTCCAGGTAGAGATAGAGCTGTATAAACCATATGATGTTATAGGGAAAGGATGTTCTTGTAACAGAAAAATATTTGCTAAGTCAGAAAGTTTAACTCTGAAAAAGCAGATGCCCTAGTCTCTGGGTGCAGTGCACATTCTCTGGAGTGAGCATGCAGAAGTGTAGCATGATTTTATCAAATTGAGAGCCTAATTCTGCAGCCAAAAGTATGATGATTCCTTGGTGTTTCTGATCATTTAATGAGATTGCACATTATCAAGAAGGAACAAAAATGAAAAATCCTGCAGAAACTAGAGCTGAATGAAAAGGTACATGTATAAAGGTACAGAAGTAATTTCTTTTTCTTTTTTTTTTTTTTTTTTTTGAGTACACACAAGACCATGCTTAAAAGAGTAAGAAAAAAAAAGGAAGTTCCCTTTAAATTTACTGGACCCTTTTAGTGGTGGTGGTGGTAAGGAAAGAAAGGTATGATGGGTTTGAGTACAGAAATTGCTGAAGCTGATAGCATGAAAAAAGAGAAACAAAACCACAAGGGTTTGCTGAGAAGTCAAATTCATCCTTATTCTAGAAGGACTACCTAAAAAGTAATTTTTGACAAGAACTAGCACTGTTCTTTGGATACATTTACCAAACCGCTTAATCTTTGATTAAGTGATCAAACATCACATCACGATGTCACCATGGAGAGATGGACACCTCTCCTTTGAATACTGAACTAAAACCCCACTCAGGTTCAGGTGAATCACTAATGCAGGATGAAATTTTGATGTTTGTAAGATTTTGTATAAATGGCACTTATTAAACAGCATGATAAATCCACAGTAAAAATCTCCCTCAGCATTTGAGCAAATGCATGTGAACACACATGTTCGTGTAAGTGATCTACGAAGTCAGTGCTAAGATTCTTTAAACTTTACCATTTTCTTTGTATTATATAGAATACTGAAAAACAGTTCAGAGTTCAGGACCATCCTCCATAATGTTTGGAAATATTCAATCCATTTCAAGAAATAATTAACATTTTAAGTGTTTTTTCAACTGAGGGGAAAAAAAAAATTATATTTTTAAGTTTCTTCCCATATTTTAAGAGGTAGACGACCAGGCTGTGCCTGATAGAAGACAAAAGGTTATAGCATCTCTCACACAGAGACAGTGTGGTTTTTTGCTTGTGAGTTTGTTTTTTGTTTGGTTTTTTTTTTTAATTTTTTTTCCAATAGTTACATCGAGGGCTTGAGAAACCATTTGACTGATAGCAAAATAAATGTCACACACACACACATGAAAATCACTACACTGCACAGTGTATTTAAGCTACTGTCTAATAAATGTCCCAAAAAAGCCCTAATTAATTAGCGGTCCTTTAACCAGCTAATATGTCCTTTACTAAATCAATTGAAGGGTAGTTCTCCCAGTCAGTCAACTGGTTTTTAGGTAGCACCATGGCTCCTGTCTTTGGATTAGGTGAGTCAGTGAGCATCAGCAAAAGATTCCTAAATCTGCAGAAGAAAAACAGATACTCAAAAATCCTTCTGAAATCCAAGAAAATTGAGGAAATATTGTCATTGAGTTAATATAAATAATGCATATATTATTCTGCAAACTGAGTGATACCAGCTAGGGCTTGGTAACCTTTGTATGTTATATTTCTTAACATAACACAGTGTTTTTGTTTTCTAACTTATTCTGATGTATGAAAGAACTTGTTAATTCAAACACAATACAATACTTTTGGAGCCTGATGAACTGATGACTTTTTGTTTTGAAAAGCAAAGGTGCCTTGCAAGCAATTTATAAGGCCAGTGATCATTCATCCGAAAGCAGCTGTCATAAAATCTAAACTAAAAAAGTAAAGTCTGCAAAAGCATGCCTCAGTACATAATATAAATTCTGTGATGGACACCTACCTATAAATTATTTAATCAATTAACAGAATTTCACTACACTTCTCCACGCTGTGTGGATTGAACTCTGAGAAGTCCAAGAATATCTATCCCACCCTCAGATATATGGCCTTGAAAAAAGCCATTAACCTTTACACTTCATTCACTTTACACTTCATTTATACAATAAGAAGAATATACTGAAGTTTTGACTAACTTGTTTTATTAATATTTGTGAAGTCTTTCGAAGATGGAAGCCTTTATATAAATAGACAGCATGATAATAGAAATGAAACTCTATCTTTTATGTAGAAAAAAAATATTATGGTAAGTCATATTAATTATCTGTATTTATTTTAATACATTTATTTCAGGAGACAGATCTTTTTCTTTCAGACAGAAATAATATCATTTTCTTGTTCTTTTATACATAGCGTGACTCATGAATAAAGAGGAGAAAAACAGACCTCGGACTATTTGGTGTAGTATAGATTTGATTGCATGCCTTCTTATATTAGAAAATTAGAGCCCAGAACATTTTCATTTAACTGGATGGAGGATAGTTGAAGTAAACAAAATGGGTGTCATACAGATAAACACAAAACATGAATTATAACACCACATCTGCATTCTTACAAAATGTTCCCTGCTAATTGATTAGTTCAAAGGGAATACCTCCTGTAGATGTTTTAATGGAGCAGCATCTGCTTCATTAATCTTATTTGCTGCTATTTTTAATTACCACACAGGAACTCTTCTAACCATGAGTAGTTGCTAGGCATACCATATTTTATTTTCTAGAAGACAGGATAAAAAATGTAGTGTTTTCTAGTACCTTTAAATCGATAGCACATACTAACCACTCTTTATCTAGATAAAATAATGTTGTTTATTCTATATCAAGCAGCAAACATGATAGTAAACATAGATTGATGTGGTGTTCGGGTTTTGTTTTGGTTTGATTGTCCTTTGTTTTGTTCTTGTTTTTGCTTTTGTTTGGTTACCCACCCCACCCAAACACCCCTGCAGCAAACAGAAAACAGGTTGACAGTTTTAGGTTAATCATATCCTATTTGTGAACAAATTATTTTAAAAGGGTCCTATAGGATGTTAATATTTAATTTTAAAATTGTAGGAATTTAAATTAAAATTTGGTACATTTAAATTTAAATGTACTAATTTAAAATTAGTAGGAATTCAGAATGTTTCAGTAGTAGCAACCCCAAGATATAACCTTTCCATTTTTTAATTAAAAGTTATTAGTAAACACTCTTTATATTAGTAAATACTCCATAGGAAACACTCCTTATTCAGTGACACCAGAAACAGTAACCACTCAGTCATGATCCCCTCACCATGGAAGCTGAAAAATTGTACCTGCCAAACCATTTGATATTTACAGGTAGGAACAGAAAACCCTTTAGCTGTTACTGTGTTTTTACTACAAAGCATAAAGGGCTTTATTCTTGCAGAACAAACGCTCCCCATAAAATTGACATTCAACTGGATTGTTTAGTGTCATCATCTGTAAATCAGCAACTCATATTTGAATTATTGGTGGTGCATTGCTATGATTTTGCTGCTTTGATGTTCAAATTCAAAATATGTATGTCTGATTCAAAGTTGTTTTTCAATAATTCATGTCATAAGCATAAAAATGCTATGTTTCAGGTGTTTTACAGATAAAGCCGATTGGAAAGTAGCAGTTAAATATAGAATAGGATTTTTAAAATGTGTCATATGTTCCTTTACAGGACACATTTAGAAAGTTCATTTATTTTTACAGAACGTACTGTGAGGGATTTATGATTTATTCCAAGAACACATAATGGGAAAGAAGGGCAACATTAGTAGAAAAAGAGAGGGATATAAAACGGGAATTTGTTGACAAAACTGTTCTTAATAAAGTCCTAAGATTTTCTTTTATGATACTCTTGTTTCAGCTATTTCTCAATTCACATGAAATGCTTATTCATGTCATCAAGTTATATTGGCTTTAAATTATTTCTTTTGTAAGAACAAGCTAATTTTAGTTTCAGGCTGATATCTAGCTGTCTGTTTGCCTCAATAAAGTACTTCAATCTGTAAATTAAGCACAGCATGAAATGTCTAGTTATGTACCTCCTCTCTGCAAAATAATAGCAATAATTAACAGTCCCCTGAAACAGGAAGAGCTTTGAGTGTCTAAAGTTGCCTTCACAGTCTTATTTTATGATTACAAGTAAACCTATTTGGTTAGAATCTAATTAGGAAAGCATTAGTAAATGCTTGTTATTCAGTACTCTAGAATGCTTAAGTGCTATATTTGAGAAATGAAATGCTTTTTAAATTAGTCAAATAGTGCATATTATGGCCGTAATGCTGCCCTTGTGCAGTACCTGCCTGCCCACTGTTGCACTTACTAGTCATTAACAGTCATTTCTCCATTACCAAATTCACCTTAGGGTTCTGTAGTATACTGTAATATCCTTAAAAACTAAGCATGCTCGCAGCAAACGTCTTATTGTTTCACACTTGCCTTTCTTAATTTTTTTACACCAGTGTTATGCTCATAGTCATGTAACTAGGGGAAAATCTATAATTGTAAATATATATAAGGTTGCTGCAGTAGAAACTCGTTCTCCATGAAGTGTCTGTTGTAACATGGGTTAGCTTACAACAGGTCTTATGCTGAGAACCCAACACATCTGTCCTATTTCCATCTTGCTGAACTGTGTCCCTCCAAACTGGATGCATTTCGATGCCCCTGGGCTGAATTCATGGGAAAAACTCCTGTCACCTGCCTTTGGTCCACAGGTTTCCCAAGCCCAATGTGACCCATTCTAGTTGACCAAATATAATCAGTCATGTAGCTCTTCTCTTCAGTTCCAGGGCCAGCTTGAAGCTGGGAGGAACTTCAACCATCCTGCTGTTCCTACAGGACATTATGCTGCAAGGCCACCTATAGCAGACATACATGAATGTGTCTCATAGAATCATAGACTCATAGAATCATAGAATCAGCTGGGTTGGAAGGGACCTCCAAGATCATCAGGTCCAACCCTTGATCCAACCCCCTGTTGCTCCCAGCCCATGACACTGATGCCACATCCAGTCTCAGCTTAAAAACCTCCAGGAACGGAGAATCCACCACTTCCCTGGGCAGCCCATTCCAATGCTTTATCACCCTCTCTGGAAAGAAATTCTTCCCAATATCCAACCTAAACCTCCCCTGGCACAGCTGAAGACCCAGCCCTCTTGTCTTGCTGATCATTGCCTGTGAAAAGAGACCAACCTCCCCCGGCTCCCCCCTCCTGTCAGGGAGTTGCAGAGTGAGGAGGTCTCCCCTGAGCCTCCTCTTCTCCAGGCTGAACAGCCCCAGCTCCCTCAGCCTCTCCTCACAGCACTTGTGCTCCAGTCCCTTCCCCAGCCTCGTTGCTCTCCTCTGCACCTGCTCCAGCCCCTCAATGTCCTTCCTGAGCTGAGGGCCCAGAACTGGACACAGCACTCCAGGGGTGGCCTCACCAGTGCTGAGTCCAGGGCAAGAATCACTTCCCTGGACCTGTTGGCCACACTGTTCCTGATCCAGGCCAGGATCCATTGGCCTTCTTGTCCCCCTGGGCACACTCTGGCTCCTGTTCAGCTTCCTGTCCATCCCCACTCCCAGCTCCCTTCCTGCCTGGCTGGGTTCCTGTCGCCTGGAAACTTTTTCTTATTTCACACTCAATAAAAAGAATAAGGAAGTCAAGGCTGGCAACTTTTGCTCAGGCCCTGGAAAGGAGGCGCACAACCTGTCAGGCTACAAGCAGGTAGGCTGCAGCGTGCCCTGTGGCTGGCAGTGACCCTCTCTGTCCAGGGAGCTGAAGTGGAAGGTGCAAAGGAGGAACAGGAGCTAATGATTCCTCCTCCTGGTAGTGGAGAAAAAAAACCAGCAATGTGACATTTTGTACTTTCTTGAGATCATTTCTAGAAACAATGAAAAAAAATTGGGAACCACGTAGTTCAACTGAGCACAGCTCTGTGCCCAGAGCAATGATGCAACACAGCCTCTCCTGAGCACGTGATACAGTGAGTACAGTGCACATGACAGGAAGTTGCAGTTAAATAATTTCTTAAACAATACCACTGATACCTTAAGATTCTTCTAGTTTTTTAGGTTTTTCTAATTTTTATAACCTTTATAAATAGTTATATAGTAGAAGTAGATTTTAGAAGCAGCAGCCCTTATTCCTTTACCCTTTAGCACAGTAGTTTACACATTCCTCAACCCCTACATATCCTATTCCATGCTCCCATATCGATGTCCCCTGAATTCCAGTAGAAAATGTTTAGTCTTTAGTCAAGGTAGGCCCATTTTGTTTAAGAACACTTGTGCCTTGGCCTGAACCGCAAAAGTACAGTCAAGAACTGGGTGACCGTGTACCCTTTGTGCTCTGAAGAAGATGAAAATGATGAAGAAAAGCCCCCAGTCCCAATTCCAAGGGGGTGGGATGGGGATGGACCAGGGCAAAAGCTACAGGGTGGAAACACTTGGGATTGGACAGACAATATTATAAATTGTAACACCTGTACACGGTCAGGACATCTTGTAATCTTATGCCTGGGCACAAATTAAACCTTTTTCTTATTTCATCTCCAATTAAACTGCTCTGGAGGTTTTTTTCCCTCAGTTCCTACAGGCAACACCACCCTCAAATTTCCAGCCTGGTGTTGTATTGTTTAAGAAATCCACATGCAATGTTCTCTATTCATTGGGTCAGGTCAATAAACTTACATCGTGCTAGCTGCTTGCCTCCTGCTGAGAACTGAGACCTCTCACTCAAAACTGTTGGCTCTTGCTCCAGGAGACAAACATCAGACACCCCCTGGATGTACTCCAGAGACACCAAATGAGGCAAGAAAATAATACCTCATAATGCCTTAAAAATGTGTTCCCAGAAGTCAGTCATCCTCTCTCAGACAGGATAAGCAAGAGCTTCGAAAGCGCTTACCCACTTTGGACAAAATTCCTAAACATTCAGTTCACAGGAGCACAGAATGGTTGAAGCTGGAGAGGACCCCTAGACATCATCTGATCCTACTTTTGTACTCAAGCAAGGCCAGTTGCCTGGAACCATGTCCAGATGGCTTTTAAAAGTTGCTAAGGATGGAGACTTCACAAGCTCTTTCAGTAACATCTGACAGTAAAAGTGCTTCCTGATATTCATGAAGACTGCCCCATACATTTTACTGCATCCTGTCCTGTCACTCTTCAGCACTGGAAAGAGCCTTCTTTAGACAGTCCCTTCAGCTATTAATGTGCATGGATGAGTTCCTCTCAGAGTATCCTCTTTGCCAGGTTGAACAGTTTTATGTCTCTCAGTTTTAATTTGTGGTGTTGCCTTGAGAGACCACAGAAAAAAAGACTCTGGGCCAATTTATTGTGTAAGATAAGACAAAGAGAGTAGGTCCTTTAATCTCAGGCCTGAGGCCCAGGGAATATGCATGAGATGCACGCCTCTAAACAGTGATTCCACAATTTAAGGTATTATCCCATCCAATCCCAGATTTATCCACCCTCTAGATTCTCCCCTCTGAAGTTCTGTGTTTTGAAGGATGCTTTGACTATGATGTATGTTATTGTTCAAGCCAGGATGCAAATGTTCTTAAACAGAATGAAGGCCTACCTTGTGGGAAGTCTAAACACGCTAACAGAATTTAGAGGGATTGACATGGAATGGGGAAAAGGGTTGGGTAAATGTGTAACTACCATGTTAAGGGTAACGGATATAACACAGCTGTATTAAAATCTACGTTCACTACACGACTATTTCTAGAATCTACGAAAGTTAAAAAAATCAAAAAGACTTCCAAAGCCTTTCTTTGTGGCCCTTTCCTGGACCCTCCAGTGCTGAGTGGAGGAAGAAGGATCAACTTCCTCAGACTGCTGTCAGTGCTTTGCCTACTGCAGCCAGGATGCCTCTGGCCTTCCCTGCAGCAAGGGCATTTTGCTTGCTGGCTGACATTCAACCTGGTGTCCATCAGGACCCCCTGGTCATTTCCTGCAAAACTACTTCACAGATGAATGGCCCCCAGCATATGTTGGTGTATGGGGTTATTTCTCCAAAAGAGTGGAGATTGTATCCATAAACTGATGACATTGGTTAGATGTTCTGAAAAACACACCATCAACGTTACAGGTATCTTTAATCAGCCATATTTCTTCATAAGTGCTGCTTTTTTTTTTCACTCAAAATGACAAAATTTAATTTATTGTAATCAGAGCCTACATAAATATCTAACTGGGGTATATAAAAAAGATAGTGTTTCAGCCAATGCATTCAAAAGAGAATGAGCAATCATTAGATTTCAGAGATATTTTTTCAATTGTCTGTCTGCCATAACTGAATGAATAATAATGTTCTGGTTTTTATTTCGACTGCGATCACATCTCTCACTTCTATTTTCTTTAAATTGGGATCTTCTCAGCATTAGAATTGATGTGGCTGCATGAGATGTAGGGAACAGCACTAGGCAAATGGCCACTACCTTTTTTCTTTATTTAGGTTCTAGATGTCAGATTCTCCTTAACTTGTAGCTGATAAAATAAACCTGTGGTAATGACAAATCAAAGCATATCAGATGGTATTGTGTTTTTCCAGTGTAAATCGTACAAATGTTCATCTTGCTGTAAACTTTTGATTGAGTTAGTTTGTGAATATGTTTCATATATCAAATTTTATGACACTGTTTCAACATAGTGTAAAATTATATAGGCTACAATAAAAGGAAAAATGACTTAAAAGCTAAAAGATAGCCATGTTGAAAATAATCAGAGCAATATGTAATAACAGACTGTCAAATATCTAAATATCTTTAGGATATCAGTAACATAAGGTCAAACAATAAAAAACATTTAAACAAGTCAAAACACTCTAAGAAGTTTAAACATTCTTTTTTTTTTTCCTAACAATATTTATTGTAAACTGCCAGTCACAGCATTTCTTTAAAAAAAGGGCCTCAAGAGAAACACAAACTGTCTGGTGAAGTGTAAATAGCTTGCAGGGTATTTGATATACATGCAGAGTTTAGGAGATTAGTATATCTGATGGTTGAATGATTCTAACAGTGCATTTCTCTGAACTGTGTATTCTTTATTTAATACATCATTCTTCCCGGATTTTTTTTTTTTTGAGTGATTTGTTCTGTCTCGTTTTATTGCCCACGATCCAGCAGAAAACTCAAACTGTCTACATTATTATTTTTATCTTGGAGGTGCTAAGAGATTCCAGCTTAGACAATGAACCTGTTGTGGTAATGGAAAAATACACACACATGCAGAGGTACAGTGTGAGATGGATTAATGTCTGGAACACAGGAAAAACTGACAGGGCTGGAATTTGATCCCTTTGCTCCGTTTTGACTCTTTAAGCACCTTCTAAATTTTGCTTCATGAATGCAGAAAAATTCTTTACTGCATTCAACTTATATATTCATCATCTCCTCTAATTCAATAGATAGAAGATACAGTTGGATTGCACCTCCTCCAATGCAATATTTTCAAATATATAAAGTGAAAATAAAAAAAATATACCTTTATGTTATATCTGGTTCTAATTAAAATACTGCAAAAGGTTTTTTAATAATAAAACTAGAAGACTACCACTAGCCACAGTTCTTAAACAGCACGAAATAGTATTAAAAATATTTTTTTTTGTGATGTCTCTGTGTATTTGTCTATATTTCTCACTTTCTCAAAATGTTGGAAGTCACTTGTCAGTCAACTGGATTTTTTGACGACTAAAGAAGCATTGAAAGGGATTTATAAAAGCTGAGGGTGATAATGAGAATTTCATATGGACTAATTACACTGATGGCCCACTCTCATCTGGGTGTGCCATTCAATATTTAGGGGAAGAGGGGCTTACTCATATATTTCCTTTGTAATTCAGGAGTTGTTTCCTTGAAATGCAGTGGATATAAAGCTTTTATGTCTGGCCTTCTATGTGAATGTGAGATAAAACCATCAAGAAGTCGTCAATGGCAAAATCTGTTGTTGCTAGCACAATAATATCGGTTGTTTCTGGTTTTTTTTTAGTGCAGGTCATAGGCATTGTTTCACCTCATGGTGAAAATATATATATTTTTAGATATATATACTTCCAAAAGTGATTATTTAAAAGAAAAACATCAAAACAATTATTCCATCTGCACGTTCAGGGCAAGAGAAGGAAGCATAAAACAGCTCAGATGGATACTTTCCTTTTTAAAGTGAATGTGTGAACAGGAGCAGCAAAAATATAAGAGGTCTTTATACTGGTACAAGGCTGATAGAAATGAAACACAATAAATTGGCAATTATTTAAGATCTAACACATTTTTGTTGTCTCATCTTTTTGTCTTGTAATTTTAATATTTACTTCTTTAAATTATTTAAGTTTGGTGCTTTTAATCTAGATAATTCTTCTTAGACTGATTTGAGAATTCTTTGCTGAAGTGAAATTGCTAAGGCCTGATGTTAACTGAGGACTTAGAGAATTACATAGGGCACATGTACACATCCAGTTCTTGACTTTACAGAAATATCTCTTTAACTTTGGAAAAGAATTCCACATGAACATTACCTTAGTAATTTTTTCACCAAAGAAAATGTAAAGTAGTCACTACAAAATAAAATGTGTTCCTCCGCATCGCTTTTCAATGAGTATGGAAGCTTAACAATATAATTTTCTCTTTTGTAGGTAAAGAGGTAAAGTTTCTATTAACACAGACTTTAATCAGTGTTAGAAGGCATTCCTTTAATACTCTGGTTACAAAAAAATAAGTCCAACTTGTGGATCATGTAAAGACTACAATAAGTTAACTACATTCTATGAGACTCTCATTTTTTCCTATCTCTTTAAAGCTTTCTGTCTATTCATTGTTGCTTCAAATGAACCACAAGGGTTTTTTTCCTGGAAACAGTACATTTTAAAGGAAGTACAGAGCCTGAACCGAGGAAAATTAGAAATAAAAGTAAAAATACTTTTTATGTACTTGCCCATATTTGCTGATAAATTTGTCTGCACATCTCTCTATCAGTTCAGTATATTCTCTAAAATATTATTCAGTTTTAAATCAAAAAAATAATGGAAGTTAACTGATGGCATTCAGAAGGCTCAGGTGTGCAGAAAGCTAGCAGTGAAAAAAATTAAAAAAACTTTTTTTTTATGATCTTACATGAAATATGTATGCATTTTATAATCTATAGTGAAACCATATGACAGCAACCAAGAGCAAATATGATTGCGTTAACCAAGTGTCTTCAGCACATTTTCATGGGATTTAAAGTTCTCCTCAGAGTACCTACACATATTATATGCAAGTGCTGAAACTTGTAAATTGCATAAACTAGACATCAATAGTTCAAAAAGTGAATTTCTTTGCTGAATAAAGCACATAAGAAATCATAATGACAGACAATCTATCAACCTCTGAGAAGTACTTATATAAAGAGTTTTAGACCAAGATTTTTGCAACATGAGAATCTTCTTTGCGGATTAAAATGAACTTGTCAAGGGTTTATGCACCCACCAGCGAAAAAAGAAATGCTTTGGAATCAAATTACTGCAGAAGATTTAATGACACATTGCAGCTTTAGCAATGAGTAGGAAGAAGAAGCCTTGAAGAACCTCTTTTCAAGGGTCTTTCTCATTCAATGTGCATTAAAAAGTGAAACAGTGTTTGGTGGTTATTCAGGCACATGCACAAAATGATCTGTGCTCTGATAGAAAATAGGAAAGTAAATTTACCAGTTCCTGTATCAGAACTGATTCAGTGCAGAGCAGAGACAGCCAAGGAATAGATGCTGAGGTTTTCAAGGAAAAGTTTGTGTAAGAGGTTGTACAAACTAGTACTAACACATCAGAGTGGAATAAAAATGCAGCAGTCTCCTGGGTCTATCCAAAGAAGGTTAAAATTCTACAACTTCAAGAAAGACTGCAAATGACAGGAAACACGAAATTGTCTGTCTTTAGGGTTTAATTGTCAAAGTTTCTTCATGGCCTCAACAACACGCAGCCATATAAATTTTATATACACTATAAATATATAACAATTCAAGTCACGTGGTGTCTTGTTTTCTTGCCCCTGCTGTGTTTTTGTTTTGCCCCACTTTCACTGCATCCAAGGCAAAATAACTCTGGTTTCATGACTTAAAGGTATCTTGAGATTAGGGGAGTCATGTTGATTTTGTAACTTTCTATCACTTAAAAAAAGAAATCCGTGCTTGCCTCAAACTTCCCCCCAAAAATGAGAGCTTTATTTTGAAAGACAAATTCCTTCACTCTGTGTGACTTCTAATGGAATTTCAAGTTTCTTAATACCATTAGGATTTTTATCTGTTTCTTACGTAGAATTAAACTGTAGAAAACACTCCATGTGGTTAAGATAGAAACAGAAAGTGATTGTTCTGTGAAGTAGTAGCCACAAACTGGGATTATTTGTAACACATCAGCATTAAAAAAAAATGTAGTGACATGATTATAATATTCACTTTTCTTTTAGAATTGGCTTATTGATGCAAGAGATAGAAAACACTCATGATAAAACTATGGCAACATAGCTTGTAGAGGTTCTGTTGTTAGCAGTGCAGGTATTCTCATAAATAATGGTAACAAAAATGTGTTTCTCTCAGTACTGTTCCCCAGATTTCAAACATACAAGAGCAAAAGCCAAAGTAGCATGTCATGGTGCAAGGCTAGAGGGAGATGATCAAGGTGGGAGTTCAGCTGAATGTTTCACTTGCTTGCAGCCAGAACCTTTCCCATGTTGTTGGAAGTGTCTTTCTCTGCCCCAGAGCCGACCTGGGAAGTAAGAACAGAGGTCACTGGGCTGCCTGCAGGGAGGAAAAAGTGATCTAAAAATAAAACTAGTCTTTCAAACACTGGTACTTCCTAGTGGAAGTATTTTAGTTTTACATGCAGGGTAGCTGTCTCTAAAAAATTTCATCTTCTACTAATTTTCTCTCATTTCAGTTGCAAAATCTGAGAGGGGTTTTTGAGAACTCACCCTTTGTTATGTTGACAGAGAATGTTTAAAAATAAAGTCGAACTGGCAAACTTCATTCCTGCTGTGAAATTTGGAGTGAGGGGCTGAGATATTTTTGTAGCTGTGAATTGACTTGTCTTGTGATGTTGCAAATAAATAATCCCGCACACAGACTTAGGGTAATGGGCTCCAGGATAAAACCTAAAACAGAGTCCAGTTAAAGAATGCAGGCACTTGAGAAGATGTGCTTGCAAGTCAGTAATGAGTCCTTGCCTCTGATCGTTCTACAGTGTCTAGGGACAAAATGCATTAATCAAGAATACCAGGGGTGGATGTACTGTATGTTAATGCTGAGTCAAAGTTCACATTACGAACACACAGTGGCAAATATGTAAGTATTTCAGTCAAAAATAATCAGATACTAGCTTATTTCCAGTTTCACACTGTATAGGTTACAAGCTCTTAGGCAGTAGTAAAAAAAATACCCTGCTGTGCAGCCAGGGTCAGAAGGAAAAATAGATTATTATGCTTAACACCTTAAGGAGAGATATCAATATTGAAAATCTTTTCCTCAGCTAACCTTAATAGTACACAAATGGCCCTTGTAAGCAGTAATATCCCTATACCCTGGCTCTATACTCCAGACAAATTTCCAGACTCAGCCCAGTCTTTGGTACAAAAGCAGAAAGAAAGATATCTCAAATTCATTCTGGACAAGGACTCAAAGTCACCCTATAAAAAACATTTTAAAGCCCTTCTATCTTGCAGCTGAGAATCTGAAAATACATGAACCTCATTTGTCAATAGAGGATATATTTTGTTATTTCTGTCTTACTTAAAGAGGAGATACTGTAAAATATTAATTGGGAACTAGTAGTCAAAAGTCAATCATTTTTTTTCTTGCTACAGAGGATTTAGTGACTTAAATGTGAACTGGAAAGAAAATATTTCTGTTCATTATTTGCTGACCTTTTACAAAACTGTCCCTATGTATTATATATAGTAGATGGTTATATATATATAAACCACATAGTAGATACTGTGACGTTCTACCATCTAGTATATTGTATTTAAAATATATTGTATATATATTGTATTTAAAATATATCATGTAAGATGATGTTGCACTATTTTCTTTAAAGCACCAAGCAATTATTTCTGTTGCCATTATCAAAAGAAGAAGTGACATTTCCTAATGCAGGAAAATATGCAGAGTCAAATAGATTTTTGCAGCCTTGTACGTAAACGACCTCCACACTTTAAGGTCCTGTCTCCTGGGATTGACTAGACTATTTGCTTAATTCATAATCATAATATTCAGTAGCTGCTACAAAATACTGCAAAAAAAAAAGGAGATGTGCTTGAATCTTTTTCATTTCCTTTTTGCAAAGTGTTAGTGTGCTTTTTCTCTGGAAAAATACAGACTACGGTACTAGATATTTCCAAAAATATTTACAGTCATTAAAAGAATGTTAGTCTAATTGTCTGATAAATTTTCATTACCCTTATAATAGATGAAAAAGGATTAGGTCCAGGCAAGATACTCGGTTACAGAAGAACTTATGTTTCAGGTTAATCTAATAAATTTTAAAAAAAGCATTCACTGTTAATCTCTGTCTAGGTTCAAGTTTCACTCTCAGTAAGTTGCAAATGCAATGCTAAATATAAATATTCTTTGAATTTATAATGCAAAAGTTTATTCTTTCAGAGATAGGAAAAAATCTAACATTCTTGACAAGGCTATACTGTTTCTTCTGATCTATTTTTCAACTGGGTTAATTCCATATTTCACCATTCCTGCAGATTTACTGATTATCACTTTTGCTCCTGTTTTATAGCTTTGACATCTAGCTCTAATAATCTACACTCATAACTATAATACTGACAGCTCTTGAAGCAAGCAACTGATGCAATGTGGTTCAGTATAATATATTCAAATGTTGAACTGTTGCTTTTTAAGAACTTTATATATAATGACAAGAAGCTATGCCGCTGACTGAAATGTCATGTCTGTACTTAAACCTTACCAAAAGATAAATAATCCTGTGATTTACTTGGTAGTTATCTAAAATTGCAAATAAACATCTGGCAAGTCTTTATTACAGAAAATAAGGAAGAGGCAAAGCTTGTCAGGAGCTCTGTAGCCTTAAGCACAGACATTAATGCATATATAGAGACAGTAAATAATTTATAAATTTTTTTTCCAGAGCTGTCTGAATCCTGTGGATCTCAGTTTTGAAAACTACCCTTTTTTTATTGTTCAAGACTCATTTGGTGCAAATTCAGTCTCACCTATTCACATCTCCTTTTGGATCTGAATGATAGGTAGTATGTCTCTAGAAAATTCAAAATCTCTGGAATCTTAAAAAACACTGATAATGGGGATTTATTTCCTTAATAGTATCTCCTTTCAGTGACATTTCAGTGATTCATGTAACTGCTGATTTGATAGCCTACTCAAAAGTAAAAAATCTGAACCTGAGGTAGCAGTAAGAAAAAGAGGATCTGGAATAGAAGAGGATCCAAAAGTGCTGGGCATGGAACAGCTCTGACCACGAGCACTGCCACCAGAGCACAGCAATCTGCTCAGAAAATACAGAAATGTGGTTGTTTCTTACCTACCTACTATTTTATTGCTACTGAGAGTTCTTGTAATTTAAAGATGAGGGTCAAGATCATGGAAGAAAGAAAGGTGCACCAGGATCATGCTCCCCCCACCAACTGCTTTGTGACATACATGTCCCAAACCATGTGACTTTATAACAGATTTGGTTTTGATGCTGTCAAAAGTAAAGGCTTTCATGAGTCACTAATTAGAATTCTGAAATTACTCCTCCTCTAACTTGCCTTCGAAACTGTCCCTATGTTGAAGTCAGGGAGGAAACCAACGCCTGGTTGCCTGGGTATGTTTTTCCAGAAATGGCTGTGGTATGTAGGTAGATGGGTATCAATTTACAGCAGTTGAGAATTTGGTTCATTAAAATTTGTGAAGCCTTATTACCTCTGTAATAACATGATGTTATCCCTCCAGGTTTACCAAGCCCCATGTTCTTCCTGGACCTGGGATATGAAGTACCTGTGTGTCTATTCCTGGAGGCTTAGATTGAATAGACTTCCATCAGTACGGTATCGAATGTAGATGCCGTCCTGATCATCGAGGTCTGCTGTGGCCCTTTGGAGCATCATGCTAAAGAAGACGGTGAATAGGGTAGGAGCGAGAACGCAGCCTTGTTTCACACCATTCTTAATTAAAAAGGGCTCAGAAAGTGTGTTGCCATATCTGACTTGGCCGTGCTGATGCGACTGAAGGCCCACACCAAGACCTTAAACCATCTTGTCCGGGAGCTGCTTTATGCTGATGACGCTGCCCTTGTTGCCCACACAGAAGCAGCCCTGCAGCGTTTAACATCCTGCTTTGCAGATGCTGCTGAGCTCTTTGGGCTGGAAGTCAGCTTAAAGAAGACAGAGGTCCTCCATCAACCTGCACCTCAGGTGGTCTTCCATCATCCCCACATCACCATTGGCCAATCAGAGCTCAAATCAGTCCAACAGTTTAATTACCTTGGTAGCCTCATCTCCTCAGATGGTAAGATCGACGGAGAGATAGACAACAGGTTAGCTAAGGCATATAATGCTTTTGGAAAACTCCACAAGAGAGTATGGCGTAATAAACACTTAAAGAAAAGCACCAAGATCAGCGTTTACAAAGCCATAGTGTTGTCTACTCTCCTATACGGCTCCGAATCATGGGTCATCTACCGCCACCACCTGCGTCTCCTCGAACGCTTCCATCAGCGCTGCCTCCGTACAATCCTTAACATCCACTGGTCAGATTTTGTGACCAATACATCTGTACTAGAGCAAGCAGCTGTCACTAGTATTGAGGCCATGTTACTGAGAACGCAGCTGCGATGGGCAGGGCACGTCTCAAGGATGAAGGACCACCGCCTCCCTAAGATCCTGCTCTATGGTGAACTTGCCACTGGCTGCCGCATGAGAGGAGCCCCGAAGAAAAGATTCAAGGACTCCCTGAAACAACATCTCAGCCTTGGCCATATTGATCACCATAACTGGTCTACTCTGGCCTCCAATCGGGAGGCCTGGAGACACACCATCTATAACGCAGCTGTCTCCTTTGAGAACTCACGCAGGATCACTCTCGAGGAAAAAAGGCAACGCAGAAAGAACCGTATCTTGCAAAATACACCATCTAAGGAGTCTTTCTGCTGCGCCTTTTGCAATCGGATATGTCTATCTCGTATTGGCCTCATAAGCCACCAGCGTGCCTGCAGCAAATGTGGATAGTGCCTTCCCAAATCTTCGTTCGCGAAGCCTAGCCATGATTCCTGGAGGCAGAGGCCCTTGCTATCAGGGATTCTGAAGCCAGCCCCTCTCTGAGCTGGAAGGGCTGTCACGTAGTTTCTGCAAGTAGATGAAGGATTAAAGGACTGAAGCTTTTGGCTTGTCAGCAGTGCTAAAACCCTGTTGTGCAGAGAAAAAAAAAAAGACAAAGGTTGTGTCTCAAAAGAATGTGTATTATCAGCTGAGCATCTCTAGGGGTCTAAATATAAATTTGGGTACAAGCAGATTTCAGCAAAGTTAGAATGATGCTGTGACGCAGTTTAATGAACATTTACTGAAGTTTAATAAGAGAGCGATTCGACTGAACAAGATCAGAGACCTTGTTATGTCCAAATAAAGGAAATATCAAAATTAAGAGATTGCCTCTCTGGATCAGTGCAGTGCTACATCTGGCACAGTGGCATGAGCCTGACAGTGACAAATCCTGCAGAGGAAGACACTGTAAACTGCCAATTTGGCTGCTGGAAATTCTTGTGTAGGCAGTTTCCTCTGACAGGAGTGGCAACAACTGGCTTTTGCCCTGAGGTATGAGGATTTATATTTTTGTCCTGTCCAAAGTACTTTTTTTTCATGTTCTCAATTTACATGTGAATGCAAAATCCTGTTTCTAGCACCTTAAGTCACAACCCCTATGACCTCTCGTGGCAGTAAATCCCAAGGTCTGGGGCTGGTCATACGTGTCCCAGAAGCTGATGTTTTGGTAACCCTCTTGAAATGGAGCTGGGGCCGAAAGAGTTAACTCTGAATACTGGTCCAGGGACTCTCCTGCTCAGAAGAATGTAATGCTCAGCTAGAATGTAATGCTTAGCTAGAGACAGAAACCAGGGATTAGGGATTAGCTGGTACCCTACACCAAAAGAATGTTCACACACCTACATAAATAAAGATAGGGTAAGAACACGAACAGATAAAGGGAGAAATAGGGGCCTGAGTCCAAAGTCTTGCAAAATTCACCATGGAGTCAGTGATAATCAAGAAAGTTGAAGAGTTCAGCTGAGGAAGAAGAGTGAAAATATGACCCCATGAGGCTGAAGAAACAGGAATGATCACCGAATATCACCCAGAAAAGGCGACTCCACCCCAGACTCCACCCAGAATCCTCCCAGAATCTGCCCAGACTCTGCCTATTATGAATATTATAACTAGATGTTGCAATTATATGAATATGTATGTGAAAATGTTGTAATCCCTCGTAGAAATTGTATATAATCATGTCTTTTCACTGAGAAAGCAGAGCAGAAAGCAGAAAGTTTGTCCAGCACGAGCTGGCTGCTCTCCAACGTTGCCTAAATAAATACCTTGCTATTTAAAGGCTAAATTCTGTCTCTAAACAGTTCCACTGAGCCTTTTTTGGGTGTCACTGTCACACACAGCAACATTCATATTTCTTGGGTGCAGACTGGGGCTTGCTGGAGGGAATGTCAGACTCTGGGAGGACTTCCAGATGCTGAAAGGAGCTCTTCCAGCTCACTACCCAATGTACGACTATATTGGTCATCCAAAAAATTGGTGCAGATTAACAGCATGGGCTTAAATGCAACACAAACAGACATCCCTGTGCTTTTATCATAGAATCACAGAATCAGCTGGGTTGGAAGGGACCTCCAAGATCATCAAGTCCAACCCTTGATCCAACCCCGCTGTGGTTCCCAGACCATGGCACTGATCCCACATCCAGTCTCAGCTTAAAAACCTCCAGGAACGGAGAATCCACCACTTCCCTGGGCAGCCCATTCCAATGCTTTATCACCCTCTCTGGAAAGAAATTCTTTCTAATGTCCAACCTAAACCTCCCCTGGCACAGCTGAAGACCCAGCCCTCTTGTCTTGCTGATGGTTGCCTGGGAAAAGAGACCAACCCCCCCTGGCTCCCCCCTCCTGTCAGGGAGTTGCAGAGTGAGGAGGTCTCCCCTGAGCCTCCTCTTCTCCAGGCTGAACAGCCCCAGCTCCCTCAGCCTCTCCTCACAGCACTTGTGCTCCAGTCCCTTCCCCAGCCTCGTTGCTCTCCTCTGGACCTGCTCCAGCCCCTCAATGTCCTTCCTGAGCTGAGGGCCCAGAACTGGACACAGCACTCCAGGGGTGGCCTCACCAGTGCTGAGTCCAGGGCAAGAATTGCTTCCCTGGCCCTGTTGGCCACACTGTTCCTGATCCAGGCCAGGATCCATTGGCCTTCTTGTCCCCCTGGGCACACTCTGGCTCCTGTTCAGCTCCCTGTCCATCCCCACTCCCAGCTCCCTTCCTGCCTGGCTGCTCTCCAGCCCCTCTGTCCCCAGCCCGTGGGGCTGCAGGGGGTTGTTGTGGCCAAAGTGCAGGACCCGGCCCTTGGCCTGGTTGAACCTCATCCCGTTGGAATCAGCCCATGGATCCAGCCTGTCCAGGTCCCTCTGCAGAGCCCTCCTGCCTTCCAGCTGATCGACACTCCCCCCCAGCTTGGTGTCATCTGCAAATTTGCTGATGTGGACTCAATCCCCTCATCCAGATCATCAGTAAAGATATTAAACAGGACTGGGCCCAGCACTGATCCCTGGGGACACCACTGGTGACCAGCTGCCGTGGGAGATCTTCCCATCATGCCCATCAGCACATGGGTAGACACGTGTAGAGGATTTTATTATCTGAGACTTAGGAACATTGGGATCTTAAGCAAGTTTTCCAGATTTTAGGTACTTGGCATGCTCTTGCCCACATATTTGTGTGCAAAAAAATTACACACAAACACAATAATGGCTTGTCCATTTTCTGAGCTCTAGCTAAGAAACACTCTTGCTAACAAGGAACTGGATCCTACAGAACAAGTCAGAATAACTGTGTGGGTTTCAATATGATGTCTTTCTTCCAGAGGATAAAGCTTTGGGCCAGATGACGAACGTTTTACCTTTCAAATACAGTTTCCATCAAAGGGTGGGCATGGTTGGAGGGAAATCTGTATTGAATTTCAATTTTCTCATCAAGTTTAATCAAGATTTGCGCTGAAGCAAAGTGAGTACAACATAGTAATCGAGATCCTCTGCGCCACTGAAGCAAAATGAATGTAATATAGGCATCGAGATCCTCTGTACATGTTTGAAAGGAGAAATTCTCTCTTCTGGATGAAACATAATAAAATAACTTAGAAAGAAAATTAGCATATCATTTTCTATTTCAATCCTGTGAAAGAAAGTTATCATGAAGTTCAACACGTGCTATTTCCTTAATGAATAATTTCACCACACTTGCTTTGTATAATGCAATGTATTTGCATATCACTGAGCCTCTCCAGTTCTAGAATAAAAAATATTCTTTTGCCACAATTTGAAAAAACAAACAAACAGCTCCCAGTAAAATTTTTCAGTAAATATAGGCATATATTTTATAGTGAAATGAAACAAACTATAGGAAAACTGATAAAAGAAATTGTGGTAAAGAAGCAAGGGTTGAATGGTCTGATGGAGAGACAACTGGCTCGTTTAATCTAATATCTCACTGTGTTATACCAAAGGAGGCTTTTGAGGAAGTAAAAATACATGAGGAATGTCTCCCATTTAAAACAATTAATGTTAATTTTTTTATCTATTGGCAGAGGTTTTGCAAAATAAAAGTTTGAATTAAAGAAATATTATTCACTTTAATGGCAATTGTACAAATTTCTATCTTGTTTCCCACCTGAGACGCAGTCACAGAGCCATAGTTTCCAAAATAAGCATATCCTTTGTTATTAATCTGGATTCTCTGGTTTAGTTTGTCAGTGTTTATCACTACAAGATTTCCTGGCAACTCATAGTGCTTCTGATCAAGTGGCAGTGCTGCTCATTAGTTATCTAATGAAAAAATATCAATTATTAGCTAATATGTAGGTTGTCATGCAGCCTACATCTACCTACAAGAATTCTCTTTTCTTTCAAAGAACCACACTACTATTTGTTGTTTCGGGGTTAAATTTATGTATCTTTATCTCTTTATTTCCAGGTAAGTGTTCTTCAAATCCTCAGGCACTTACATTCCTAGATATGAAGCCTGCATGGGGTGATATAATGTTTAATCTCTTTTATCTCCAAAAAGCCATGTGAAAAATAAATTTCTGTCCTTTTAATTAAACTGGAAGGATAGAAATCTCAGGCTGTGACTGTTAAAATGGAAGAGTCATCTTATCAGCAACAGTTATCCAGGGTGTTTTTGTTAGTTTGTTCTGTTGGGCATTTAAATGAATTCAGATGCAAAACAAATTTTTGAACTATTTTTTGACTAGAGCTTTTATGGACTGTAAATAACACTAGGTTTGTTCACCAATGAATTGAATGCAAAAAAAGAATTTTGCTATTTTTGGTTGTTTGGGGCTTTTTGAGTTGTTCTTTTTACCACTTTTGAATATCTATTAAGATTCATTTGTAAAGTTATTTATTGCATTTGCTAAAGAGGCTATATTTAAAAAATTTCAGAAGAGGTTTCTGTTTTCCCCTAGCAGTGGGGTAATTTTCCATGTCAGGTTTTGTGCACCTGTTGAAAGAACTTGCCAGTCCCTCTTCCTTTCATTTGATCTTGTGTGTGATTTACCGGAATCTGGTTGATCTCTTCCTTCACTGTTTTTTACTTCCACTGTAGTCCTCCTTTTCCCCAGAACATCATGCTTCAACATCTTCCTTTTTTATTAAGTGTTCTTTCCTTTCTTGATTTATGCAAGTACTTATTAGACATGGAGTGGTCTATTTATTTCTTCAGTATGAAATTACTCCTGTGTAGAGCATTATATTCCCCCTCCCAAAAAAAATTCACATAAAAAAAAAAGATACTTATGTGAACAGGTGCAGATGGCTGTAGCTCATATCTGGGCCCTTGACTGAGGCTACTCACCACTGTAATCATGAATTTTGGGTCAAATGGTTGGGTTTTGGTTTATTATATAGAGCCTGGAGGATCAATCTAGGTTTTTTATTATTTTATAAAAAACTGCAGTTCTGAACTTAGAGTACATATGTAAATGAATGCTCTCTCCTTCAAATAAGACATATTTTCACCTTGAGGTCATTGACCTTTACTATTTTGAAAATAGGTTTTAAACTGAAAACTTCCTATTTTATCTCATGAATAAAGGCCTGGTTTTATCGTGTTGATTTGGGAAATCAGATTTTGCCCACTGTAATCCATTATTCATACTTGCCAAGCTATTCTGAAAGAAATTTCAAGGCTCTGAAAGATTTCATATAAAGGAATATGACAGAAGTTTTTCAGCCTGTCAGATAATTTGACTGGCTATGCTGCATAAATACTAAGGATTTTAATAATTGCTGTTCTGCACACAATACTTCTTGCAAATATTATTCATCTTTCTTAAATTTTCTGTCAGATGCTTGAAGAGACACTGCTTCTATTTCAAATTGTAATTTGGTGGTAATTTGAAGTTGCCATGTTTCAGGTTTTGGTGTTGGTTAATGTTATTAAGTGCACAAAAAATAATGAGCAATAAGTTTGCTGAACTGTTCAGTTTCCTTTATATAATTATATATATATTTAATGAATATATGTGTGTATGGAGGAAGAAAACCTGTTCTGTCTTTTGTGGTCAAAAAAACAGGGAATAGAAGTAGCTGGGTGGTATCTCAACACAATTTGCAGTTCCCTCTTAATAAAAAGGGAAGACAAGTGTGTATTTTGCTGCACATATGACAGGTGGCTCCTCAGTGACCATAGGTTAGGAAAATCCCCAGACTTCTCTAATCTATAAAGAACCTGGATCAAAGCATCAGGAAATGCCATTTTTTTCCTCAGGAAACACAGGATTTCCCCTTAGCAGAGAAGGCCCCCGAAGTGTGATAAGGCAAAGGACTGACAAATTCAGGGTAATAATTTCTTATCATTTAAATAAATTAATTACTGCTGCTGTCATGCTTCAGAGCATTATTATTTGCTCAGAAACTTTTTTTTTTTTTTTTTTTTTGCAGCCCAGCATTTGGTTTCTGGAGTTGCCTGTGTTATCCTTAAAGAAAAAACTCTCACCAGAAAGAACAGACAATGTTCTCCGAAGTTGATAGCACATCAAAATAGAATTCTTAATTTTCCATGTATTTTTAATGTTGCTAAAAATTAAAGATTTAATAATAAGAAATTTTCCGTGGTTTAAATGCACAGAAAAAAAATTTCCGAGTTGCTGTTTTTGTTGTTTGGGTGTGAGAGGAATTTGTCCAGTTCCTCCCTCCCAATTCCAGATGAAAAATGTACCTGTCTTTATAAGCACTCAGGAAAGTTATAAGTGCATTTTTAGAGCTGTTACCTCATTTTGCAAATGAGTTACTTTTCTGAAGTAACTGAAGAACAGAAAAAGAAAGGCAAGGCCAGACCAATCTGGTAAGGTCAGAAATACTCTGTAATTATGTGAATGTAAACAGTTTAGAGGTTGTTTGAAGACATCAAAGGCAAAAAAAAAACACGAGGGGGAAAAACGAACAAACAAACAAAAAAAAACAACTAAAGAAGTGGTTTAGTTGGGGCAGTTCAGTGGAGAACAACCAAACAATCTTGTTTTTACTTTTCTCCCTTAGTCAACTCAACTGAAAGGTAAACAAATACAGTTTTGTGGGTTAGTGCTTTTGTGGGAATTTTGTGGCTTTTTAATGAGTGAATGTAGTCTTAGTTATAAGTGGTTCCTAATTCCTCAAAGCTAATTTTGTGACAACAAGAAAAATTTTGGAGATGTGAATTAAAAAACAAACAAACAAACAAACAAAAAGAAAACAACAACAACAAAAACCCCCATGTGTCCTTTCAATTTGTCCTGACTATGGGAATAATAGGCAAGGTTGTTGTGAAAAGTCTGTCTGTGTGTATATATAATCATGTATTGGTGGGGTGGGTGGAAGGTTTTAGAACCTGGTTAAAGTTTTAAACCGTGTTTCATTCAACTTCATATGTATAATTAAAAAAAAATAATTAATGAAAGATTAAGGAGCAATCTCACACAACCTTGCAAAAATCACAGGACCTTGCACGACACAGGAAGTCCTGCTTCCCACGCTCCTGATTTTCTCTTTGAATTTGTTTTAGTGCTTTTGCTTTACACCAAAAAAAAAAAAAATTCCTGGCATAGAATCATTTCTCCCTTCTCAGAGGAAGAAAGATTGTCCATCTGCAGAACTCAAACATCTTAAATAATTTTTTACAGTAATATATGAACAGGACACTTCTGCTTTCATCTTCTATTCAGACAGTGACTTGGGAGAACCATAAAATAATTGCTGCTGGCCTGCTCTTTGCAGAGGAAAGAACCAACAGCAGCACTATGATCTTACATCCCCTAAGGGGGCAAAATATTTTGTCCGTGGAAGTTTTATGTATCTGAGTCTCAGCATCTGCTTGAAATACTAGTTGGGTTTGTTTCAGCTTCAGGGAGAAAGTTTAACATCACACACAAAGTAAACAAAGCAAAATAGAGTTATACCTTACCTATTGTCAGGACCTTTTACTGATCCCTTACTGATGTAACTGCTCCTGGTTACAGATGTTAAATCGTGGTCTGCAAGGTTAATCAAATGATCTAAGTACTTGAAAAACAAGACAACAAAACAACTCATAAAAAATAGACTAGATAAACTAAGAAAAAAGTCTGTGCTATTTTCTCTTTTAGGTTAACTATCTTCTTTGCACTTTGATCCTTGTAAGAGAATCATTCTTTAAACACTTCTTTTTATTTACTTGCAGGGTGTGTCTAACATGTCCAGGTGATGAACTCTTGGGCAATCCTGGGCTTTTATCTTCTTCTCTAAGGACTGGAGCACATGGATTTGCTTCCTGCAGAAGGCATGACTTGTGGTACTGTAGCTCTTCAGCATCCAGTGGTGGCTGCAGTGGGAGCTGGGAAATGTTCTCGGTCCACCAACATCATCACAAAACATATTCTTAATGAATTTTTTTGCCTTATGCCTGACTTTTCTTCGGCATTGAATACTTGGCTGTGGAAATCATAATTGGAACGTAGAGGGTGTGAAGAAAAGAATATAAGAGGACTGAAAAAAAGTGTAAACTTTCAGATGAATCTGAAGTTTGTGAGGTGGCTTGCAGCTGCCAAAAGAGACCATGCAGCCCTGAAAGCTGTTTCTTACCCAAGTCAGGTAAATATTTCATTAGGGTTCAGGTAGAAGAGCACTAATCCTTGCTCCTCTCTTTTTTCTACATCTTCTAATGCGCATTATTTTGTCTCGCCATGCACACAAAGCCTTACCTGGACTTATCTACTCTGTCAGCAGACAATGTGAACATAGTACTCTTCAAATTCCCGCTGAAGTTGTGTTATAATGTGCATTCCCAAAATTATGTGTATGGCCTAGCAGTTGCTTTGTCTCTGACTTGATTTGCTCATCTCAGTACATCTTCAGTTCATTCTCTAATCTCTCAGACTGGCAGGATTAACCTTCCAGAGCCTATCCTTTCCAGACTTTACAGGGTAACCAAAGGAAAGAAAAGACTCTCACCTTCTGCTCAGACCTCTATCTGGCACAGACTTTTATCTTGAGACCTGAATTTGTCAGCAAAGTTTGCAAGAAAAATTTCAAATTTTTATCCTTCTCTCCTAATATTATTGCTCTACCACTTGTTTTATTTCTCTAACCTCATTCATTTGTTATTTTGGTTGTTTTTTTTTCTTCAGGCCAAGTGCTATAAATTACACTTTCTTGAGAGTTTCTATATCAGTGAAGATCTCACCTGCAATGCCCCTTTCTTCTATTCCCTGTATTCCTCTTACCCACTGAAAAAAAGTAATCCTGACATTCTTTCATGAATTGTGTCTGTGTTTCAGTAACTTCATCTGAGAATAGATACGATTATATACACAGACAAAAGGAAGTTCTATAGTATGGTGTGAAGATAACATTCTATATTTTTCATGTCATACTCAATAGAATAACCCCTGAAGACTAAAATTGAGTTTCATAGGACACAAAATATAACCTATAAATGCCATTTCAAGACTTCTTTTAAAACCAAGTTATATTTAAAACAAAGATGACTTCGGCTTTTACATTGATTCCAGGGGAGACTGGGGCAGAGAGAAATTGTTCAGCTTAAGGTCTCATGACTCAAAATCTTTGTTTTTCTCTTTCCTCTCAAATCCTGATGTCAAAATAAAATTCTTGTGTTGTTTATTAAAAGATAAAAAACCACAAAAGTGCTATAACACAGTTGAAGAGAAAAAGAAAATCTTTTTGGAAGGATTATATACAAATCTCTCCCAGTAACCAGGACTCCTGTAGCCCTGCTTTCATGGAGGTGGCTCAACACCTGCCTGCCCATGGGAAGTAGTGAAAGAATTCCTTGTTTTGCTTTGCTTGAGCGTGTGGCTTTTACTTTACCTGCTAGACTCTGTTTATCTCAACCCAAGAGTTTTCTCACTTCTACTCTTCTCCCCTGTTTCTCTCACCCATCCCACTGTGGGGGAGTGAGAAAGAAATCATGTCAGGCTTGATTGTTGGTTGAGGTTAAATCATGAAAATCACACAAGAATGTCATCCAATAACTGTATCACTATCACAATCATATTGGCTTTCACTTGAGCAGTTGAAGACTAATTCAGTTGATCAAATAATCTTTGCCATTAAACTCCATGTTATTTTCTCCAAGCTGCCTACCACGCTCCACTTTTCTACTGGCATTATGTGAAGGTCCAGAAAAAAAATGTGACTAATTGTCTGTGCCTATAAATTCTGCTTAAGCTGGAGAGTTTAAAGAGTAGCTGTGTGGGAGAGCTGTCACAGTGATTCTTTGCCTCATGGAAAGTATCAGGTACTCACTCTGCTGTTTCAAATGACCATTCATTATAGAAGGAATTAGGAGATGAAATATGAAGGGCCAACTCTATCATGCAAGCAAAAAAACTTGCATGTAGAGAAGAAAACAAAGGCTGCTAAGAATTGTGAATTGGGAGGTGACTCAAAGGCAGACAAGTAAGAGAAGAAAATGTGAAAATTTTGGGGGATGGAGAACTATCATGCATGAAGGTGATAAATAGCATTAGCACAATGATATAATATGCAGGGAGGAAGGTAATATGAGTAATTAAGTTGTGTGTGCCATAAAGAGCAGACCAAGTACCTGGGCTTGGCTCAACATGAAAGGGCAAATGTATAATTTAACATATGTGAGCTCTCCAAGAAAAGGGGAGTCAGTGCTTGAGCAAAATAACAGGTAGTGACATTTTAGTATAGTTTGTATGAGTGGACTTGCCCCTGAGTACCCAGCATCATATTTAGGATTCTGAAGGTGGGAGAAGTCAGCTGATACTCTGGACCACCCAACTGGCTGTGGTGGCCACAAAAAAGAAGCCTCCAAAGCCAAATTAAAGTACATCAACATATTTTCTCCAATAAGAAAACTGCCTTCTCCCCTAACAGTAAACAAACAATCACTACTCTGCAATTCATAACTTTTTGGACTGCTTAATGAGATTTGGTGAAATTTTTGCTAACCACACGTGAAGTGAGGTTAGCAGTTGCGGAAAACGAATATATTATGATTTTTCTGAGAGAAGATAAGCTGATTTATTTTTTTAAAAAATCAAATAGAATTTATTACAAAGCAGGAAACTTGTTGGGAACAACAGAGTAAAAGCAGGGGGTTTTTTAGGGGCTAGGAAACAGTTATGAGAGTGGTCTATCTTCATGTGATAAATGATGAGACTTGATAATGGTTGGAGTGGATGTAATGAGTTGATTTTTTTTTTTTTATTCCTCAGGGATAAACTTGATCAACAGGGGTTTAAAAGTGGACAACTGACTTTGGAGTTAAATTTGAGTGACTTACAAAGCAGAAAAGGGAGTTGTTGACACTGGAATCTGAAAGAAGCATCATGTTGAATTGAAGCACAAAATAGTGCAATGGTCTGTGTTATCTTTAAAAAAGACTAAAGGAAGTCATGGTACTATTCCATTGAAGATTAGCCTATATTTGGGTGGTTTTGGGCTGATATAGACCACACAATCTGACTCACAGGCAATGTGATTACAACAATGACTCTTACAGAAAGCGGTGACTGAGAGGAAGAAGGTTTGAATTTGGAATTGAGGAAAACCATGAACTAAGTTCAGATCTCCTGTCTTGGGTGCCTGATGAGATACTTTTGACAAATAATTCTTAGTTGCAATGCATGCACATAAACTGCTGGTCACTGCACAGAAGCTGTTTCAAAGACTTCAAGTTGTGTAACTTGGTCAAAGACTTTTCACAAACCCAGTGTCACAAACTCGTTGTGTTTCAGCTCCTGTCCACTACCATTCCAAAAGGACCAAAGGGGCAGAAGGCTCCAAATTATATTTGAAACAAAGATAATTTTGGTTTTTACATTGATTCCAGGTGAGACTGGAGCAGGGAGAAATCGTTCAACTTAAGGTCTCGTGACTCAAAATCTTTGTTTTTCTCTTTCCTCTCAAATCCTGACGTTGAAATAAAGTTGTCCTGTTTTTTATTAAAAGATAAAAAACTACAAAAATGTTATAATGCAGTTGAAGAGAAGAAGAAAATCTTTTTGGGAGGATTATATACAAATCTCTCCCAGTAACATGGGATGTTACTGCAGTGCTACTACAGTGTCTAATTACAGCCACTTTTGGTGGATTTTTCTGTCGGTGGGTATTTATTAGATACAGAAGCTTGACAGAATATCTAGTCTGTAGCAAACCTTCTACAGTAACACATCTACACACTGGCATAGACATAAATTACATGTTATGACAGAACTCTGCCCATTTTTTGAATACATGTGATTTCCTCACGAAAGCTGAGATCACTGCAAGCAACAGGAATGAAGTCTTTATTTTGTTCACAAAGTTCACCAGCTTTACTGGTCCTAGATGAACTTCTCTCATCTTTGGTTGAGAGACTACATTGTGTCATCATCCTATCTTAGATATAGGACTTTTCCAAGAAACTAGAGAAAATTGTGACATAACTAATGCATATGCTTTTAAAGAAGTACCCATCTCAGGGGATTTCTGAGACTACAGTTTTTAATTTTTTTTTTATACATACTTGCATTTGAACTGCAGTCACATCAAAGTATAGAAATTGTGACTAAATATTGAAGCACTCGTGCTGCTGGTCATATGTAAAAGAATTCACCGCTAAATGAAATCTCCACTTACGATGTAAAATGAGAACGAAAGTTAACTTTTTAAAACCACAAGTACACAATTTGATGAGATTCTAGATAGCTAATTATTGTCTGCAGCTCTTTTGGGAAGAATATAATTTTGGGGAGCTGGAAGAGTAGAACAACATATGCTAATTACTTTCTATTTTTGCTTTCACCAGGGGTTTGACTGGATTCCCTAGAATAACTCATATTTTGAGGGAATATCTCTGGTACTGGTCCCTGCACAAAATCAGAGAAGCTTCTAGTGCCTGTTCCTGTGAAAGCAGTTCTGAACTTTGACTCTACTAAATCAAATACTGTGAGAGATACTTATCCAAAAACAAGAAGTCAGGTTTCAGGAAATGAAGCATATATATTGTATCTAGAATCATATAGTAATTTGAGTAGGAAAGCACCTGGTTTTTTTCCTGATAGATGTAACTATTGTTGCTTTCTGAGAACCAGTCTCCCCCCTCCTGTGAAAACAAAGCAGATAATCTAGTATTAATATTTAGCATTTACATGTGAGTAAATTTTTCCACTACCCTCATTCAGCACGATTGAAACGAACATTTCAGAGGAAAATAAAGTGCAAAAATAAAATGATCTTTGCACTAGGCTTTTAGATTTTATTTTTATTTAAATACACTAGCACATCAAATTGACCCCGTGCTTATAGATTTCAACAGAAAGACTTTAAGGATTAAGTCCATTAAGGTTTTGAAAGAAAGAAAAGTAACACAGCCATAAACAGCAACAATCATAAAAAAATTCACTGCAAATTTAATCAGTTACATGTCACTTTTCAAGTCAAATATACTACTTGATTATTCTAGGTTTAGAACAGAATATTATATGAAGTTTTAAAATTCTTTGTAAATAGATACCATACAGTATTTATCTCCAAAGAAAAGGTCAATTACAACCGATTACAACCAATTTCAACAAAAGTAAAAGGTTTAGAAATAACCCCAACAATTCCTGCTTTTGAGCAGATGTACTCCTACACAGTCTGCAAACCTCAATACATGAGTAAAACCTTTTATGAATGTGCTGTAACCTTCATTTACCCATGAAAAACAGTGATGGATGCTTTGTAAGTACAGACTTGCACACCCTGGCATTCTGACACCTATCCTAAACTTTGGATTGCCAATTAGTAATTCAGTGCATTTCTTTTATGCCACTGGGCTGCCCAATTAAATGTTAGTGAAATAAAAGACTGCTGACTGAGTGCAGATTTTTTTTCATCACAAAGCCTCAGACATACATATTGTATTCCCAAATTGTAAGCTCAAAGGAAAAAAACAAAGTTCTGGAAGACAAGAAACAAATGGGAAATGAGTTATGAACAAGGGAAAATGCTATTCTGGGGCAGTGCAGAGAAAGTAAATGAAATTTACTTTCAGTTAAAAATTAATTTTATAAATCTCCTTTGGAAATAGCCACACAATGAAAGGCTCTGCACTAATCAGCATATTTTTGCATTTAATGTAACTTGTGTTTTTACCCATTTTTTCTTTCTGTGCTGTCATTAAGCACTGTATGCTGATAGTGATTTTAACAATCTCTATAGAAAAGTGGGGTTTATGTTTTTCATGGCTATGTTTTATATGAGTACATATGGTCTTAACCTTTCAAACTTTACAGGGAACATCTGTGTCCAGTTCTGGTGTCCAGTACAGAAAGATAAGGAACTACTGGAGAGGGTCCAGTGGAGGGCCAAAAATATGATTAAGGGAATAGAGGTTATATCAGAAATATCAGAAATATCCATCTCTACATGATATTCTAACTGTATCACTCTGTGCATGTTTCTAAATATTAAGTAACTTGCAGCTCATGAAGGCACTTTAAATACTTAGACACATGTTCACTAATTTATTTGTGCACGTGTATGCGTTTATTTTTTACTGTATTATTTACCATGTATACTTTGGGCAGCATCTCAGTGCTGCTTATGGCTGCAGATTAAAATCCAGTTATCTAGAAACAGGTTTTTCCTGTTTTCTGGAGCAGTGAGTGTTTTCCCAGTTCTTGAGATCGAATAATATCTTCTTCCTTACTGTAATTTTCATTTCCTACACTAAAAAGTTAATTTACCAAATCTCCAGAAATGTTTTGTGTTTCAAAGCTTCTTTCCACCACACCCTTCTTTCTTATTACAGTATTGCAACAGCCCTTTTTCTTTGCTGTAATTTTGGAATCATTTTCATCCATCATTAATAAGAAGTTAGACAATACCATACTAAAGAAAATGGTGCATTATTTTTAAAATTTCTTCTCAAATGTCAATCTTCAATCCACTGTTGACACCCCCCTATTGTGCCTTTAAATGTGTTAAAGAACGGGAGAAATGAGATCTGCCTCCTTATTCTGTCAGGCATGAAGATTTCTGGACTTTTCTTTGGCTTCATTGGCATTTCTTTGGTTTGTTTTTGGGTTGGGTGGCTTGATTCTTTTTTTTTTTCCCCTTGTGTGTGAAATGCTGCTTCTGATCTCTGTTTCCAAGTCTGTTTACCAGAAAACCAGATCCCCTTTAGCAGAAATAAAAGTAAAAAATCCTTGCCTTCTGCATTTTATCTCTTTTCCTTAGTAGCTCTGTTCTCTCCTTATTCCTAGTCAAACATATATTTAAATTCCATGAATAACTGAAGTTCTCCATAGAATATTTCAAGTGGGACATTATTGATCTTATTCCCGATGATTCACTTGTCTCATGGTCTTTTCAATTCATGAAGACATAAAAGTTCCCTGCCATATCCTACAACATTTTGAGGCACTTCTATTATCTTTCACTTGAGCTGCTGCTGTAAATTCCCTTTTATGTCTGCAGTAAACAAAGTGCAGAGCTTTACTTTTAAACACAAATATTGGTGGGGAGGACTTTTTTTTTCTTTGAGATCAGTTCTCAAAAGAGGATCAATGAATTTGAGCACAAGATGGGTAAAAAGAAGACACAAAATAGAGTAAGCCTAATTTTAAAAAATGATTGCTTCTCTAACCATTTAGTTTTAAAATCACTTTCTCTTGCTGTCTAATTTTTCTCTAATTCCTGAAGGAATGGAATGGCTGAACCTCAGAGGTTTAACATTTAATTGTAGTAAAAAGTCTGATAAATGAGAAAGGAGAGGGCAGAGAGAGAGAGGAGAAAAATAAAGTTGACAAAAGAGGTCTGGTAACTATGGTAGGAGTAAATCTCTATTAGAGTCAAGTAATACCTTTCCAGTACTGGCTCTTGATTAAAAGAAAGGAAATAATGAGGATTTAATAAGAGCAGTAAATTTCAGCAAGAACCCCCCTTTTTAGAAAGGAACTGGAAACCATTAAAATTGAAAGAGGACTTGTACAGAGTGATAAGAGGTGATATGAGGCATATGACTTCTTCATTTTTGCACACAGAAAATTTCAGTATCAAAAGGAAAATTAAACTGGAAGAAACAAAAATGAGCAGTGTATTTATAAACCACTAAATTTGGGTCAAACTAGAACAACAAAGGAGAGGGTAGTTTTTACTTTGTTCCTTATTTTGGTTAGGGTACAATTTGTTAAATGTATTAATCCTCTTCATGACCACCACGTGCATGTTGAAGTTCATTTTGCTTTTATAAAACTAACATTATAAAAATACTTGCAGTTCATTTGTAACAGGCTCTTATGCCATTCAAATGCTTCATTTTGAAATTATACTCTACTTTTATATAATATGTTATATAAATAATTTCATTACATTTAAGTATACGAGGAGAATATAGGCTTCTGAATTCATTAACTTCTTCCTCTCTTTCTACAATTCATACATGTCAGACTTAAAGTTGTGAACTCGAAAAATTATTTAAAGTTATAATTAAATTTCCTGTTGATTTTTAAAATTTTGAATCACACTTTCTATGTCAGATAATAGTTATATTTCAATGTACAACAACTGCATTTCATATCCACATGCATGTCAGGCCTACAAAAATGCCAGGAAACTTCATCAAGGAAGTTCTCCACTAGCATAAAAAATTTTGCAGAATGGTGTCCAAAACCTCCTGGTTTTATGATGGCCCCTAAAATATTGAATAGGTTGCACATTTTATTTTCAGATGTACAGAACCCAGTATTTCTTAAAGAAATGATCAATGATTACTGATTGTGGTCAACAATTTCCAAAGTTATTACTATTTAAACTAAGTTTCCAATTCATGTGTCATTTTCATTGCTTTCTACATTTTTGTGTGGAGGTATAACGTACTCTATGTATGAAAATCGCTTTTTAAGAGAAATATTTTGCAACGGAATAGCTGTAAAGTATGCTAAGCTTCTGAAATTCCAACTGATCAACACAGCTGAAGATCTTCTGAAGAAGGTCTTTTTACAAGGTCATATAGAGACAGGAAAAGGAGGAATGGTTTTCAACAGAAAGTGTGGATTTAGACTAGATACGAGGAAGAAATTCTTTACTGTGAGGGTGGTGAGGCACCAGAACAAATTGCCCAGAGAAGTTATGCCAGTTCCATTCCTGGAAGTGTTTAAGGTCAGTTTAGATGCATTTTTGTGCAACCTGGGTAGTGGAAGACGACTCTGCCCACAGAAAGTGTCCCTGCTGGCAGAAGGTGTCCCTGCCCATGATTCCATAAAAATTCAGTCCGAGAAACTGCTCAGAGACATTTTTTTATCTTTAAGCAGCAAGGTATTTGTTTATTCAATGTTGGGAGCAAACCAGCTCGCACTGGACAAACTTGCTCTACTTACAAGTGCAAAACTAAGCCATTTTATACACTTTAGATACATGGTCACATCATTTATTACACATATTAATAAGCAGGCTGGTCTCTGGGCAGAGTCTTTCCAGACATGCCCAGTCTTCTACTGTGGGGTCTTCTCCTCAAGCCTTCATCCCTCTGGTGGTCGCCATGGACGTCTTCCTCAATTTGACCTCTTCAGTGAGGTGACCTGAATTCTTCAAGCTTGCAAAATCCTGACTCTGGGCCTTCTAGATCTTATTCAAAGGTCTAGTTTACTCCTATTCTTTCTATAATAAGGCCTTTGGTCCAGTGAGCAGAACAGAACATGATCTTAACCAGTGCTCCTAAAATGTTCTTCCAACAACACAGGTATTGGGTTTGTTAGCAGGTCAAGATATCTCAGTTAACTCTTTTAGGTCTGGCTCCTGTTTCACCCATTGTAGAGGGTTGGAACTAAATGACCTTTAAGGTCTCTTACAACATAAAGCATTCTATTATTCCATGATTTTAAGATCTGCCTTTTTTAAAATCTTCATATAGATTACAGTCCTGTACTTGTAGTATAAGAATATTTCTCTATGGTGTGAGACCCTGGATTATTATATTTTTGGGTCAGAACCAACTCAAGTGTGCGTGTGTGCTTTGTTCTGGTTGGTTTTAAGAGTTTTACCCTCTTAAACTTCTGCCAAGATCTCTTGTTTTCTCCCACATTTTCTAAATCCACGAGCAAAAGTATCGCCTGAGAAAAGACGGGCACCATCTTCTCTTTCCTCTACCTCAAGGCGTTAAAGACCCGAGGGCTCTTCAAAATATTCAGTGGGTGAATTTTTGGAGGCTTGTGTATTTTTAAAAGTAAAATTCCCCTGGCATGAGGCCTGGAGCTTTATCCATGGCTTCAGAGTTGACAAAACTTCTCTGTGCCCGATCTGAAATTTTATAGATATCAGCAGACAAGTAAATAAAAAAATAAAAATCTGCATCAACTTTGGGTATATTTACATATACTTAATACCATAGTATGCATATACATATGTGTACAGTGTTTTCTTGCTATCAAATGTGACTCTATCCTGCCTATAAATGTAAAAAAATACTAAGAACTTAATTGTCTACATCAGTTTACAGGGAAGGAAAAATAGCTTACTAAGAGAATTTTGTAATGTGGAATTCTGAGAAGTAAGACTCTCCAGTCTTCATTTTTTCTGTTTAGTTCTTCTCTTCATTTCTTCTCCAGTGGAGAACTCTTCTGTTTTTGTGGAGTGTGATTGTCAATTTAGTTTAGGCTAAATGCATAAACACCAACCTTGAAAACTTGATATTATATAATTAATTCTGAGAAGATTTGATTTTTTTTTTTAATACTGAAACTCTATACTTCAGAATTTACCCAGAAATGCAGAAAACATACAAAGAGTAAAAGCTGGAGTGCCTAGGGATTTATCTAACAAAATATATCGATGGTACTTTATAACCACATTTCCATTTTTAAAATGATAAAGTAATACATTTCACATGGAATATAACTAGGTTATGGTAAAATCTCTATTAAAACTGTATCCAAGATAAATCTCCAGGTTCAAATATTCAAGTATTTGAAAGGATTTTGTGAACAGCAAGAATCTGGGCTGAGATTTATTATACATAGTTTTAATTTTTATACTGAACAGGTACTTTACATTTTTTTTATTAAGCTTAAAGGTGATCTTAGTCCATGTGTCAACAATGATGAAGATATGCAGTATCTTAACATATCAATTCTAATTATATTTTTATACTCTGGAGGTTCAGATCTTTTTCTTCTTGACATTCAGTGTTGCAATTCCCTAAGACTAAAGCAGGGTTCAAGTATAATTTTTATCAGATCTTTATGAATATTAGATATTTTTATCCCAGGTTATTCAATAACATCAGCCTCCCATTTAACATTCAGCTTTACCAAGTGAGCTATAAAGCACCATTCACGAACCTAAAATTGTATAAATATATTTCATGTTTCACAATTTTATTCATTAACTAGATTAAAAAACTCAGAGACAGTACAAAACTTGGGGTCAGACTCTGTAGATTCATTCTAACTGTATTGAATTCTCTACTCCTTATCACATTACTTGGCCTAAGAACTAAAATGTAGAATGATGAGAAATGGGAAAGAAAAAAAGGAGGAAAATGAGAAAAAAAAATAGGAAAGGCATCACTTTCTTGGGATCTCATACATGTAAAAAAAAAAATTATAAAGATTTAAGTCATATTTTCCCATGTAGTCCACCATAGACTAATTTAAAATATGACTTTGCATGCAACAGTGTGTGGTTTTGTGTCTGTGATTCTGTTTACCAGAATATATACCAATAATATTGGTATCTGGTGGTGTTGTGACTTCATGTTCATAACTTAATTTTGATTTTGACCAATAAAAATTCTGCTTTTTTTCTCCATCTCTTTTGAGCTGTCATTTCAGCATTATCTTTCACCAATAATACACGGTGTATCAATTTTTAAATGGGCAAAGTGCGTGAAAAAAATAAACACTGTTTAGGTTTCGTACACTTGAAAAAGTTCTCTCATCTCTAATTTCTAGCAATATTTGTTTCTGGGTTGGTATACTCACAACTCACATTTTTTTTAGCTGTGTTTGGGATCTTTAAACAAAGAGTCCATCTGTGTCATAAAAAAGCAAGGATAAAGTCCTAATAATCTAGCGCATCAGGATGCAAATCTGAATGTGTCTGGAAACCACAGTATTCCCAAAATAGCTGAGGCACAAGTCAGAGGGGATTGACAAAGATCAATTTTCTTGCAAGTGATTTATGTTAATGTCCCATCAGCAGAAGACCAGAGTGACAGGGAATGAAGGAAAAGCTGTTGGTTTTCTGTGCACCTCTGTCTTTTCGAAGAAATTTCATTATCAAAGTATCCAGGGTATAAATTCTCAAAACAAAATGAAGATGAAAAGTATTCCTGGTGCAACTCCACCATCTGCAGCACTAAAAATCCTTTTCCTTCTGAAACTTTATCAAGTCTAATGGCATTACATTCTGAATTAGTTTGACCCAGACTAATGGATACCAAAGGGAGATATTTCCTAGGTAACAAAAGTCAGCACAGAGTTACTCCTGGCTTTTGCAAAATGTCAGCCTTTGTGAGGAACTGGAATAAATCCCATGACCTTAAAATGTTTATGGGTAGAAGTACTATTTCCATGCAAAGGTCACTGAGCATCCAGTGTTCACATCCAGTTTAGCAGCCTAGTGCTTCTCTCCAGATGACAACATAATTTAACTGATCCATTGGCCACCCAGCAGGTATTTCAAAGCAGACATCTGTCAACATGCTTGAGGAATCAGCTGTTGGGTGACACCTTTCTGATAATTTTGATGATTTTGAAATAGAAGATAAACACTGAGCTGAAACGAAGCTTTCAGTGTTTCTATGTGCAGATTGTTTTGTTAGCCCAAACTGCTGCTCTCGGAGATTTCTGTAAGCAATAAGGATATCTTTCAGATTACAAGTGAAAGGAAAAAGTCTAAGACATTCTATTTATTTGTATTTATTTGAAACTTAAATGTACTATAGACATTACTTTAACAATATTTCTGAGCATTTATCTATTGTTAAAACTCAGGACCAAATTCATTCATGACAAATTGATTTGTACTAAATTAATACTTATATTGTAAGTACAGTTGTTAGAATAAAATATTTTTCTTTCTACTAGTCTATGTTTTAAATGCTTTATGTACTTATTAAGTTACACTATTCCAATAAATTCTGCAGAAAAATGATTTTTTATATTTTTATATTTTTTACATTACTTCATCAGTTTATTATGAAAAATAACAGAATTTTTAAATATATCTAACGATCATGTAATCCTAACTAAGATTTATTAATTTTTTAAATTATGAAATGCACTTAAACAATTTTGGATCCTTTTTTTCAACTGAAGATTAAAAAAGAAAATGAACAAAACAAAAAAGAAGTCCATTATCATCACAAATGTAATGGTGATTATACAAGTATATGAGGAATACAAGGTGTTTGGAAACAGTGTTACTGGTGTCTCAGGTTACCCAGCAAGAAAGCAGCCCAATGATGCATAGCAGTATATGTGTTAAAAAGATTAGGTTGATTTATAGCAATGGACATATTTTCCATTTTGTTTGCCAAATTCCTGATTATTTATCCACAGAGTAGATTGGTTGGACTTTTCTGGTAGTTTTATTGCTTCCATTATATTCTTGAATACTTCATGTATATATTCTTCCAAATCAATTGGAATGCCCTAAAAATTCAGCAACCTTAGCAATTTACACTAATATGATTGAATCCTTTTTATAAGACACTGAAATATATGTAAGCTGGATTTGCATTACTTAAAGGCTTAAGTTTATCAACAACTGATGTGGAAAACTAGGGCATATTTTTTTTTAAAGTAATTGAAAATTTTTTATGTAGACTAGAGTCATATATTATTGTGGAAAACAGGCCTTGTAACGTGAAAGGACTGAGCTGGACAGCATTGAAAATAGGGACATGGAAATATTGATTGGAACTGAAGGAAAACAAAATGTGGCGCTTAAAAACCAGTTATTCGCTGAATAACTGTTTGCTATAAGGAGCTTTTTATTTCACTTTTCTACAAAACAAAGAGCCTAACTTTTGACTGTGAATCCATTCTTCAGTAATAGCTGTAATCTCTCACTGTAAACTCCTACAGACTTTGAGCATATGGTGAGGTATTATTTGGTTTGGTTTTATTTACCCAAACTCACGCGAACCGAGACCACAACGGCTCATGGAACCAGCTCCGTGCCAGCAACAGCTCTGCTGGTTCTCTTCAATGGTCAAGTTCCCACCAGTTCACCTAATCCATTGTTTCTCTTTCTAGGGCTCAGTTCCTGTCCTAAATTGTTGCTCTTCTTTCCAAGGTTCAGTTGCTGACAGTGAAACTATACAGTATTTTCCTGTGCCACATCAACGATTGTAGGAGCCCAAACCCAGCTGTCAGCAGTAAGGAGCTTAGTGGGCTTGAGCCATAAACCTTGGAAAAGAGGGGTTGAGAGGAATCCCATGACCTGAAGGACTGGACCCTCCTCACAAGACCTGTTGATGTTCAACCGTTTGGATTAGCCTGGCTCCTGCAGCAAAATAAGAAAGGATTTTGAGACGATTTTATCAGACCCTTTATCCTCTTCCCCCCCATGTAATCCTGATTGAGGGAAATATTAATCCATTGGGTAACTGTAGTAAAAACTTGTGTAATTCCCTAATTAACATAACTCGTCCTCCTCATTAATGTGTCCAACCTCCAAGGCCCTTAAATTGTGTTCCCTTGTTCAATAAACTATTCCAGTTTCTACCCCATCCTGGAATTCCTTAGTTATTGACTCACCACTGACAATCACAACCACAGACCAACTATGGCAGGGCCTCAGACAAGACTCAGGTCCCTGACACAGCTGGACACTCTCATGGCCTTCAATCATCCAGACAGCATGGTTTATCTACTTCAGTCTTGTTAGGTTCCAAAATATGATATCTGCTGAAAGAAATTTGAGTGGTCTCTGCAGAAGGCCATGGGGAACAGAAGCTGGAAAATCCCCTTTTCGCTGACCTCATCTCTGTGGACTCCTCTTGCCTTCTTCAGCAGGATGTAAAGAAACTCCTTACATTATGTTATCACATGTCCTGCCCAAGCCAGAGAATCCACATCCTAGTCTCATCAGATCTCTGCATAAAACCCATTGTGTTCCCCCCTTTACATGTGTGTACTCTGTATTCCTTGAATCCTCTAGATCCAAATGCCTAATCCCCCCTGTAAAATCCCCCAAGATAAAGTAGGGGTTTTTTCATGAGGTAATTCCTAAGACCCCAAAATGTGGGGGTTTTCCCCTTACCTCATCCTTGTAAAAAACTCCAATTGTAATACAATGAATATGCAAAACCCCCCCGTTGAATATGCAAATCCTCTGTTAAATATGTAAACCCTAAACCCATTAAATATGAAGTTGTGAGTCCAATAAATTATTCCAGTCTTCTCACCTCCCTGGGATTGTCTTAGATTTATTGACCTCTCCACAGTCCTTTTCAGGTTCTTGAATTAGGAAAAAATGACCAAGGTCTGATGGAAGGTAAGAGTATCAATTACTGCAGAGAGATTACAGAACTGTAGAAGAGGAAGTCTCGGTAAAATATGAATCCAAAAGGAAAAAAACAGCTGGGTGATGCTAGGACTAGGAAAAGCAAATATTAGGTATTTAAAGTAAAAGTCTTCAGTGAATAACTCATGGGTTTGATAATGTTTCCATTTTTTCTACACAATTCTAGGAATTTTCTAGAATGCATGTTTCGAAAATGTAATGTATAAAGTATTTTGAGGAATAGTAAGCACCTATATACCATTGTTTGTCTGACTTGGGTGCATCAATAACAATCATAGTAAATACTGTTTTCTATTTTGCATCCACTAATTTTAATGGTCATCTCAAATTCAGATAAGGTAAGAATTTTGGCATGTTCATGTGGACAATTGAAGTTACAGATTAGAAGTTTTACATATTTTGAATCAAATGCTATTCTTTTTTTTTTTTTTCAGACAAAATATTTCTGTGTAACCTGTTTCAAAGATCAGCTAAAAAAACATAGCACAGTTTATTTCTAATTAGAATAGAGTGAATAGATAGGTATAATATGCAATTCCAAAGCATTTATTTTCCAGTTCAAGATGAACAAGGTTCTAAAAACCACAACTTTTTAAAACAGATAAACACAGATATATGAATAAGCAACGGTTTTGTTGCAATCTGTGGTCTTATCATGACTTGGGAGCAGCTTGGAAGAGAGATGCCAGGAGGTATATGTGATGTTAAACATTCTCATTTTAAATTCTTTCTTCTCATACATATCAGCTACTGTTACTGTAATATTGTTAGAGCCTACCATTAGAGCCCACTAAGTTTTTTCAGCTATAAATTTAAAGTAAAAGCTATCAGAAATCTTATCTTTTTGACATTTGAAATGGTATTACTTAATAAAATTCACTAATTTTCCTAAAGGCTATAAATTGTGGAGCAGAAGGTGTCTGCATATTCTAAAGCTGTAACCACATAATTTTTAGTAGAAAGTGAAATACTTTCTTCAATAACACTGGCCTTGAGTAGTTTCAGCTACCTCTCTTGATATGTACAGATACATAAGTAAACTGAATTTTAGCAAAACTGTTCATAAGAAGTATGATGTCCAAACAATAAGTCATAATATTTCTAAAATAGCCTACTAATTTTCTTAAATAACTTCCCTGATGTTCCATATCTTTTAATGTATGCAGTAACTTATGAAGTTCATTCCTGAAAAAAATTAATACTGCATTACAGCCTTAGTAACTCCTTAACAATATCTATTAATCATGGTCTTAGTACAGTCAATTTTGTGTGAAGGTTTCAAGTCATCCTATACTTTTTAATTTTGAATCTTCACTCTATATAATATATTCTTCATTGTTTTACCTGAAAAGTTTTGTTTGTGTGTTTGTCTGCTTTTCTGCTTGTCAAACTTCCTTCCTTTTCCTATTACTACAATGAATAAACCCCCCTTTCCTAATGCTTTAATTTTGTTTCTTTGTTGGTTTTGAGAAAATTAGTTACATTATGAACTGGAACTGTATTTTCTAACTGACTATCTGTTCCTGCAATAACTTGCAGTTGTAACAAAGTTATGGTACTATCCAATTATCAAATAATCAACAAAAATTATGAACAATTTTGAGAGACAACTTAGTTGTTTAGACTCCTCGGATAGAAGAAACTGCCATTTCTAGGAGATGATTCTTGTCCTGAAATGTAGTTGAAAATGAGATCTTTCTTATCCTCAAGGTGCATATTTCTCTCCATTGATTATAAAGTCCAGATGACTGACATAGACACAGCTACCTGCGCAATAAACATCTGTAAAGTTTTCTGTAAATTCTATGCCTAACCTAACAAGTTGTGGTCAGGACTGCCATTCAAATCTTTTCACATGTCCATCCTTGAAAAATGCTCACCTGTAGATGAACTTTTTATGACTGTCCTGATGCAAAGTTGGGGTTTTTTTTAAATAAAAATAAAAATAATTGTTTCCTTATCTTCCCTTTCTTCAACCTATGGGATAATTAGAATAGGTGGTAACAGAGGAGAGATTTTGTAGTGGTAGTCTTAAAATAATAAATATAAATAGCAAGTCAAATATTTATAGTTACTTAAATAATGATTTTAGATAAATTACATAAATAATATGTTTATAATACATAAATAATGTAAGTTAGGTAATGCAGACATTGGAAGAAGAAATAAATTATCCTTTCATTTGAGACAAGGGGTTTTCCCAGATCATTATATTTAGCACTTGTAAAAGCACCCAGGTTCTCAGTCAGTTTTCAGGAGGTGATTCTGAGCAGGATTAATGAACAAGTAATTCCGTGAAAATGGGTATTTTACTCCTCTAGCACAAGGACATCTTTGAAAGACATCTCAAATAATAAAGGTTTAAGAGTTAAGTCAATGGCATATAGGGAAAATGATCCCCAGATGAGAATGATCATTTTCTATCCTTAAATTCAGATCTTGCATTTTCCTGTTGCATCCAAAGGCTGTGGCAAGACTAAAAATCACATTATGAGAAAATTTCTTCTTCCCAAGAAATCAAAGGTTTACTGTTCTTTCAACCCTCAAAAAACTAAAACCAACAAAAAAAAAAGCATTTGACTTCCATATGACATTCCCAGATCATATACGCAATCCTTTCTTGAATTCTTATAGATCTGTAAGTAAATACTAAAAGTATACAGCCCAAATTACAGCTGAAATAATTAAATTGTATGCTAAATAAAAGAAATTTCAGTGTGATGAAAGTTCAGCCTTAGACTCCCAGTTTTTTCCTTACCATAAATTCTTAAAACAGTGTTTTAGCACAGGTTCACTTTTTTTTTTTTTTTAATTTATTTATAGATACACATTAATTCATATGCACACATAAGGTTGACAAATATTCTAAAATCCCATCATTTTAAGATTTTGCTTTTATTAACAGGGATAAGTGAAATCACTCTATTTAGAAGCTTTAAATGATATCCTAAATTCCTTCAGAAGGCATCGGTTCCTCTTGCACCCCCCAGCAGACAGAACTTTTCTTCTCTTTCAGATGTCCTTAATAATTTTATCTGTAAATTTCTTAAAAGTCTTACCTTTTTCCTCATTTTAATTGGTAAGCCAAACAGAACTAACTTTGGCTTTTGTCCAAAGGCACACATTTGTGCTGAATAAATACCAAAATGCCCTGTGTTATCTGGGGTGCTGCAGACGCCTTTGTGATTTCCAGTCCCTTTAGTTTTCCCCTGCTAAGTGTTCATCCAAAGAATTATTTTTGTCTCTTTTTCTTATTTTCCTGCAAGCTGATTTGCCAGTCCTGTGAGTGGTCTACAGGGAGTTACTGCTTAGAAAACAGTCTGTGAACTGGAACTGGATTCAATTTATCCAGCGAGAAGCTACAGCTGTGTTATGTGAGTAATAGAGAGAGGTAAATTAGAACTTGTTTACTATGAGCTTTTTTCCCCTGTTAAGTGATCACTACACCTTGAACCTTTGGAAAATGTTCCTGCCCCAGGCTGTCTTGCCTTCTAATCTTCTAGATAATTTCTAATCTTCAGCTATTGCAGGAAAAATAAAAGGACACATCTGAACTAATGGATAGGCACAGAGATAACAGTATTGATGTTGCCCACGACGAGATTAATTTGAGATTTTTCTGACAAAGTAGTTCTAATGCTTCCAACAGTGTGCAAGCAGCAAATGCTTGCATAGTGCTGATGAATTTCTAATCAACTGTGAGAAAAGTAGACCTAAAAATACCTGCTGGGAATTCCAAATGTGAACATTTTATTAGAAGGTAAAAATGTATATAGAATTAATCTATCACAAAATTCTGCCAGCACTATGAAAACCAGTGGGAATATTGAAAATGAAATAATAGACATGTAGGAGTTGCTTTCTCCAGCATGAACTCAGTTAATGAACATTAAAATATAAAGGCCAAGACCAGCCTTATTTTGGAGGTGCTATTATTTTCTTAACATATGGGCTTAAATATGGCAACCTGGTAAATTTATATAAAGTTTTCTAAATGTCTTTATAAGAAATACCATGGGAAAATACCAACTAGGAAATTTAAGAGATTTATAATAAGTGCCAATAATAGTAGTAATTTCCTACCTACAAAGTTATACTGGAAGAAACTTCTCAAATTGTGTTGAAAATGAATGCAGAGCACCTGTTTTGACAGATGTGTTATAGGGCAACAGGTGCAGGGACATGAGAAAGGACAAAAAAAAAAGAATCTAATTAGGAGGTATTAAGGAAAAATAACTTACAGCTAGTAGGTCAGTGAAAAATGAGGTGTAGGGGAGGCAAATTCATAACCAGAAGAATACCAGCTTCCATGATGAAAGCTTAGATTCAAAAGACAAAGTGAACCACATTAATTCAGATTAATAAGATTTTTAAACAAGGAAATTGAAATCTAGCTCACTACTAGATTTTTAAAATTGCTCAGCATCTTCCAGGTATTATTGAGCTAGAGATAGTCACTACTTCTGAAATCAGTGTATTTAGGTCATTCAGGTTGTTTTCAAATTTCTGGAGGGGGAAAAAAAAAGAAAATTAAACCCTTGCTTTTCACAGTAAGATAGGGGTTTTTTTATTTTTTTTTTTTTCTGGGAAATGATATGGGGCTTTGTCCATTTTGTTGTTTATTTTTATTTATTTTCCAGGTAATAGATTTTCCTTTTTAAGGGAAGATAGTAAAAAAATGACATTTTGAATGTGTCATGTAAGTTCTTCTTTAATAGCATGATCCAGATAAAATAGAAAATCTACATTACAGGTACAAATTTGTTCATATCAAATCACCCTTGAAGAATAAATTGTTTTTGAGGTAGAAGGATTCACCCAGTCCAAAGGTAATCACAGAATCAAAGAGCAAACATCCAGTTACACTGAATATATGGCTATAAAATTTATAGAGAAGTTCTCGAAACTTCCTTTTGCTGAGGTCTTTGATAAATCAGCCCTTTCTTATGAGTAAGCACAGTGAAAATCCATGTGCTAAAAAATATAAGTTTATCTCCTGTCTCCAATGTTTTCTCTTAATGCTTACTGTAAATCTCTTAGTAACTAATCCTCAGTTAAGTACAACTCTTACTTTATATAATTTTAAATTATATAGAAAATAGCAAATTTAAATGTTAACGAATTGCCATTCAATTTTTCTCGTTGAATAAGTAAAGATTATTTATCATAGAATTATGTGTATGGCCAGTCTTCGCGAACGAAGATTTGGGAAGGGTCTTTGCCCTTCGAGCCTGCGCAGTGGATTTTTTAGGTGAGACACAGTGTGCGCTGAGCTGAGCCCACCCTTTAATCCTGAGGTTCATCTGCCGGGGCCGAGCGAGCTTGGACAGTGGCAGTGAGGTCCTCAGGACGTAGGTTTGTATAGAGTGACCTTCTCTTAGATGGATGGCCTTACAGGGCTAACGAGCTCCATCTACCCGGGGGACTTTTTCTCTGACCGGGAATCGAACCCGGGCCGCGGCCCCCCATGCCTAATGAAGAATGAAATTTTTCATTCTTCATAGAATTATACGTGTTCTTAAAACATGGTCTGTAGTTATCCCTGATCTGCAGGATGCTGCAGCACATTTTGCATTTAAAAAAGATTCTGCAATAAATGTATTTTTTTAAACTCTGCAGTATTGTATTAGGTGCACGTATTAAATTTCACTTTAAAATAAAATAAAATAAAATATTGTAAATCATTGATTCCTACTGAAAATACGGTGCGTCTGTACTGTCATTTAATAAACACTCTGCTACATTTTCAGCTCTAACTGTCATATTTTGTTTTTTTAAGAATATTTCAGTATCTGTTTTTCTGGTGCAAGGTCTGAGCAATTCAATGACATTACATACTCCTCTTACAACTGCTTTAAGACTTTATCTTCCACGTATTGTTTCGGCAACCTGAAATAGTAGTACTTTATTCACATGTGTATGAACTAATGCTTACTGAACTACCAGAGCTTGCAGTATTCTAGGCTTCAAACACTTTTTAAAAATCTTTTTAATTACTTGTGACAATTTTTAAGTGATTGTCAGTGTTCTTTCCCCCCCACACTCCAGATGCAAAGAAAAAAAACAACAATCTTCCCACATTAGGAATGTAGGCAGTGTACACTGAACTCATCCAGACAGGTTAAGATGTCCAGCTTGACAGGGAACTGATGAGGTGGTAAAAAGAAATAAGATATCTTCCTTTCCCTCCAGGTCTGAATGGGAGTGTAGGTTAGGTACAATTTTTTCTGTTTTTCTAGATGTTGTATTGAACTATTATTTACAAGTGGAAAGACATTGTCATTTTCAGACTCATAAAGCCAGTGATCTAAAACTGTTTCACCATTCTCCCCTTCTCCCCCTCTTCTTGTCTCCTTTTTTTCACAGGTTTTTCACCATGAGCCCTTGTATGTCCTTGGCGTTTTGTTGTTCCATTACTTCACAGTTTCTAACCTGTATCTTCCTATCTTGCCAGCTCATATATTCCAGCCCTCCTGGAACATATTCTTGTTCCTGATGCTTTCTCCAAATTTAGTATCATACATAAACTGAATGGTCTCACTCTCTTCTCCCTCTCCCAGGCCATTAACGGAGCTGTTGAACTCATTCCCTCATACTGACACACGCTGCTTCACATATTTCTGTTTATGGTCATATTTCCAGCCCACCTTCTCACCTTATGTGTGTGCAAGCCACCAATTTCATATAGTTTTTAATAATTCTTTACTAGAAGTTACTCAATGGATTACATTGATGGGAGCTGCTGCTGATGCCGCCTTTGTTGCCCACACAGAAGCAGCCCTGCAGCGTTTAACATCCTGCTTTGCAGACGCTGCTGAGCTCTTTGGGCTGGAAGTCACCTTAAAGAAGACACAAGTTCTCCATCAACCTGCACCTCAGGAAGTCTTCCATCATCCCCATATCACCATTGGCCAATCAGAGCTCAAATCAGTCCAGCAGTTTAATTACCTGGGCAGCCTCATCTCCTGGGATGATGAGGTTGACGGGGAGATAGACAACAGGTTAGCAAAGGCATACAGTGCCTTTGGAAAGCTTCATAAAAGAGTTTGGTGAAATAAACACCTGAAGAAAAGTACCAAGATCAGTGTTTACAGAGCCATAGTGCTGTCTACTCTCTCATATGGATCTGAATCCTGGGTCATCTACCGCCACCACCTGCGACTCCTCGAACACTTCCATCAACGCTGCCTCCGTACAATCCTAAACATCCACTGGTCAGATTATGTGACCAATCCATCTGTTCTAGAACAGGCACAGTCACAAGTATTGAGGCCATGTTGCTGAGAACACAGCTGTGCTGGGCAGGGCACGTCTCCAGGATGAAGGACCAACCACCCCCTCCCTAAGATCCTGCTCTATGGTGAACTTGCCACCGGCTGCCGCAAGAGAGGAGCCCCAAAGAGGAGATACAAGGACTGCCTGAAACAACATCTCAGCCTTGGCCATATTGATCATCAGAACTGGTCTACTCTGGGCTCCAGTCGGGAGGTCTGGAGACACCCCATCTATAACGCTGCTGATGCCTTTGAGAACGCAGCAGGATCACCCTTGAGGAGAAAAGACAAGGCAGAAAGAATCGTGTCCTGCAGAATTTACCACCTAAGGAGTCTTTCTGCTGTGCCTTTTGCAACCGGACGTGTCTGTCTCGTATTGGCCTTTTTAGCCACCAGTGTGTTTGTAACAAACGTGGGCAGAGCCCTCCCCAAATCTTCATTCATGAAGCCAGGCCATGATGACACTGAATAATTTTAAAGTGATTTCTTGGCATAGTAATATGCATATTGCAATCTGGCTTGGTATTGACATGCACTTAAGCATTAGGAGTAGGAAATCCCACTCTGATGTAATTAGAGAGCCAAGATTACGTCAATCTCAGTATCATTTGCAGGCTATAGAAACCAATGCTTCTAGAAGGCATTGTGAAGATTATTTTTGTGCATACCACTATTTGCACAAGGAAGTTTTATATCTTTCATTATCTATATAACTTAATCTAAATAGGTCATTATTGGATGCAAATTAGATTGGTTTATAATGGTGGCTGTAGAAACTGAGGAAAAAAACTCCAGAGCAGTTTAATTGGAGATAAGAAAAGGGTTTAATTTGTCCCTAGGCATAAGATTACAAGACACGCCCTGGTCGTGTACAGGTGTTACAATTTATAATATTGCTTGTCCCATCCCAAGTATTTCCACCCTGTAGCTTTTGCCCTGGTCCATCCCCATCTCATCCCCTTGGAATTGGGGCTGGGGGCTTTTCAAGACCACTTCTTCATCATCTTCATCTTCTTCAGAGCACAAAGGGTACAAGTGTTCTTAAACAAAATAGGCCTACTCTTAAAGATAGACTAAACATTTTCGACTGGAATTCAGGGGATATTGATATGGGAGCATGGAATGGGGTATGTAGGTGTTGAGGAATGTGTAAACTACTGTAGAGGAATAAGGGCTGCTCCTTCTAAAATCTACTGTTACTACTTAACTACTTATAAAGCTTATAAAAATTAGAAAAAACAAGAACTAGAAGAATCTTAAGGCATTGATAGCCTGTATCCCTTAAGCTGCAGGTGGAATGAGAAGAGTCAGTGGTGCTAAGCACTGAGATTGCCTGTGGCACGACTGGCTGCTGCTGCACTGCTGGTGTGTGATGAGATCACTGCAGCTACTGACAGGGCCACCCCAAACCTCCTTTTACACTAGCAGATTAATTCTAACCCAGGTTGAATGCCAGCAGTGGGGACATTTCATTTTCAGTCTGCTAGCCCTGATATAACCATTTTACAGCTTATATCCAGCCCACAGAGCATTTCCTAGGCTATGCATAAGCAAGAATTGTTACAGAACAAAACCCAAAAAAACAGTGTTACAACCCAGAGGTCTAGATTCTTGTACAGTAGGCACTGTTGCATCAGCTAGAGGAGAACTTCCACCAGCTGAGGCCATTCTTGCCTCGTTTATCTTTAAAGTTGTAAAACTAAAAATGAAGCACAAAATTATGCAAAAACGTCATCATATTTCTCCAGTGTAATTACAAAAGTAAGAAAGGGTCATTATCAGCTAAACTTTTAGGAGCTTTAACTGTCTTCCACCAGAAATTCCCTAAGCCTTTTCTCTTTTTTTTCTTTTTGTTAATAAAGAGTACATTAACTTGTCTCTGGCTTTCACTCACCTAGGTTTTTTTTTCCTTTTTTTTCCTTTTTTTTTCCTTTTTTTTTCTTTTTAGAAGTACATTCTGAAAACGTTTAAAGGAATTCCACAAAATTGGAACTGAGCAAAAGTGGATTTATATTTGCAGTGGAGAGTTAGGAAATCTGGTCATTTGCATATCCTCATGTAATTATACTGGTAACCATGAGGCGAGGAAAAGGACCGATGTCAAGGATTAAACTGTTTTTACATTATTAAAATTGTGGTCAAAGGCTTCATCTTTCCAGGGAGACCTAAATAATGTATTATATATAATATATATATTATATATAACATATAATTATATATATATTATATATAACATATAATTATATATAATATATATAATTATATGTTATATATAATACATATTATTTATAATAAATCATAAGGTATTTATTAATGTAATATAAAGCCTGTAATTTTTAAGAATACATAGTTTACTAATGACATAAAATTCTAAACTAGAATTTTGGGATTCAAATACTTCTTTTCAGATCCACTGAATTTAATACCTTAGGGGAGGCTGAAAAAAGACTATTTTTTTTCCTTTGAATGCTGCTCATGATGGTTCTAAGCAGGCACACAATGGAGGAGAGAGCTGACACATTCTCCACCACTGTTTCTTCCAGCTCTGTGTCTGTGCAATGTGGAATTGTATTTCTGATCATATATAAATGTGTGGATTAAATACTGTTAGGTGGAATTCTATCAACCCCAGTTACCTTGTTGATTTTCACCTGCTGTATGGCCTTGAGGGTTTCTCCTAAAGTGGGGGCAGCATCCAGTTCATACTTCACCGGTTGTTGTGTGATGGACTGAATTGCTGAATCTTGCACTACGTGGTTGGTACTGAAAAGAGTCTGAAAGTGTTCAGACCATCGATTCAGAATGGAGGTTTTATCTGTTAGAAGGGTTTGACCATCAGCGCTGAGTAGAGGGCTTTTGACTTGTTATGTAGGCCCGTATGCTGTTTTCAGGGCTTCATAGAGTCCTCTGTGATCACCCATATCTGCACATAATTGAGTTTTTTCAGCTAGATCGATCCACCACTTGTTCTGGATGTCACGGAGTTTCTGTTGGAGCTTGCTGCATGCGAGACGAAGGCTGCTTTTCTTGCGTGACAGGATGGCAGTGCAAGGTGTGCTTGGTGGGCAGTTCTCTTCTTCCTCAACAATTCCTGGATCTCTTGATTGTTTTCATCAAACCAGTCCTGGTTCTTCTTGAGGGAGAACCCTAAGAATTCTTCAGAGGATTGCAGGATGCTGTTTTTAATATGGTGCCAAATTGTTTCAGGAGAGGAATCTGCAGAACCTAAGGAATGGTTTTTGAGCCTAGTTTGAAGATTTGCCTGGAATCCGTCTCTTACTGTGGCTGATTGGAGATTGTTAACTTAGAGTCTCCTCCTTGGGATGCTGCCCCTTTTAGGTTTGAATTTAAGACTGAAGTTGAATTTACAGCGCACAAGTCGATGGCAGTATAGAGGTCATGCTGCTGAGAACACAGCTGTGCTGGGCAGGGCACGTCTCCAGGATGAAGGACCAACCACCCCCTCCCTAAGATCCTGCTCTATGGTGAACTTGCCACCGGCTGCCGCAAGAGAGGAGCCCCAAAGAGGAGATACAAGGACTGCCTGAAACAACATCTCAGCCTTGGCCATATTGATCATCAGAACTGGTCTACTCTGGGCTCCAGTCGGGAGGTCTGGAGACACCCCATCTATAACGCTGCTGATGCCTTTGAGAACGCAGCAGGATCACCCTTGAGGAGAAAAGACAAGGCAGAAAGAATCGTGTCCTGCAGAATTTCCCACCTAAGGAGTCTTTCTGCTGTGCCTTTTGCAACCGGACGTGTCTGTCTCGTATTGGCCTTTTTAGCCACCAGTGTGTTTGTAACAAACGTGGGTAGAGCCTTCCTAAATCTTTGTTCACGAAGCCAGGTCATGAAATATTGTTCATCATCAGTAGTCCTTAGAGCTCCACTTCAGTAAGTTTCCCTTAGCAGACATCAGAAATCAATTACTTAAAGAAATCTACCTTCTAAAAAGCAGTTTCCATTGGAGTGGCAAATGATTAAGGAGTAACAGTATGTGATGAAACTGCTTCAGTAAGACTTGTAAAACATTACTCTGTCGTATGAAAAATAGAGAGGTGGACTCATAACAGAGATGGGAATGTACTGCTCGATCACTTGACACTAAATACTTCATTTCCTCAGGGAGGAACAGAATGTGTAAAAATAATCTCTACCTTTTTTTAGTAGCAGTGACCTGCTACTCAAAAAGTGATCCTAAACACAACTTAACTCAAACCAATGGTAAAACTTGTAACAGTAATAGGGAAACTGAATAATATTGTGAGATAAATTTTGAAGTTTTTCTATGAAGGAAACAGTTTGAAAAAAATGAATGAAAAAATCCAATAAATACTCAAAATTTTGTAAAATATACTTTTTGGTGGTATATTCTGCTCTCTTTCATAACAAAAGGGCACGATTATGCAGGATGGACTAAAGGTCTTAACTTCACATTTAGTGATCCAACCAAGAGGCAACACTCAATGAAATTATAGTTTTCACAGTCTAACTTTTTAATTTACCTTTTATACTAAGTTGCCTATCCTATTACTGGCTGCTTTCTGTTTCTCATGCTTTAATCTTCTCTCTTTTGTGCTTTTGACTCTTGTATTTTTCCTTGATTAGTTTATCTGGGATCTGAAATCCACTACGTAATTTTGTTGATATTTCAACAGCTTTAATGTTCTTTAAAAGAGATTGTGAATCTGAATTCACAGTAACCCCATTAATCACAAGTAGTTATGCTGACAAATAATTTTCTACATTGTCAGTAGGTCTGTGTTGTTATTCTAAGTAATTTCTAAACATTAAGGGAATCATTGAACAGTTTGGGTTGCAAGGGACTTTACAACTGCACTTTTATTACTGCATGGTTTTACAACTAAGAAAGCTTAGATGCATCTGAAAATTCAAACAACTCTAATGCTTCAATTTTTTAGAATAGTATACAGAAACAGCAAAAGAGATTTAGGTCTGAAAAAATAGTAAGTGAAAGATATTCTCAATCTTAATATTTTAGAAGTTATGTAAGGCTGGTATTTTTTAACAACAAGCTTGTCCTACCAGAATGAAACCTAAAGATGGCAAGGGACTTCAGCTTACTTAAAATGCTAGGAGCTTTTTCACATCTCTGTCCTCTTATTTCCTTCCAAAACCCCTCCACTTTGATCTCTTCTCATCGGTTCTTGTGCAGGCATACATACCCATCTATTACCTAAACTCCATGTCAGATCAAGCAGTATCAGCTTCCTTCCCAATGTGAGGAAAATAGAAATTTGTTTCAGATAATATGAATTTTCAGGTAAGGAACATTCATATAATCGAAATTATGGTCTAATTATATGCCAATGACTTCCTTAGTGTTTGATCTTCTCTCAGTTTAGAATATTTTTTTTACCCTCCTTTTATCATATCAGTAGTTTTTTAAGGGGCATAAAATCAGACTAGATACATGTTTTCCTAATATAGAAATGCTTTCTGCACCATTTATTTTTTCATTCTACTGCAGTTCAGAGAATTACATCAACCCCACTAAATACAGGAGTAGACATAGACTCAACATTTTGAACTTAAAATCTAGATATAGTCTCAACACTTTGAACTTAAAACCTACTCAGCTAATGAAATCTTAATTAAAGTAAGAACCATTAGAAGAAAAATTTGAAAATAGCCATTTCTTAAGATAACTGCACATTGAAAACACGGTGAGCTTAAATTGTGAATTCAAACTGAAGCTGAGAACCTTGAGAGTCACAAAACCAGAGAGAAGTTCTCCTCCACTTCTTTTGCTTTCTGTTTTTTTTTCTCATAGAAACCTCTTATACTCCCTGTAGTCAGTACTTGTGTCCTGTTTAAGCAGAATATAAAGGTCAAATAATTGTTTTGGGTTTTTTTCTGCCAGTGATCAAAAACCTTAAGCTTAGATACTGAAGTAAAGAGGTTTGTATAACTTAACAAAGTAATTTCTTTAGCTCTTTGCATTGAAAGTCAAATATATGAAACCATATATATATTTGCCATGCATTTGCTTAGGAGCTTCAACACAACAATTAAGTGTTCATCATGCTTTTTTTTTACCAGATGAGTATTAAAGCATATCAGCTACGTACTATTCAGTTGCATACCGACAAAAAGATACAAAGAAAAGAATAAACACCAAGACATTCCCTTTTAGCCTTGACTAGCCATAAATAATAATATTATGAGATATAAGTAATAATATTATGTTTTTCTACTGTCTTGTCAGAGATTCTTGAGAACCTGCTTCTGTTTTAACGAATAAGAAAAGAAAAACATGTAGAAAATTAATTATATTCAGGTTAAAGAGAAGTTTGGAAAAACTCAGGATTTTCTGAGCTATGAAGCTCAGGCTAAGGAATAACCTTACACCAAGATTGTATAAGTATAAAAAGATTAAATTGATATAATTAGACATCCAGACAACAGGAATCTATTGCACCACTTTGATACTTAGTGATGTTTCAACTGTTTCATTTAAAATACTTCAAAAACTATTTTGTGTGATCTGCTGAGATTTATAGCTCTTTTAAAAAAATAGTGAATTCTGCAGCATACAGCTAGAGACACTACAAGGCTAGTTGCATTCTTTTGTCTAATGTAATGGGCCTTGAAATTAAAACATACATACATTTTATAGCATAATAAACAATCCCATTTCCAGATATTAAACCTCATAATTCACAAGTTTTTCATGCAGAAAACAAAACTTACTTGAAAAATGCTCCCTCTGTTTGAAGTCTTTTTCAGATATTGAATGTATATTAAATATAATAACCCCATTAAATTTTCTGGGTAATGCTTTAAGAGGCACCAGTTACAGACTTTTAAGTAAAACCTGTGCATTTTTGTACAACAGGTATGTGTGTTCTATAATATCCATACATAACTGCACATTTAGCAACAGTTGAAATCATAATGATATTAAATCTAATGTAGAACTTTTTATCATTTCTCTTGGCAATATTCTGTTGTGGGATTATTCATTCTGAAAGGCTCCTAGTCTCGATTATTATGTGACATAACTGCCTTTAGATGAAACCTGTAGCCAGATGAACTACAGAATATCTGAATTTGCTTAGTAAATGACAGTTCATGACAGTACATTCATCTGTTCATTAGTATGAAGGTTTTATAGCATTGACAGACATCAGTGAAACAGGGTTAATTTACTGGTTTGGACAGAATTCATCCATGGCCATAATTTTATACACATGTGATATGAATTATATGAAGAGTTCATTCACTTGAAAGTTGGACTTGATGATCCTTGTGGGTCCTGTTCAACTCAGACTATTCTGTGAAACCTGTGAAATCTGTGAAGTCTTTAGGGAAAAAAAAATTAACATTGTGGAAGCATAGAATAACACATAGTATAGCTATCATATACATTGTTTTTTATCATAGGTAAAATTATTCTCTCCTAGTGAGAAGAAATTAGCCCAAATAATGGCATATCACAAACAAGGTTTGCAGGTTTGTGTTAGCTTCTTTTTCAAAAGACAGTGAGTATATTTAAATGGAGAAAAAGATTGACTTCTCCTGGGATTTAGTGATCTAGCTGTGGTTTTTTACATAATGAAGTTGTTTTTCACATTTTCTGTGTGTTTAAGCCTTTGTGGATGTGAGCTGGCAGCACATCAGCTTCCTAGGGAAAATAGTTCAGGACAATGTCATATTAATATGATTTCTTTTCTGCTATTTTTAGACCAATTCATGAGTCCATTTATCTTGTAATTCTGACTCTTTACCCTAGTTTTTGAGTAATAACCCTTCTTGCCTCTTCTGAGGCAAGCTAGCAGTTTACAGTGAGGTGCTTAGGCAACAAGTTCATCCTAAAACGGTGTGAGTGGAATGTACAGAGGGAATCTGTTAAAACAAATTGTCCCAATTTACAATCTTTGAAATGCAGATGGGCTGTTGGGTGTTTGGTTTTTTTTTTTTGGAGGGGGGGGCTTTTTAAATTTTATTTTGGTTTTTTGTGGGTTTGTGTTTTGTTTGGGTTTTTTTAATTGATGTATAACATACAGCTGGCCAAACAAATTTGTCAAATAACAAATGCAGACTATATCTGATCCACGAAAGGGTTTTATTTTATATCAGATGTGTATAAAATACTGCATCTTGTAAAGGTCTCCTAGATGTGAAAGTAGTGCTTTGTTCTCAAACCCTGTGTGATGATTAGTTCTGTTGAAAAATTATCAGTCTAACCAGATTCTACAGGAGATGAAATTGTATCATCTGTTGACATAAAATCATCTTTCTGTTGCTGAAAAAAATTATTTCGTGTAATAAATTGCTTTGTCGTGAATCTGTCAGAACAGGAATTTGAACTAGATAATAAACATATTTGGTTAATGCTTATTTTGGGAAAAGAACTAGAAAGAATGCTATTTACCATGCCTTGGTAATATTGGTAGAAGGGAACCTTCAACTCCTTTTTTTCCCTCATGATCCATTTCTTAATCACCCAATAGTAACAATCTGATAATATAGAAATGCTAAAAAAAGTGTTTTGCCATTTTTTCTGCCTGTCAAATCTTCCTGTCAAAGTTTCCTGCCAAAGTCCCTTACCAGAGCTTCCTGCCGGAGTTTCCCTGACTATTGCTGCTATTTCTGACTATTCCTGACTATTTCCTGCTATTGTTTATGGTTATCATATCTCATCAAACATAAGGCTACATGCCAAAAAAGCATGAGCAACCTCCTTTAAACACTATAAAAGCTGAGGAAAAATTTTGGTGAAAGGGGGAGAGGAAAGGGAAAGTTCCTTCTGCCAAACTTAAGCAGATTGTAGCACCGACCCTTATCCTACAGCTTGGACTGGCTTTCAGGGTATGGAGAGCTCTTCCTCCGTGAGCATGGACCAGGTTTTGGGCAAACATGACAATATCAACACTAAGAACAGAAAGATCCTAAAGCTGTCAGGAGTAACACAGTCAAAATTACATGAGAACTTGGAATCACAGGGAACTTGAAATGCAGTGCCTTGTACCTCAGCACAGCACCTTTCCACTCTTCTCATGCTTCCTTACTGTTTGCCCAGCCTCATATTTCTACCACCATACCAGGTATCTCTTCCTCATTCTATGGTCACTCTGGTTTGGGAGGATGATCATCACATACCGACACTTTCAAACACCAGAAATCAGCTCTTCATCCCTAGCTAGTTCCCATGAAATAAAACCTCCATAACTTACATAAATATGGACCTGTTCCTGGGCCAGATGTGCCATGGTTGTCAAAATTTGCAGAGTACTTTGTAGGGAGTCTTTCCTTTCCTCAACTTGAACTCGAAATATATTTTCGTTTTCTCAGGGTTAGCATTTAATCACCAGATATTTTAAATTACCAGATTTTCAACTGATCTGTTCTCTTCATCTTTTCCTGCTTTGCATCCTGCAAGATGTAAAAATCATACTCTAAGCACGTCTCGCTGAAAAAGCACCAACCTTATTCACAGTCTTTTTTAGCATGATGCCCCAAAGGGCCACGGCAGACCTCGCTGATCAGGATGGTATCTACATTCGATATCGTACTGATGGAAACCTTTTAAAACTAAGGCGACCGAAGGCCCACACCAAGACCTTAAATCTTGTCCAGGAGCTGCTTTATGCTGACGTCACCGCCCTTGTTACCCACACAGAAGCAGCTCTGCAGCGTTTAACATCCTGCTTTGCAGACGCTGCTGAGCTCTTTGGGCTGGAAGTCAGCTTAAAGAAGACACAAGTTCTCCATCAACCTGCACCTCAGGAAGTCTTCCATCATCCCCACATCACCACTGGCCAATCAGAGCTCAAATCAGTCCAGCAGTTTAATTACCTGGGCAGCCTCATCTCCTCGGATGGTGAGATTGACGGGGAGATAGACAACAGGTTAGCAAAGGCATACAGTGCCTTTGGAAAGCTTCATAAAAGAGTTTGGTGAAATAAACACCTGAAGAAAAGTACCAAGATCAGTGTTTACAGAGCCATAGTGCTGTCTACTCTCTCATATGGATCTGAATCCTGGGTCATCTACCGCCACCACCTGCGACTCCTCGAACGCTTCCATCAACGCTGCCTCCGTACAATCCTAAACATCCACTGGTCACATTATGTGACCAATCCATCTGTTCTAGAACAGGCAGCAGTCACAAGTATTGAGGCCATGTTGCTGAGAACACAGCTGTGCTGGGCAGGGCACGTCTCAAGGATGAAGGACCAACCACCCCCTCCCTAAGATCCTGCTCTATGGTGAACTTGCCACCGGCTGCTGCAAGAGAGGAGCCCCGAAGAGGAGATACAAGGACTGCCTGAAACAACATCTCAGCCTTGGCCATATTGATCACCAGAACTGGTCTACTCTGGGCTCCAGTCAGGAGGTCTGGTGACACCCCATCTATAACGCTGCTGATGCCTTTGAGAACGCAGCAGGATCACCCTTGAGGAGAAAAGACAAGGCAGAAAGAATCGTGTCCTGCAGAATTTACCACCTAAGGAGTCTTTCTGCTGTGCCTTCTCATATTGGCCTTCTCGTGCCTGTCTCGTATTGGCCTTTTTAGCCACCAGTGTGTTTGTAACAAATGTGGGTAGAGCCCTTCCCAAATCTTTGTTCATGAAGCCCAGTCATGATGATGAAAGCACATCTCTCTCCCTCGGCACTGCATGACTAACCTAAGCATTTCCTCAGGCTACTATAAGCATCAACATAAAGTGGCAATAGCAAAATGCATCTGCTGAGCATTAGAAGCAAGAACTATCTCCCCCATTTGTTCCAAGGGAAATCAAATGCTTCTAAAAGTTTATTCTGTGTGCTATTGTTCGTATCCGTTGCACTGTTTTTTGTTTGAGTGGGTTATGATCAACCTATCAGAATTGCAAAAGTAAATAAATCTACAGAAAAAAAAAATATAGTATATAAATATATATATAGTACTATTTTGTGGTCTTATTAGTGTTAAGCCTAAAAATGGAAATATTACATATACTTTCTTTTCCTATACTGTATGTTATCACTCTGAAATGCTAATAAACAATCAATCTGCTATATTCAGCTGGTATGATTTGAGATTTTTTTCTCTAGGTATATGTTTTCTTTTTGCCTGCACAGCAAAATTATACTGCAAAGCATTCAGCACAAAGGTTTTCCTAGATGATGAATTACATCCCTATTAACTATGTTTCTGAGTGCTTCCTGCTGTCTGTGCCATCCCAGATCCCTCATTCAGTACAACACACAGCACACTACTGCTGCCTGGGTGAAGTATGATACATATGCCTCTGACAAGAATCCTCTGAGATTAGATACTATCCAGGGATTTTTTTCACCACAAAATATTAGAAGGAAATCATGTAAATATGTTCTAAAATGTTGCTCAGAATTAATTAAATTGATGTAAGGAGAAAAAAAATAAAAATTATTTAACTTAAAACAATAAAGATTGGGCAGTATAGCCTCTGAAGATCAAAGGTCTACACAAACCTTAGCCCAACTAGGAGACTAACAGATGCAAAACCTGTCATTTGTAGTTACCAGACATAAGGGACTCATGTTGTCACCCTGGCATCTTGCCAACTTTTTCTTCCTAAAATGAGTAGTAATTACTTATTTTCAGCCGTGACAGCTACATGTGGCTTTCAGTGCAAGTTTGAAACAAAATTCGACCTTGATTAATACCTGCTGTGCTACCACATCCTTACAAACATGTAGGAGTAGTGATTTCATTCTAAAAATGTCTGCTAGACAAGTTTGCTTGATGTTCAACATCCTTACCCAGAAATCTTAGTGTTCTTCTGATATGTTCTCTGAGACCTGGAAGAAATTATTTTTTCCCCCAATACAGGAAATATGTACAGGAAAAAGCAAACACATGAGCTACGTGTTGACGTATCTTAAGAGTTCAGTTGTTTCTTCTTCTTCATTTTTTTTTTCAGGGAGAATAAATTAATGTGCAAAGGTATTATTTTTTTACCAACCAGGTGTTCTGATTAGAGGAATCAAGGTAGACCAACTTTGTCCAGCGTGGCAGCTTCTGGATTCTCTCCACACAGGAATTTAGGTCGGAACAATGGGGATCAAATCATACAACTGAAAAGATGTGCTAGATTTGCCTTCACAGATTTCCTTACTTGAACAAGAACAGAATCACCTGTCGAAAAATATGCCTGAAAAATGCCCATCATTTTAAAGAGATTCATTAATGTGGGAAAAGTCCACAAGGGAAGCAAATAATGACAACATCAGACATTTTGCAACAGCACTGTGATTCAGCACGTCTTCTAAAACGTTCTGGTATGCCTTAAAATGGAAAATGTTCCCGAGTAGTTTGCCAAAAAAAGTCATAGTAAAGTATAAAGAAGCATCAAGAATAAACAGAGTATCATCTTGTTACTTCCAAATATATTTTTAAACTTAGAAAGCAGAAGGAAATATAAGTGCATTTTATTGTTCTCTCCTGTTAGACATAGCCAGCACGGCCTCAGCCATGCTCTGGCTTTGTGGTGAAAGTGAAATTTCCATTTAAAAATTTATTTATATTCCTGCCTATAGCAGGGACTTGGAAGTAGATGATCTTTAAGGTGCCTTCCAACCCAAAATGATTTTACATGCAGTAATGATTTCGTAGGAATAAAAGCTTTTGTCAAGTGTATTTTTAAGGCATCAGTGTCTGATTTAGCACCTTAACTAGACCTATAATAAAAATGAAGGGTTACTTCTGTCATTTGTTTCTTATAGATAACAAGAAACAATATTTTTATGGCTTTTATTAATATCTTCAAAAAAGCAAATTTTAGACAAAAAGATGTCACAAGCTCCCTAACATTTGTATAAGCTAAATCACATATTTTAATTTTAATTTCATGTTTTTTTGACCCGTGAAAGCATTTAATAGCAAAGGCAGGTGAAAGGAAACATCCTCTCATGTACTCCTGCAGCAACCAACAGCAGAAGTGCTCAATTAATTTTAAGTGCCGTTACAGTGAAAATCAAGAGAACACACTGAGAAACAGACATAAGAAGTAGTTAATTATAAGTGTAATCTTGAAAATATGTATGTATCTTCTCTGAGACACAAAAAAAGAACTAACAGTGAGCCCTGTGTTTAGACCAATAACAGCTGTTAGAAATGATAAAGGTATTGCAATTATCTTCTTTGGGCGAATTTTAACTTTTGTTTACCTGTTTTCAATTTGTACGTTTGGGAAACATTTTCAGGCTAAACCAGTGCGTTTCCAGCAATATCAAGAGAAAATACGTTTGTCACATCACTGAAATGTCTTGTTATACGAAAAAAAAAAATCAAAGATCTCTGTCCTTTCCAGCACTGCAGTACCAGGCAATTACTGCATTGGGAATGACAGGAGTCTACCACAGAAATGTGATCAGTGGCCACAGCTGATTACCAGGGTGATTATTACTGGTGGGAGACATAACTATTAAATATTTAAAAGAGGTCAGGTTTTAAGCTTGCAACTACATTTGATGTTGTGAAAAGGAGGGGGTATAGTCCTGGGCTTCTTCCTTGATTTTTGTCTGTTGGTTATTTATTTTTTTCTTTTTATGGTCAGTTCCATATTTTATCTAAATTTAAACTGATTCTCAAAAACCTATGAAATCGTAAAAGAGACCCTTAATGATTGTTAGGTTGAAGTGCATGTTCTAACATGTGCTCTCCAGTTAGAGATTCTCTAAAACGCACAGCTTAGCATCCAGAAAAAGTTATAAAACTTATGGAGTTATAAAGTGTAAATCAAAAAATATGAAAGACAAAAATCCAGATAAACAGTTGCAAGAGACATGTACTATGACAGAATAGACAGATTTCCAATAATTGAGCCCCCCAAAAATGTTTCTAATATCTAATAAAGTATTTGTTTCTCTTGTAATATAATTGTTTCCTGTTTTCTTATCTTTCCATTCTTTGTAGTTCAATTAAAATACTATTTAATAACTTGATGACTCAGCAAAAGGACCAATGACTGATTGTACAGGGAAAATTAATTCATCATACGACACCAAACAGCTCCTGAAATTTTTTTCTTTTTGTTAAATATGTTAAAATTACATTATATTACTGAGAGCAATTCTGTTGACTCTGTATGTTTTCTTTACAGTGTATATAACAGTAGGTGAAATTCATGTCCATGAAGGTCAAAGAGGCCAGCATATTTCACTAACTATTTAAAGACCAGTTCCGATATGCTGAAATATGTTTTATTGTCCTAATTTGCATTTTACATAAAAGAAGGAGATGAACTATTATCACACTTTGCCTCAGTTATACACCCCACAAGTAATCAATTAGCAAAATAATAAGAAGGCAATGGAGTGGAATAAGGTGATGAGAGATATACATCTATTTAATATTTTTAAGAGTTCCTATAGCAATTAAAATGTGTAAATGGGCAATGGAGCAGAAAAAGGGACATAAAAAGTCTATTGGCTCAAAGTCAAATACCAAGAAAAACAACTATTTGCACGCCAAGACAATAATATGAGTTTCCTTTCAGGGCTTTAAAGAACATTTGAATGAACAAAACTGATCGTGTCCTGCGATGGATGAAAAGACAGAATGGGAGAGATATGTGGCCTGGAAAAGCATTAATGGAGTCTGAATGGACTTTTTACTTACGGAATAATCCACCCAGCAGACTGGCAGTTTTTCCCCAGTTTGCTGTTGTGTGCTTATGAACCCTTGTACACCCCAGTTTATTGTAAAAATTTATAGATCCTGCTGTACTCCCATATTGTCCCTATTTCTCCCTCAGGCTTCCCCTTTGAAAGCTGCTTATCTCTTCTTCTCCCCTGTTTTCCCATGCCTCTGTTACTGATAAGCTGTAGCTATCACAGTGCAGAGAGAGCTATCATTAGTCAATCCCCTCTGATATTCGAGAGTTCCACCCATCTCTCCCCTGTCCCCCTACCACATCTTTCCCTAAGCTGTCAATCTCTTGCTTAGCGTCCACCCCTCAAACCGTGGTTTTTTAAACCCTTGTTTCCCTTGAATAAGGGGGCATTGCATCACGAGACCTCAACTGTGTCCGAACCCTAACTGCAGTGCTCGGTCCCAATTTCCCCTATCCCTGCGGACCGAGGCAGTGTCCCACAGTTTCAGAATGCAGAAGATGCAAGGGAAATTTAAAAAATTATATCCCTGTGATTACTCTCAATTCTTGGATTCAATGTATTGCCTCTGTTCTTATCTGTGCTGGATCCTACAAAATGTGGGAAATGTTATGTTTTAGGAAACTGCAGGTGCACCTCAGAAAAAGGGCTGTATTAGTAAAGAAATAGACAAAAAGTCTCTGTCAGTGACACAGCAACAAATATTGTTCAAAATAGCATATTAAAAATGGAGTGCTACAGCAGTAAAAAAACCTGCCATTTAACTCACAGGACAGCAGCCATAATCTACCAACTGCATATGGAAAATTGTATATTAAAGATTTAGCCGATATCAGTGTGATTTCTCTCAGTATTTTTTCATGTGTCATAGAGTACATTTATTTTGCGTGCTGGATTTTTTAATTATTATTTTAAAGTTTAACTATTCCAACATTTTGGCATTAGTTTCATAATTAAGTATAGAAGACATCAGTAATAACTAAGGCAATGCTTCACCAGTATTGTTGTGGGATTATTTTTCTGTCATCTTTAACTGTTTGAGGACTTTACCACTCCCCCAAATGTTTCGTGGTGGGTGATCAGCTCTAATGAATCATTTCTGAGGGAAAAAGTCAACTGTTTAAAAAACACCAGAAGACAATAGTAAGAGATGTTAAAAGACCCAACCAACCAACCAAACAAAACCAAAGACCAAAACCTCCTTTAACTAATTCTCTGAAGAGTGCTAGTGTTTTTGTGCTTTGAAGCAAGTAGTCCTTGGATAAATGCAATGAAATGTTGGCAGAATTACATCCAATTAGAAAATGCTCATTGTCTCTTGAGAAAGGCTGAAGAAAATTTAGTCTTTTGTTTTAACCATTAAAAATATTTTTACTTCGATGTTTTGGCAGAAAAATTAAAAAGTTAGCAGTCTCAGAAGCTTCTGTTCTCACAGGTTTACGCATTTTAGCAAATGTTTTCTTCAAAAGATGATGTGTCCTTATAAGCATGTTCCAGCCTCACAGGGTTTATGCTCAGTCTCCTGATGCAACTCTCCATCAGGTTCACACAATGACAGTCTGCCAGACTTTTTGGCCTTAGGAAACTTTTTATGTCATCAGTTCTCTTTGGCATGCTGAAAGCTGCATTAGTCTGTGCTGGGTAAAACTCACTTTTCCAGTTTCACAAACTGTGCAAAGCTTTGAGTTCACAGCCTGTACTTATGAGCAAGCTCTCATATGAGCCCAGACAGTGTTCTTTGATAAAATATGCAATGGGAATGTTGAAAAGGTCACTGCTGGCATAGCCAAGAAGACAAACAAATAGGTCTGCATAATAGTAATCTTCACTACCTGCCCTTTCAGACAAATTTATCATAGCTAGGTGCTTTGTTATCTTTCTGCAACTGGAAAAAAAATCAGTAATTATCTAAATATTAGTCTTTTACTGTGACGTGTATACAGTGGACTGTGTTTGTCATTGTTTGATAATTTTTCAAGTATTGCTAATACTGCTGCTAAATAGGTATAGTAGGAAAGTAAACAGACACGGCAAATTTGTAGTTGCATTTGCTAAATATTCCATGGTTTTGATGAAATCCCTTAACCCAATTACAAGAAATACCAAGGTCAAGAGCTTGTGTGCAGAAAAGAATCAAAAAGAGAAAAGAATTAGACTGAATGGGATATAGAAGAGATGACCAGAATTTCAATGCAGAAAAATCACTCACCTATTTTGCTGTGAACATATTTGAAACATGGAGTATATAATAAAAATCTAAAGTTTCATTTCTTCTCCTAATGAATGGTTCATCTTTATAATTTTTCTGTGTTTTTAATCTTTATAATATATGCGTTGTTATTACTGTGTTTTCTGAGTACTTAAGAGAAAATGCTCTGTGACTTTATGTAAAATGCATTGGGAAAATCCAAATATATGACTGACATAGTCGCATTTTCAATCCAAATAGTTAAATAATTTTTAAAAATATTAAAAGAGTGTTTCTGAAGGCAGATTTTTCCAAAGTAACCTTTGGGTGCAGACTGGGTGGGCAGCAGCCTGCTGGTACGGCGTGGTGAATGATTGCCTCATTCATTTGTTTTGGGGATATTTCCCCCTTTTTTCTCTACTTATGAACTGTCTTTGTCTCAGTCCATAAGTTTTTCTCATGTTTATTATTTCAGCTCAACCTACCACAATCAGAATTATTGCAGCTGCCATGAGCAGTCAAGGATGACTCTATTGTGGTGGCAGTGTCTGAAGTTTAGCACGTTTATGTAATATCATTGGCCTATAAACATAAAAGGTCTCACCACTTGAAATATTGATGAAGATCAATATTACACCATTTTCCTAATGTGCCTCAAACAGGCCTGTGTTATGATTACCTTTGTTGCTCAGCTGCCACCCTCCATGGCTATTTGCCTCAGTTAAAGATGCCTTGAGGGAGTTTTTGGTACTTTCTGAGGTAACTCTCTTAGTTTCAACTCATCAGAGTGCGTCTAGGAACTGGCAGTACCTACTCAATCTGTGTTTGCAAACAGCAGCACCTTCATCTGCAGTGCACCAGTGCACTGGCTCTCCATTCTCAGCGTACAGAAAGTCATCATCTCACCACATCCACTTCACCTGTGGCAGAAAAAGCAAGTTCTTTCAATCAGTGGATATTCCTTCTGTACTGCATTCTGTTCCAACACTCAAATAACAGCACAGTAAGATAACACGTTGACATGTCTTTTGTGTAGTGGAGAGATTGATTCCAGAACACCCGATTAAGTCCTTCCACAAACCCTAATTACTCTCTGGATAAAAGGGACAAGAGCAAGTCCCATGAGAAGTGGTTGAGAGAGCTGGGGTTGTTTAACCTGGAGAAGAGGAAACACAGGGGGGACCTTATAATTCTCTACAACTACCTGAAAGGAGGGTGTAGCCAGGTTGTTGCCTTTTCTCCCAGAAAACTTGTGGCAGGACAAGGGGAAGTGGCCTAAAGCTGCACCAGGGCAAGTGCAGATGGGATATCAGGAAGAATTTCTTCACTGAAAGGATATGCAAGCATTGGAATGGGCTGCCCAGGGCAGTGATGGAGTCACCATCTCTGGAAGTGTTCAAGAAGAAACTGGATGTGGTAATTAGTGCTATGGTTTAGGTGATGTTGTGTTATTTGGTCAAGAGTTGGACTCAGTGACTTTGGAGCTCTTTTCCAACATTAATGTTTAAAAAAAATTAATTCTAAAAACATCACCCCTCTATAAATATAATCACCATTTAAAGCACTTACAGTAACTCGTGAGTGATCTGAAGCTTCACTTTACTAGCATATATATATATGGATAATGGAGAACATATCTCCTTAGAAAGGTTCATGTGCAATATTATTTTTTCTAAAATTATTCTTATAAGCAAAGCTGATTTCTAAACCTTAAAATAAATGTGTCACCAGCTAAAGATTTTATTTGGATGAAATCATAGTACGCAGGAATTTCTGGTCAGGAATTTTAGAAAGTGAATGAAAATGCAGACTGGAAGTGTTAAATGCAACCCTACTGCTTGAATCTGAATTATAATGACCATTTTAAGATCATAAATTGCTTTTACCAAATTTATTGAATAAAACAGTTTAAGCAACACATGCCAATGACACATTCCTCTTTTATAATATAATATTTGTTATGTTAATATATTGCTGACTTAAAGTATATATGAGATGCCATCTGAAATGAAAATTATTTCCTCTAGCAATACACAGAACAATACATCAAGCAATATTAAAACTGTTGGGTAAATTGCTTCCTAACGTAATAGTAATTCATGATTAGTCTGCTTCCTTACACTTTATAAATGTTTTTATTTCCTGTACTAAGGTATAAACTACCTGAGCACTAACCCACCAGTACTGAACATCATATTATATACATGTATATACATGTATTATATATTAATCAATGTTATGTACATTGTATTATATACATGTATATACATATATTATATATTAATCAATATATAATTGATTTCTGTTCTGGAAAGAAAAGTGAATGGACTTGATGGTTGATCATTATTCGGGAAAAGAAAGAAAAAGATTGGAAACGTGCAGGTTAGAAGATGGTGTGACTCAAGACAGAAATTTTCTCATGTTTTCCAGAATTTAGACAGTACAGGTGAGAGGAGTAGTAGATACATGAAATGTCATCACTGCAGTGTAAAGTAAAAAAGTCTTTAGTTCCCCTATAGAGCACATACTCTGGTTGATAGGTTCTGCTGCAGACTTTAACAACAAGGGGTCCAGGATCCAGACAGAAGTTGGAACAAAAAGGTCAAGCAATTTCAGTTGCTAAGCAAAAATAAAGTTTATAGGCTTTTTATATCACATGCTCTTAGGAAGTAATCCTACATATTAGATTTGTTGTTATTTTCCACCCCAAACAGTCGCACAAGAAAGGGGGAGGAATGTCACACCTTAACTGACACCTCACTAGGAGGTGGATCCTTAACTTCTCCCTATACAATGATCTTCTGCTCAGGATCATCACACAAATCATTTTTACCTCTTGCTGGTTCAATTTTTGTATTGAAAGAACAAGTTTTAATGTCTACAAATAATTTGGATTTAAAGCCCTGTCTGTAACTCTGTCATATTTCATGTAATTGGACTATAACTTGCCTCTGTGTACAAGTGAAATGCTTATCAGTAAAGAATTTTCTTATTATAAGCTACATTGGTTAAATACGTTGGAAATTGTATTCTCATTTGAATGTTCATTACATGTTTATCTGTCTCAGTGTTAGTTATAGAACTATCAGTTCTAATTGAATTTATGAAACATTGTGACACCTATGAAGATCTTCATCTAAAAGCTATATTCTGCTTTAGCTTATAATTCTGTTATTTTACTAGCTATTCACTGGGCAGCAAGTGCAAAAATTACTAAGGTACAGGACATCTATAATTCAAAAGCCATGAAGAACATCTTCAGGAATAACAAAACATTTCTTTAGATCTAAAACTTGTTACTATGTAGATATTTTAGCTTTATTTTAACCTTATAGTTAAACTAATTAAGGAAATAGAGTAATGAAACAAAGTATAAAAAGACAAGCATTACTGTGTTAAATATTTAATGAGAGAGCTCATTCAAACAGTAAAGACCTCAGAAAGTTAATTAAATGCTTAGAGGCCAATGAGTCATACAATCAAAGAAAAAAAAGGGATGAAATGATTTCAGTAAGTCATCTTATGAATAATTTGTGAGCTTTATAGTGGTTTTACAATTGTGTCTATTTTATTTGTTTATTTTGTGTGGTTTTTTATGGTCATACTTGGAAGAAAAGAATCCCATGGAAGGGACCCAGGCTGGAGCAGTTCATGAAGAAATACAGCCTGGGAGAAGGACCCACATTCAAGAAGTTTGTGTTTTGCTGGAGCGGGGAAAAGCATGAGGAGGAAGGAGTTTCCCATCCTCCTATGCTGCTCAAGGGGAGAAGGTACAAAAATCTGAGTTAAACTGAACCTGGGGACATGGAAATGCAGGAACAAGGAGTTTTTAGATTTGTCCTTATTTCTCATTATCCTACTCTCTTATGAATTTCTGAATTGGGTGTGTTTTGTCCATGCTAATAATTGGTGAGTGATCCCTCCCTGTCCTTATCTCAACCCAAAAGCCTTTCATCCCAGTTTCTCTCCTTCCTCCTGTGGATAAGGAAAAACCGTCGAGTGGCTTGGTGGGCACCTGGCAATCTGCCAAGACCAACCCACCACAGCCTCCTGATCTCCATCCCTTTGGATCTCTGAAGGTTGTTTGCTGTCATATTTATGGTGCTTTGCTGGCAACCATCTACCTTCGGGTATTTGAGGTCCTCAACTATTCATTGCTCTGATACAAAAGCAACACTGTACACATACAAAGAGCAGACTACAACGAAAAGACAGAGCTTAGTAGGGATGAGAGAGTTTCATCTTCAACCCAAAGCTGAAGTTCCATAATGACATGTTTGGTCACCAGAGATTAGCAGAGTGCTGTCTTTTCTCAGAGCTTGATTTCCCTTAAATCTCTGAGTGGAAATGGGAGGAGGCAGAGTTAACTGCTACATATTCAAGGGGACAGTAACAACTCTGTCGCAGTTTGAAACCCTCAAAAATCCAATTTCCAAGTTCAAGCCCCCCTCCCACAATTTGCTTCAGTGTGAGGGGGTTTTCAGACAAAACACAACTACTCAGCATTGGGGGAAGGGGAAAATACTTACAAGATTTATTTACATACATATATATACGTAACAACTATCTCTTCTACAACAAAATAATATATTTACATTAGATTAAATTTCTCCTTTTCTTCAACAAGAGTCCAGGAAGAAAAGAGAAAAGTCCTTTTGTCACTTTTCAGGTCACAGTTTCTTTAAATTAGTTTCTATGGTATTAGTTAGTGTCCTTTATTTTTAAGGCAGCAGGTTTGAATATTGCAGTCAGAATTTTTCTCTTCTTGCTTTGTGAAAATCCCAACCCCTCGAGCCCGAGCCTTCAGGGGACTGCCTTAGAGACTTTCACTCCTCCTCCTCTCCGGTGCTGCTGCATTTTGGAACTCCCTTCAAATGGAAGCCCATCTCTCTTTCCAAAAGAGGGTCTCTGAAAGGGGTTTTGGGGAGATTTAATTCAATCTTACCCCCAAAACAGTCTCTGCTGAGTTTTCTCTGCTCTGTTGCCAGCTCTCCCTCCCTGCAGGAACATCTCTGCGTCTCAGCCGGCTCTGTGCTGTCTCTGCCGCTTGTTATCTCTTGGCTCTCAGCCACAGCTCTCCACTCAGCGCTGCCTCTGCTGCCGCTTTTCCATCTTCTGCTGCCCACTCGCAGCAAGGAAATGTCCTCCAGTTCTTAGCTACAGTACTTGGCCCAGTTCAATACTGTTCCAAGCTCCTGCAGCCCCCAGCCAGGGGGCTGGGGACTTTGGCCCCCAACAGGGCTCGCTGGCCTCTCTCTCCTCGTGGCTCAGACCATGGCTGCCTTTCTTCCAGCTACATCATCATCCTTCTTTTCTGGTCTGTTATAATACGTTGATTTCAAAGGAGCAAAATGTAGCTTCTGATCAGGCCCTACACGCAGAAACACCACCCCCTCAGGGGTTACCACTTTCTAACTCCAGGGGAAAACACTTTTTACCCTAGGACAAACTCCAAAAATAATAATGTGATAGGCACAGAACAGGAGAGGACAAGATATGCTTCATAACAGTGTCATTGTGTGGAGTTTGAGCTATGGGCTTTATGAAACAGCAACGTCCCAAAATATTATAAAACTTAACTGAGAGAATGAGTCCTTTCACGGGCAATGGAAGTTCTTGCCAGTCCTAAAAATATTTGACGACTAAAACCACAGGAAAATCTGACATGGAAATGATTGAAGGAAAAATAACGACATTAAAGATTTTTTTTTCAGTAATAAAATTTATGGAACATCTGAATTAAATAGTTATTATGGATTTTAGTTAACAAGAATTAAAATATCTTTCAGAAAATACAGTAAACATGAGATGCTAAAACTTCATTAAAAACTGTCTATTTTAATTGTTCCTTTGAATGACTCCTGATCTGTTATTTCAAAAGGATTATTTCAAAGCCTGAGAATATGAATTATTATACTTCATATAATAAAAGAAGACTGATTAATCCAGATAAAAATCTATTAAAAACAGCTGAAAAAATACTCAGTAAATGAAGATGAGGATGAAGATGATAAATGGAAGTTTAAGAAACACAGCCTAGATACAATGCCTGTGTTTGGAAATGCTAGCCTAAATACCCTAGAATTTTTCAGTCTTCTCAATTCTTCACCAGGTTCATTTTCAAGGTGCTCTAGTGCCCCTTTCAGACACCTCTGTTTTACTTACACTCCCTTCAGAAAATGTATTATGGACACCACAAAAGGCAGAAAGTGCTGTATTAAGACATAAAGGCACAACTTCAGAGGAGAAATTTCTGGTCTCAGTGGTATTCTTGGTTGTGTATATATCTTTGTATTTCAGTTCAATTTTACAGAGAAAAAAAAGGAAAATGGGAAAGAAAAATGGACATCCGTTAAATAAATAATATAAATTACTGAATAATATCTTGTTGCATATAAGTGAGGAACTGTTATTTCTAAAGGGCTTGATCATGAAATTTCTTCATGCTGGGTCACAGCACTGAAGAAATGCTATACTCCACATGGAGGAAATAAAGCATGAGCAACCGGATTATGACACAAGAACACTTTTTTGTTATTTTCTAGTAGGGAAGAGATAAATTTTTTTACAAAATAAATTTTACTTTATCAGTTCAAAGGTATAACCCACTTCAAATTATATTTTAATGCTCACAAGATGTTACAACTAAACAGCTGATATATTCTACCATATTAATTTTACACACTAAGCTTTTTTTCTCTGACAGTTTACCATATAGTAGTATATGACATTATACACTTTCAAACTTGGTGTTTGTGGAGCTGCTAAGCTCATCTTCATAATCAAGTGTTTTAAAAAACCATTCCTCAGTCATAAAATCTTACGAACAATAATAGCATTTCTTTTTCCACCTTCACAACAGAAATGGAAAAGGCAACCCTCACAGCCAATATAAGTCTCCCTTGAGGCATTTTCAAGAAGATACTGGGTAAGGCTTCTTGTGTTTTTTAACTTTATATGAAAATATTAATTTGCTTTCACAAAAACCAAAAAAAAAACCCAAAAAAACCCAAAGAAGAGACAGTGACTTGAAATCTCTGAGGGGATGACTTTTTCTGTATAAAAAAACCCCTGAAAAAGTAACATTCTACACCCATGGTAGAAACAACTTTGACTAGTTTAAGGGTTCTGACTGAAGCATGAATATCCTTTTATAAAAACCTAATTGAGAGAATGAGTCCTTTCATGGGCAATGGAAGTTCTTGCCAGTTCTAAAAATATCTGACAACTAAAACCAAGGGAAAATCTGACATTAAAATGATTGAAGGAAAAATAACAACGTTAAAGGGTTTTTTTTAGTAATAAAATTTATGGAACATCTGAATTAAATAGTTATTATGAATTTTAGTTAACAAGAATTAAAATAGGTTGATCATAGTTTGAGCTTGCTCCATGACCTCCCACACACTGAGCCCAGAAGGAGTCAGTTGTGTTCCTTTGAACACCAGCAGATGTGTGAAAAGCCACAAAACCCTCTTATTCAAGCAGGTTCAGGGAGGTGGAGACCTCCCCTACATCTGGAGTAACCTAGTAAAAGTTGACAGGTTTGTACACAATTTCTCATCCTGAAGAGTAACAAAGTCTTACCATTTTTTTTGTGGTCAGCTTAGAAAGATTTCTAACTATGAAAGCAGCAGGCTTACATAACACCAAATACAAGCTTTGTTATCAAGAAAATAAGGCATAACTCTAGATTCACCTACTTAGAATTCCCACTGAATTTATTAAAACTAATGTTCAAATTCTTAGTCTTCTGGGTCAGTGTAATGACAGGTAATATTATTTTACTATTTGTAAAACATAACTTATTCTTCATTTTGTGTTCATTTGATTTACTGTGTTTGAGGGTTTATTTTTTCCTTATTGTTCATGGCTGGGCTTCGCGAACGAAGATTTGGGAAGGCTTTATCCACATTTGTTACAGGCACGTTGGTGACTTATGAGGCCAATACGTGACAGACATATCCGATTGCAAAAGGCACAGCAGAAAGACTCCTTAGATGAAGTATTCAGTAAGACACGGTTCTTCCTGCGTTGCCTTTTCTCCTCGAGAGTGATCCTGCGTGTGTTCTCAAAGGCTTCCGCAGCGTTATGGATGCTGTGTCTCCAAGCCTCCCGATTTGAGGCCAGAGTGGACCAATTATGGTGATCAATATGGCCAAGGCTGAGATGTTGTTTCAGGCAGTCCTTGTATCTTTTCTTCGGGGTTCCTCTCTTGCGGCAGCCAGTGGCAAGTTCACCATAGAGCAGGATCTTAGGGAGGGGGTGGTTGGTCCTTCATCCTGGAGACGTGCCCTGCCCAGCACAGCTGTGTTCTCAGCAACATGGCCTCTACACTTGTGACTGCTGCTTGCTCAAGAACAGATGTATTGGTCACATAATCTGACCAGTGGATGTTTAAGATTGTACGGAGGCAGCGCTGATGGAAGCGAATCAGAGCTCAAATCAGTCCAGCAGTTTAATTACCTAGGTAGCCTCATCTCCTTGGATGGCAAGATTGACAGGGAGATAGACAACAGGTTGGCAAAGGCATACAGTGCTTTCGGAAAACTCCACAAAAGAGTATGGCGTAATAAACACTTGAAGAAAAGCACCAAGATCAGTGTTTACAGAGCCATAGTGTTGTCTACTCTCTTGTATGGTTCCGAATCATGGGTCATCTACCGCCACCACCTGCATCTCCTAGAACGCTTTTTCCTTATTATTATCATTATTATTATCATTTACCATTGTTACTGTGGTTTTTTTACCTTATTTTTGATTATTAGACTGTTCCTACCTCAACCTAAAAGTTTTATTTTGATTTACCTCTGCATTCCACCAAGCTGGGGGGAGGGAAGAGGTGGGTTGAGTGAGGGGCTCTGTGGTGCTTCATTTCCTTCTGGGCTTAAACCACAACAATTTTCTCCATTGAATCTTACACAGAAAGTAAAAAGTAGGAAGAAGAATTGCTCCATGACAGAAGAGAGGTATCTAAGATTAAAATAATCCTTGTTCAGTCAGGCTCTAAAGGAAGAGCAGCCCTGTTCCTGTAGTGGTTTACAGAGGAAAGATTTTGGTAAGTGAGTAACTGGGGATTCCCAGGACAAATTTGGTAACGTGGTGATACTTTTTCTATTTTATTCTCTCTCTGTCACTCTCTTTCTTTTACCCCCTCCTTCTTCCTGTTTCTTTCTATCTCTCTTTCTCAGTCTCACATTTGCCATTAAATAAACCCCACACTATTGACTTTGACATTTGGTCTTGTTTGTACCTTAATGTGGGCAGAGGCATTTATAATGAACTTAATAACCAATCATAACACTCAGGGTAAAAAAAGATTGATAAAGGTGACATCACATCAATTTTTAATTGGTTTAAACTTAGAGAAAACCAATTGGTTAGGAATATTCTCTTTTAATTGAAAGCTTAAGTTCTGCTGTATGAATGCCAACCATTTGATATTTCAGGACTGGGTAAACACTTCTTGAACCACCTTTTTGCCTCTTGTTTCTCAGACAGTTTACAGTTTAAGTAACAGAAAAATCCCCTGGCCATTTTAAACCTCTCATAGGAACAATCTCATCATCCCCATGTTTCACCCCAAATCTGTTTAAATGTTAGACTTGAGGCTTCCTCTTGCATCTGTGTTTGAGTTATATTCTGCAGAGTTATTCACCTCAGCTATCATATGCCATGAATACCCTGATTTTACTTAAGACTCATATGCTTTTCACTTCTTTTCATTTTCAATATTTGGCTCATTTTAACAGTTCACATTATCTAACCCTATTTCTCCCCCAAAGGGAGACAAGTATTGTCTTCTTGCTTCTGTTCAATGAATTTCCCTTTATATTTATTTATTTTATTTTTATATTTATAGGCAGAATATAAAGGAATTGAATTCTTTAGAAGAGAAATACCAATGCAATACTATTGATAACAGTAGACATACAGTAGATATGTTGATATTTATTGCCACACTGGAACAGAAACAAATGTTAGCAATGTCCTCAGAGAAACAGTAAGGTATTCATGTCTACATCATCTATATGAAGAATAAGTTAATAAAAAAGACATGCCTGTGAGACAAGATCATGTTTGAAGAAAACCACTTCTTTTGTTTACTGAGTTATAATAAAATCCAAATTTATATTCAACTGCCCACAAATCATTATTTTGCACTAATGACTAAACATTATATAAAACAAATAACAATTTTGTAGTGGAAAGAAAGAGAAGAGACATAAAAGGAAAACGATTCAGATATTCTTTTTTAAAAATTGAGCTGTGAAATACACTATCAATGATCATCATTAAAATTAAAACCAAGAGAGGATAGAGGGCTTCTATCAAGAAAGCCTTACCACACTTATATAAAGGTATTTAAGCCCATTAAAAAAAAAAAAAAAACAAACAAGTAATTTGGACTTCTCTTGTAAACAACTTTTCTCTGTCATCCTGTTGCATTATTATCAAACGATTAAAGGATGGGAGTTGTCACCCCTCAGTCTGGCCAAAAGAAGGGTTTTCTTTTTGTGAAAGGTTGTCTTAGCTAGTTTCAGTTCCAAAGTAAATTACAACAAAAATTTTTGGTTGTAACCCGAACTGGAAATCTTGTAAAAATTTTTTAAAAAATTGAAATTTTAAGACTCTATTAAGAAATAAAATGGGGTTTTTTTTGCACCATGAGATTTCCTTCCTGAAATTAAAATACAGTGTCCCTAAATTTGTGATTTTATCAGGCAGTCATGACTGCCATTAATTAAGTTAGGGCAGCTTGCTTTTCACCAGAACGAATTAGAAACTAAGTGTCCAAGAATATGGTTTCCATAAAATGGCTAAAAACATTAACACAGTGCCAGTCCTCACTGTTACAGGTGCACAGAATTTCAAATTTAGGGACTTCTGAGGATTTTCTTCCCACAAGAAAGACAGGGTAATAACAGAGGGAAAAATTATACATGTTATAGTGCATTTGAAGACAGAATTAAACATTGAAATCCCACTGAACAGACAGAAAGAATCACAGCCTGAAATTTGTCCACTGTGAAATGCCAGTTGTATAATGAACAGGACCTTATTAAAAATAGTTTGGGGTTTTTGATACTGGCTTTTTGGTTTTTGTTTGGGTTTTTTTTTTTGACTAAATAGAAACAAAGAAAATGAAGAAATTAAGCAAATGAGGTGGTTTGTTTGGGTTTTTTTCCTGCAGAAATAATTTTTACTCTTGCTTTTTCTGTCAATGGTTTCTATTAATCAAGACAGTACATAGCACACATGGATGCCACATTTTTCTGATTACAGAATAAGCAGTATCAGAGAAAAAACTTCAATAATAGAATGGTAACACAACCTCCAAGATAGTTACTTCTTTTGCCTGCCTGGGCACGACGTTAAATTTATGACAGAAAATACACGATATCACAGAATTTGACTGTAATTAACACATATGATGAATAAAGATTTTCAAATGCCTTGACACATAATACTCATTGCCTGCACTGAAGGAGCAACACAAATTATACATGCTGAAAGATACACTAAACTAGCATAAGAAATTAATTTGACGAATATCTTGTACTTTAGTTGCATTCCACCCCTGCTGAGCTGGAAGGAAAAAGAAATGAGTTTCCCTGGAGCTTTCCGTGCTGAAGTGGAGGAAATCAAATACTGCCCTCTGCTTAATCTTTCCGAAAGCCTATACAATTTGTAATTTGTGTGTGCTTTTTTAAAGGTTGTCTGAGAAAACCATTTTGTTAGCATTATTTTATTGTGAACTATATAAACACCACGGAGACAAGGCAAGGAACATTTCTCATTTACTCTGGAAGAACTGGGGCGCCAGGACCATGTCATCAGGAAAACTACTATTTATAGTGAAAAAATTAAAAGTAAATAAATTCAAAACAAATACTCAAAACTCAACAGTTAATATTTCCCCTACTCATCTAACCTTTTCAACATTTATTTAACTTATTACTTTAACAAAATCACATCTTTCAGTTTTATTTTCTGCAGTTTTAATGTTTCAGTCTCCCATTAGTTGAGAGCCTGAAGGCAAGAGTTTAAGCCTTGGTGCACTTCCCTTTTTATTCATGGTTCTTTCCAGCTACTGTTGCATCTGCACTGACTCTATTACCGTGAACTTGTAGCCTTTATTCCAGGAGAAACTGCTGGTTTCTCCTGACCACAATCCCTTCTAGGATACTTTGGGCAAATATTGCTAATTTACTACATTTCTTGTCAAATCTTGAGCTTTTGTGAGTTCCCTCAGCTGCTTCCTCTGACTCATCACAACACAGTAATTTACAGCTGATGTTGTCAATGTTATATTATCACCTAATTCTGCACTGACTCAACAACAGTTGTTAAATAGTTTCTACAAATTTCTCCATCTTGTTTCATTTACATTCTCCAGTGTATCAGCAATCATATAGGCTGATTTATTCCTGAATTTCCAAAGTCAGTACCCACCGTGGTTTTACTGCTCAGGCAGTTCAAGTTATCTCCAGTCAGTGCTGTTGGAAGTACTAGAAGACTGTATAAGAAAGAAAACGAGACCTGGACACAAGGAAAAAAAATCAAGAGACAGAAGGTGTGGAAAAAGCGTTGAGAAGGAATAACCTTACCACTGTAACTAAAACCTTAAATGTCAAGAAAGAGAATATACTATGCAGCAAAAGTCTAACTGGCTAGGGTAGTCCAGTACACAATGCAGAATACTTTGTTTAAAAGTGGTCATATCAGTATGTGCATAGTAAATTAATCTGTAACTTCAGTAAGTCAAAACAGCCTGATCTAAATTTCAAAGAAATTATGGGACACAACCCAGAGGCAGCATTTGAGTCCATAAAAAGTGTTAAGTTTACAGCCATAGACAGGTCCTCATTCCTATTATATCCCACAGAGAGACATAACACGAGCTCCTATATCTGATTTTCTACTTAAGGACGAAACTTCCTAAACTCACAGTTAGCCATTTTCCAGCACCTCAACAAAGGAAATACCTGGGTTTATTTAATTGATTCCTTTTATTATTTCTCCCTTAACATCTGCTATCCTTTTTCAGTAACAACATGGATCAATATTTGTTATGTGCAGTCTCCTCTTCCAGTGATTTTCGAGCCCCACATCTTCTTTATTCTTCAACCTTCTAGATGTTCCATGTATAGTGTTTCTGTATTTTTTCTTGGGTTTTCTTTCTACTTCACTAGCTCTCTTATACCACACTGTCAGACAACAATGATCCTGTATACATCACAAGTTCAGGGCAATAATTGAAAGACTATTTCAGCTGCCTCCAAAGCAAAGATTATTTACTTTCATCTGCAAAGTCCGCCCGAAATTGCCAGTCATTATGAGACACAGGAACCATTTGGAGCAGGGATGGATGGAGAGAAAGCTGTCACAAGATTAAGGCTGTAGTAAAATCAGAGCACATCAAAGCTAACCTAAAATAGGCACTACACAAAGGAAAGCCTTTCCTGTAGTGATAGGGTTGCTTCCAGGTAGAAACCTCCAAACTGTTCCAAGAGCTTTTCCTAGTTCTATCCTAGCAGGGGTTAGATTCATAAAACAGGATTGATTTCCTTACTTTGTAATCACTTTGCAGCTCTTTGTCATACACTACATAGAAGATGCACAATGGAAGCATGTGGGTAATAGTGCAAATAATTTTTAAAAGTCAGAAGACCAATTACAGCTGGAGCAATTAAATACATCGTGTGTCACTGTGTGCGAAATATTTCTGATAGAAAAGTTGATTGTAAAAATTAATAAAACTTCCAGGCCAGAAATTTTATGGGCAAGGTCATTCCAATATCCTGCCTTGTGGGGAAAAGTTAAATTTTCATCCTGTGTAAATAATGATATCTTAAAAACTGTCACACCTGCAGCTTCTTGTCTATCTGTTAGTACTATCCAGAGGATAATCTGCAATTTAGAAATCAGTAAAGAAGGTGTTAAATAGCAGCTAATTTCAGAGGGGTGTGTCACGGAGTCAAATACATGCATTTAAGACGGGATGAGTTTTAAAGTTTATCTCAAGTTGTGTTGACAGCCTAATCTTTTTTGATATAGTCTTAAAAAATTCAGCAGGTTTATACCTCAAAATGTCTCATGTAAAATATGTCATTCCTCATCTTACTGCTAAATGCATCATTCACTTTTCTGAGTTGCTAGTCTTTGCATAAATACATTAAAAATTTCCAAGCTGTGGTGGTTTGGGCTAGGCCTTCCTTGGTGACCAGTTTGTAACCAAGGAAGGGCCCAGATTTACCCAGTATTCCCTACGATTTTTACATAAGCCAGACTATAAGAAGAAAGGAGGAGAGGCCTTCGCTCTCTTTCCTTCCGGCGGCTTGGAGGTGCAGGTTCCCTGCTGTTGAGTCTGCCGGGTTGGGGAGCGAGGCCTGGTAGGGCCTTGTCGACCTTGGGAGGCGGAGGTTGCCGGCGATCGTCCCGGAGCAACTCTCGGTTGTCCCAAGGAGAGTGGTGGGATATTTTCTTTGCTAACTCTTAGTTACTAGATCTCGGGCTACTGATTGGGATATATATATATATTTTTTATTTTGGTTTTGTTCCCTTTCCCTTCCCCCTTCCCCTTCCCTTGTGAAATTCTATATATTTTAAATTGTATATATATTTCAATTGTAACATAAGTGTAAATATATTTATATATATATCACTTTAGCTGTCTCTCTCGTTTCGGGTTTTCTTAGTTGGTTGTTTTTTTTTTTTTCTCCCTCTTCTCCCTGAGGTTTGGGGGGGGGGGGAGGGGAGGCTTCTGGTGGTAAGGTTTGGAGACTTGGCAGGGAGCCAGCTTCAAACCATATCACAAGCCTTCTGAACCTATGAGAAAGTATCTAAATTTTAGACTTCTGCTTATTTGGAGATACAACTTATATTAATATTTAATGGCCAAAGGAGACAAATGGAAAAGTGATAAAGAGTTCTTAGTTTGAAGATGTGACGTTGGGTGGGGTTTTTTTCCAATGTAAATATGTCTGTGTATAGACTGTGTGTTCATATTCTCTACAGACATGCCATTAATGACAACACTCCAGCTTCTGAAATAAGAGTTACTAACAATAAAATGGCTGGTCAGGTGTTCCTTTCCTTGATAATTATGTAGAGCTTTGTAACTTTTTTCAGCCAAGAGGCTACAGACACCAAAGGGTTGGATCTTGTCTTGGAACAAAACTGTTCAGAAGACCTGAAAAAAAAGTACCAGTGTTAAAATGGACTTTCTTAAGGCACGGGTTAAACACAATTGAAAGACAAAGAGATGCACATTCCATAGTATGAGTTTCGGGGCTTCAATTTTAGAAAATAAATACTTTCTGGAAATTCAAAAAAACATAAGTATTTCTTTCTCCTTAATAATTTCTCTGCAGAAAGTCTGGCAGCAGGAAGAGAAAGAACATTTTGGACATGTAAAATTACCCCCAAATTTTCTCTCATTCAGTGGTCGAAGTAGGGAAGGAAAAAAAATAAATCTCTGTTTGGAACAGATGCTTTACTGCAGTTATCCACGCTGAAAGATTCCAATCAAAACAAAGAGTTATTTACCAATGACAATTATTAAATCAAGAGTCCAAAACAAAACTTGAGTGAGATCCAAGATGAGTTGGTGTTTGTGTTTTCCCTGAGCCATCTCTGAAAAGAAGTTGGCTGTGAGAAGTTATTGATTTTCTGCACAACTCTGGGTTTTCTTTTCATTTCTTTCCCACAGAACAACAAAGGTTTGGTGTATTTCTTGGCTACTGATTTTTGCTTTCTCTTTTCTTCCCACTGGACTTTGCAAACAGACTTCTCATCAGCAGACTTCTTCAACTTCATATCTCATGCCTGTTTTTTTCTCACATTGATTTTCCAGTGGACTGGCAGTCACAGGGATATTTAGACTCAGGACTGAATAGCAGATCTTTGTGAATTTTAGATCTTGCAATTAAACTTTACTTTCCTGAACATCTTCTTGTACCTACCAAATGTTATTTAGGAATCTCATTTTCACAGCCTAGACCATTAAATAATAATGTCTGTCTTTTCATATTCCTACCACAATTTTATTCCTTTATTTTAACATTTCTTCAGACTTCCTTCCTTGTTTTTATGAGCAGTAATGTAATTTGAATAGAAGTAGTGTAATTAGATTTAATTTCACTTTAGAAATAAAGTACATAATTTTCTAAGGGTCATAAAAAAAGAAAAAAACCAATAGAGGAGAGCACAGACTATGACCTGTAAGCCACATAATATTTCTTCTTCTTTATAGAGGAGGACAGATATTGAGAAATTTTTGCATCAAAGTTTATGAAATTACTGACTTTTGATTGCAGTGGAGATTGGTGGTTGTCTTGGCCACAGCAACCACGAAGTGATTGAGCTTAAAATGTCTGTTGGCAGGAGGAAAAGTGCCACCAAAACCTCAGCTCTGGACATGAGGAGAGCAGACTTCAGGTTTCTCAGGGAATTAGGAAGGTCCTCTGGGAAAATGTTTTTGCAGGTGCTGGGGTGCATCAGTGCTGGTCACTTTTCAAACATCACCTCCCAAGGGCACAGGAGCAACAATTCCCAAATATCAGGAGTCTGGTAGATGAGGCAGAAGGCTGGCTTGACTGAAAAGGAACTTTCTCTTGGAAATAAGGCAAAAAAGAAGGTGTATATGAAGTGGAAGCAAGGTCAAGTGACATGGGGAGAGTTCAGAGATGCTGCTTGACACTGTGGGGAGAAAATTTGTGCAGCCAAAACTCAGCTGGAGTTGAAGTTGGACAGAAATGTGGGGGACAATAGAGAGTTTTTTTCAAATATATTAATGGCAATAGGCAAATATAAAAATAACACTGACCTGTTACAGGATGGAGATGGTCACCTCACAAACATGGACAGAGACAAGGTAGAGGTGTTAAAGGCTTTCTTTGGCTCTGTTCAGTACAGATGACAGATCAATGAGGTCTCAGTGCCCTGAGGTGAGGACCATGACTGCAAGAATGACCCAGTCATCCCTGAAACTGTTTGAAGTCTTCTGCTCCAGCTGGATCCCTACAGATCTATGAGGCCTGATGGGGTTCATCCCAGAATCCTCAAAGAGCTGGCTGATGTCATCACAAAACCTCTCTTGATGATTTCTGACTGGTCTTGGGAGTCTGGAGCAGTCCCAGCTGACTGGAAGTGGGGAAAGGTTGTCCTGAATTTCAAGAAGGGCAAGGACTCTGGAAACTCCAGGCCTGTCAGACTCACTTCAGTGCCTGGGAAAGTTATTGAGAAGATTATTCTGGGAAGTATTGAAAAACACCTGAAAGACAACACAGTCACTGGTCACAGCCAGCAGGGCTTCATGAGAGGAAAGTCCTGCTTATCAAACATGGTTTCCTTTTATGATGAGGTGACTCACTGGGTAGAGCAGGGGAAGCCAGTTATGTGACCTTTTTGGATTTCAGTAGAGATTTTGATACTGTCTCTGCCAGGATCCTTCTGGACAAACTCTCCAGCTGACAGCTGGATAAACACACCATGTGCTGGGTGAGCAGTTGGCTCACGGGTCGGGCACAGAGGGTGACAGTGACTGGGGTGACATCAGACTGTGACCTGTCACTAGTGGGGTTCCACAGGGCTCCATCCTCATCCCTGTGCTCTCCAACATCTCCATCAATGACTTGGGCACAGCACTGGAAGGGACATGGAGCAAGTTTGCAGATGACACAGAACTGGGAGGAGCTGTTGAGTCCCTCAAGGGCAGGGAGGCCTTGCAGGGAGACCTGGACAGATCCGAGGGCTGAGAATCCCCAACCATGGGCAGTTCAAGAAGGGAATGTGCCGGATTCTGCCCTGGGATAGGGTAACCCTGAGTTGGGAACAAATAGCCTTGGTGTTGAGGTAGAACTTTATGGTACAATTATCACAATATGGGACATACACTTTTAAAAAGATAAAACAATACTTTATATTAAAGGGAACAGGAAAGAATCAGAAAATCATCTACCATAAATGGTAGATTGTTCCATGAGCAGGGTGTTTTTGTAGAAGAACTTTGAAGCACTCTTCCATTCCTACCTTTTGAAGAAAGATTTAATAATGATGTTTAATTAATTCTAATATCTGAGTCTAGGACCAAGATACAAAGAAAGTGAATACTTTTTCTCTTTAGAAGAACTTAAAGATATTTATTAATACAAAAAAAATGGCTATTTTGTTCTAATATACAGAGCGTCATTATCCACTTCTGTTAGGCTTTAAAAGCTTATTATTCATGGCTCATTTTTCCAATGCTGATAATAACCTGTACATGGCACTGTATTTTCATTAAAAATCTCATTGTTTGGCCTCCATTTTATTGGCATTTCGTAAGTATTATACATCATAATGCACTGTATGTTTGTGGATGTAAACAATATTGATAGCAGTTCAATTGCAACGAGTGATTTAATAATTGCCTGCTAATTTGACTTAGAGCAGAAGTTCTTTGTTTTTCAAACTCAATTTGCTTCTAGATCAATAAAGCAATGATAGGCTGCTGCAGAAGGGCTTTTTAGCATCTAATTAAAGATGCTGCTTGAATTATTCATGTATTATGGTCTTCTATGAATAATTTATGCATAAATTTCATTGGCAAAACTTAATTTTGAAAGTCAATAAACCCTTAAACCTTATTACATTTTTCAAGGTCTTTCAAAATAATCTCTCTGCAATTTTTATAAACAACAGTTGCCAATTAATACTGTAAAATTGCAAGCAGAAAATAAATTTAGGGACTAGATTTGGTTAATTAAAAAAAAAAAAATTGAGTGGGTTAGTATTTCATTGAAGCAGAAGTGGAATTTCAAAGACAAATCAGAATAATACGGATTTATAATCCAAACAAGCACTATGGACAGGACAGAGGACAAGGAAGTATTGAACATGATGGGACTGGACACAGTTGACTTTGGCATAAATTACAAATTCCTGACTAAAATGTCACCCTCAAACTCACTTTTTAGTGGTTATGTATGTGAATAGATTTTAGACAACTGAAAAAATATACTTCTCAGGAGTTTAAGATAAATTTTCTGACCATTTGGGTCACTGTGCTGAGAGTGCTCTGCACAAACTGAGGAAGCTGAAGAAAATGTCTACACCTTTTAGTGGAAGGAAATATATGCTCACAGGCAATAAGAAAAACCCTGAGTTCCATGAAATCTACTGTGGGCAAAGGAGCAGAATACAGTTGCTCTTCTCTTGTATATACAGCAGAGAACAACCAACAACAGTTAAATATACTCTTTTCACAGTGAATCTCAAGCAACTTTTGTATTGTTCAGATTGATCATCCAACCAAAATGTAATGTTGATTTTGGTTCTCCTGGCATCACAGCCACAATCTCTTAAGTGTGAAAAAACTGAACAGCTGTGTGCCACCTAACACTTAAAAGTTGCAGTATCCTGGCTGCTGAAAGTAATATTTCATAGGCAATTGTACCTTGGCTGTTGAAATTAAAATTGTATAGTATTAGAATGGCCTTGAGGCTTAGGTAATACAGTCTGTCTTTCCCATTAAATCTTTTTAAATCAGCAAATGGCACTGTTACACATGTGTATTATGCACACTGTAAACTTTGCAAGAAATATATAAGGCAGTAAATTTCTCAATTTTGTGAGAAAGGGCTGTCTAAACTGAGCAAGACAGGGTCTAAAGAAAAGCAAGCCTCTTGAATTCTACTTCTTGAATTCTGCCCTTATCCTGGTTTTATGCAGACAAATCACACCAAACACGTAGGAAAAGTGAGAAGATCTCTTTATCAATTTTTCTGTGCATATTGAAAAATATGCGCTGTGTCAAGTTAGAGAAATAATGTCATATTGCACAATTCAGAGCTATCTAATCAAGATGATTGGTCTTTCTGCTATTAGTCTCAGTGGAAAAATCAGCAAATTAAATGTTGTTTCAATTACGTATTCTAAGTAACTTCCCACCCTTCTGTGTTGAGTGTTGGTGTTTTTATTGGTGACACAACAAACTTGGGTTCCTTGTGCAACGGTCACAAGATGGAATACTTACAGGGAACATAATCAATAGATATCAAACTTTTTTAATGAATTAAATTTAGTTATGTGTTTACCTTAAAATTGAAAAAAAATCTTTCAATTTCCTTACTCATGTAACTGTCACCCAGAGTAGATAATATTGGTTTGTTTGGCAACCCTTTATTTTACACTTTGAAATTATTGATTTCTTGCACAGAGCGGGATCTCTACAGTTGCTCAATTCCAGACAATTCATAATTTCAAAGACATTTATGCCAGCAGTTATTTTATGATTGATTGTAAGTTAGAAAGTATTACACTTATATTTTACAGAGTGTCTATCTTTTATGTATATTGCCTTTAGGTAGTGTTTTGTCCTCTAGAGTCATTTACCTTGATTTTTCCATAACCTTACTGTTATGTGGATTTATGAAGGGAGGAGAAACTCAAAATGTGCTCCACCTCCTTCCAGTACCTCTCCCTCCATCTATATATGGCTATCATTTGCCTTTTAGCAAGTGTCTGGCTCAATGTATTCATTCATTCTAAAATATTTTTTTAATGCATATGGATTTTTTGTTGTGTTGAATGACCTGGTGGTTTTAGACACATTTGCCAAAACTGAGTAGATTCCCTTGGTTCAGTTATAAAAATATACATATAAACCCCTTCTAAATTAGCACATATAGAAGACAGTTAATATATGGGACTTCTAATTTATTATTAAATGGTTTAAGATCATATAGTAGAAGCTGATGGATTCGAATAGAATATAACTGATTTGGGTTTTGAATTTAAATAAGATTTTCAGACCTCTGCCCAGTACAGCTCAAATTTTTGGTCAGTATCATGGCACAGTCAGGTTCATTTTATTGCACTACACACAACAACATGCTGTCAACAAATTTTGTGTTATTTTTTTGTTAACTTTCCAACATTCAGTATTCTTTTTTCTTGGTCTCACATGTTTCATGTAGATCACGATTGTTTCCTAGGAAGTGAATTTTCATGCCAGTAAGGCAACATGTGAAGACTGAAATATACATGGTGGTTATGATAAAAAAAAATATTTTTTATTATTTTATTATAGACAGAGTTGTTTTGGATACAAACATTCCTTCATGAATCAAGTGTTCTACAGCACATAGATTTGCTTGCATTAAATGTGCTGACTTATAAAAAGTGATGTTAGAGAAAGATCTCATTGTGTGCAATCCCAATCCATAGAACTTCAGTAGAAACTAGTATACTGTATTTCACCTGAAGTATTAGCCAGAAACAATTTAGTCAGGAGTCAAAAAACCCTATTAAGTCCTCATCAATTCCTGCTTTGAGGAATGAAAAATGGTTTTGAAAGTGAAGGTTAAAGGCTTTTTCAGCAGCATTCTCTTTAGTTTGTTTCTTCTCATTTCTCCACATCCTGGGGTATTAGTCAGTCTGATTTGGAAAAAAGAAAGAAAAAAAAAAGGCAAAGAAAAAGGATGGCTCTTTTGTTCACATTACTTTTTGATAGTGAGACTGATTTTCAAATTGAGTGTTTCAAAGGAAAATTATAAGCTGACAATTTGCTACTTAAATTTATATTTAAGCTTACAGCTGCCTGTTTCTGTATATGTTTGAATTTACAAGTTCGTTATTTGGATTTCCTCTTAAATATGTCATGTTTGTCCCTTTAAGTAGAGACTGTAATAGATACTTCTGAGTCCGTTATATATATATATTATATAAGATAATGCCCACATTCAGAATTACAAGGAGTATCATATGTGAGCATAACAATTTTTTTTTCTCCATAAATTTATAAGCTTTCTAAAGAAACATTCCTGGATGATCTAGGATGACTTTAGAAATCAAAGCATCACATTATGCCTAAAAAAGTCACATTCACATTCAGATTGTAAACAGAAGGATTTGACTTAACAATGTTCTGAAGGAGGAAAGCAAAGCGTTACAATATTTTGATGTAAAAGATGCTTTTAAAAGTATTCTGAAAGATAATGCTCATTCTCAGCACAATGGCCCTTAAACAGAAATCATAGCCAAAACATTGTAAGCAAATTGTCCTTAAACAAAACTAAAAAAAAAAGACTTGTGACTAATGATCTCATATCTAAAGGAATAATTTCAATTATAGTTTCCTTCAACATTATTACAAAGTAGTTAACGTGACCAAACTATCTTTCCAATTTTTTCCTCAGTCTTTCTTCATAAGACTGTTTCTTTATCTCTTTCCTGACCCACATGCACTGAATTCTTACATCCAGAGATCTCTTAGTGGTATAATGACTACTCTCAGTTTAAAAAAAAAATAAAATAAAATAAAATTAGGGTGGTTTTTGCTTTATCTTTCCAGTGTTCCAAGAATTGTCATTAAAACAGAATCATGACTTTCAGTGACATCAACGGAAACAATTTAAGGAAGATCATAAAAAGTCAGTGAATATTACAGGCAAAGTTAATGCACAAATCAGATACTCATTTCTTGATTTCTGTGACAAATCCTTCCACCCTTCTGACCTTAGATGTGTCCACTTCATAAAAGGAGTTGTAATTTTTAGTACTTTTAGGCCCCCTATCTTCTCTCTGGACCAGCAAGAAGCTGTTATTTGTAAATACAGACAAAAGGGCAGATGTATCCCTTCTCAAGGACATGTAGGAATATATTCCTGTCAACAACATCTCTACAGGTATTGTTAACTGCTGTTTCCTCCAGGAACAAATCAGAGAAAGGGATAGGGAAGATGGATAGTTATGGCTAAGTCCCTATTAGCAGAAAATCATAGAGCTTTACTGGTGCACATTGCCCATGGAGGCACTGTGCTATTCCTGGGACAATGTTGGGTTTGGTCAGGGAATAGATGGAGTGATAAAAGAGAGTTATGGGTCTAATTAATGACTCCAGGGAGCTGCTATTGCCATAACTGGAACAATTTTGAAGCTTGTTTGTGAAAGAACCTGACACACAAGTTATATCTCTTTCTCACCAGTGCAGTGATGGATCCAATCCAAAGCTGTAGAACAGTTGAGAAGGTAGTTCTGAGGGCTTTTTTAATTGCATATATATTTATTCAGGTTGTGCATGTGTTATAATCACACTTTGAGGACAGCTGGAAGCTACATTGTCAGCAGTAGCTGGTACCTTTTTCAGCACTGCCCACCTGATTGGCAGCATCAGGGGGTCCAGCAAACATTCTGGCTGAGGCTTCTGTCATTAAAAATTACCTGGGAGATGTTTTGATGCAAAACTTTCTTTTGTCCTTAATTAACAGTATGGGTTTACACCTGGAAATACAGTAGAGATGGGCACAGAAATCCATACTGCTGCACACTTCCTGAAAATTTACTCCTACAGGCAGAAATATGCTTATAGGATTTTGGTAATTAATTTTGACTTCTCCAGATCAGACCTAAAAACGCAAGTAAATATTAAAAACCAAAAAACTGAGAGCATGAAGAAGAGATTTTTGTCCCATCAGGAACCAAAGAGTTAATCTGAGTAAGAGAAAGGTATATGGAAGATGACATATTGCAGAACAAATATTATTTCAGAGTTTCAGTTCAAGTAAAGATTCTCTAAATATATACAGTATACTATTGGAAGTAAAAAGAACAAACATTATGCATTAATAACTTATGACACGAGTCCCTTTTTAATAGGCAAAGTATATGTTTTCACAGATGAATTTTTACCAGCTCTGATTAAAGCATAATATAACTTATATAAATTATATGAACATAATACTGAGACATTAAACAACAAAAAAAAAAGGGGGCACCCTCTTCCTGAAGGGAAAATTATCCTAAAATCATAATTTTTTTTTATTCATCTCCAAGGAGACCACTATAGTGAGAAAAAAGCTGATTTTTATTACCTTCAAGAACTGCACTGTGCTATATGTCAGACACTGGCTATTTCTAATATATTTGTAAAAGCTTTTGATATTTCTAACATTCATTCTATGAATCTGAGCAAAAAACCAGCAAAACTTTCCCACTGATAGATGAATGTATGATAGAGGAAATAAATTGCAAATTGAATGTTTTCCCTGTCTTTATAAGAGTAGATTTGTCAATATTGTTCTCTGACAATTCTCTTAAAATATCAGTCTTTTGGTTTGGGGTTTTTTGTGCGTGTTTTTTTTCATCTTGCACCCAAATATATTAAATACTCTGTTGCTTTATCTGTTCAAACTGATCACAAAGATCATGAGACGCCTCTCTTTTTCCCATCTAGAGAAATACAAATCTCAGAAATTGGCTTATGAATCTTCTTTAAAGTTATAAAAATCTAAATGTATCAATATGCCATGGTCATTCAACAACAGAATATTTCACCAGTAAAGGTTTGCACGAACTCCTGCAGTTCCAGACAAATTAGGTATAAATAATGCAGGAGATTTATCCTAAATAAAGCATTATGACTGACACAGACCTCTTCAAAAAGCTGTAGAAAAGGTGTGGGAACACCAACTGTGGCAAAATGGCCTGCCTCTGTCAAAATCCTTGTAGAGGAGGGAACTCAGCGGTACTTTTACCTGTCAGCCAAGGGAGACAAAACAAGATGTCTTACTGTTGAACCAGAAACTGTGGCAAAATCACCCCCTTCAGATGCAATACCAGCACTGACTTCCATCCAAGGTTAACTCATTTGGAATACTGATGCACACCTCCATCCCAAAATTACCACTTCCAAGTTATGACCACTCCTAACTGAGCATAGGTATGACTAGAGTCACTAAGGTTCCACCTAAAATGTAAGAAATAGTAGAAGAGTAAGTTAAGAATGGGTAGAAGTCAGGGAAGGCTGCACAGCAACTTCTGGGATCAGTTGGTGGGCTGAATCTGTCTTCTCCCCCATGGGGTCACCACTTGGGTAATTACTCTACTCTGTGCATGCTGAATGATTCATCTCAAAGTAGGTTTTGTTAGAGATCAGAGTTTATTCATATATTGCTTTGGTTATGTTTTTGCAGTCAGAACAATCCTTGAAACTCAATCTGTCACAATTTAATTATTAAGAGTTTTTATTTCATAAACTGTTAGTGTGAGTCCGTCAGGGACAGCAGCAGTCTCCAGCAGCAGGTAACAAACTGGAGTAAAAGTGTGGAGAGACCCAAGAGGGTGTTGCCATGTGACCTTGAACAAATTAGTTGAACTGCCCTCCTGGATGAAATGGAGGAAAGTGGGGAGCTGGCAGACTGGTTAGGTATGAGGGTCTCAGCTTTCCTGGCACACTGGCAGCCTGATCAAACACAAAGGGTTTGAGGAAATCTTTCACGTCTGTGCTGATTTAAAGGTAAACCAGCAGGGGAAATGAACCCAACTCAAAGGAGAGATTATAAATTAGAATAACAATTTAAGAAAATAATACAATAAATACGATTATACAGACAAACAGTTGGTTTTAACCCACAAAACCCAAATGTATAACCCAGCACCCTGGGGCATGAACAGTGTGGTGTTTGTTGGGCCCCCTGAGTCCAAAGTAAAGGAGAGGGAAAAACCTGTTGGTGAGAGTGCTGGTGCAGTCTGGTCAAGAGTGGTGGTCTCAGTCTGGTTGAGAGTGGTGGTCACAGTCCTACTCTGGATCCCACAAGTGGTTAAAAAAGTCCCAAGCCTCCAAGATTATATATTCTCCAGTTCAGGCAGGAATGCCCAGTGCCTCCCTCCCTCAGGGCGGGGAGTTCCACACTGGGTGTGAGGACAGGAGCACCCTCCTGTCTCACAGGCCTCTGAACACCCAGTTTACAGCCTGAGGAGTCAGGGCTGCTCTGGGCAGAGGGTGTAAATGGTATCTGGGCAATGGCATGGAAGGCTATAGAATCCACAGTTTTGGGTTACACCCATCCAGCGATGAACTAGTCCAAGCTGTTCTAACTAGGACAACATCACACTAACCCCTTCTCACTGAAGAATTTTTGCAGGTAGGGTGACTCGTACATAAAACTAAAGCATTATCCCTTCCGAAGTTAACAAGCATTCACATCCCTTTTTGTGGTCCAGACATTTTAAATAGCAGAAGAACAACTGCCAAGGTTTTAAGTTAGGTGCAAGATTCCCCCTTAAAGTTGTGCTCCATTGAATCTGGTTACATTTTTAACCCTAAATGAACATAGGTATATGAACCCAAGATACTGCTAGACTTACTGCATAATTTTCTGTATTATTCATGAAACCAAGCTATACATCCTAAAACTTATTCCTTGTCTCTCTTAACTGCTAACTGCTGTAAGATAAAAATATACCAGTAATTAACTCAGCAATAATCAGTTTTCTTGCCACCAATGAGAGTAAAAATTTCAATAGATTAAAAATTGTTTATCCTTTTCAAACTCAGTTATTTAAACACTGGTTCACACAATAATCTAAAAAGCATTAGCTATTCTACTGTACACATAATTTTGTGGGGTTTAATATTTGTTTTCACACAGAATTATTTACAATTGTTCATACATATAATATACTGTAATAACACATATTGCAATGTAATAGAACTTAAATACATCTGAGGAAAGATAATCTTTAAGAAAAGAAAAATATTAAGAAAAGAAAATTCATAAGAAATTATACAAAAAAAAATTGTCATGTATCTCAAGTAGTTAGCAATTTTTTGGGATGTTTGAAATTTCCATGAGGGTGAAAACCTGATGTTTCAGCCAGTCCTGTTTTTTCGTTCTTTTCCTTGAAGCAGAATAAAGCAAAGAACAAAAAGAATTTTTCTGTTCATAGTTGTAAGTCTTTTGTCAGCCACTATAATTGGGGGTTTTTTTTCCAAAAAACTTCTTTATCTCTCTCTCTCTCTCTCTTTCCTCAGTTGCTAATGTCTCTTTTGTCTGATGCCTCCTTTGTCCATCTTTCTATCTTCCTTCAATTCTATCTGCTTAGGCTCTCAAATGCTACCAATTCCACCAGGTTAATACAAACTTCTCTACATTTGTATTCAGCTTAAAATGCTTTCAACCCCTCAATGCAGACAACTTAGCTTCTGACCTGCCTCGTGTTTTCTGGTGTTTCACAAAGTGACTCTTATTGTTTTGTTATTTCACTCCAGTTCAGATGCTTCTAATGTTTATCCTGGAAAAAATAAAAATCAAAAAATTTATTCCCCACCTAAAACATCACCATTTCAGAAGGTTGCTTTTTCGATCAGAGTCATCCCCAATTACTTTTGACTTTGCATCACCCTTTCAGTCATTATTTTAATTAAATTAAGGGATTAAAAAGCCTGTTGGAATTGGGCCAGTGTTTAACATTTTGTACTAAAAATGGTAGTGACTTATACAAATTAGTTACTGTTTCTGTGACATTGTCTTTCATCCATGTCATCTAGTTTTTATAGGATGAACTTCTTCATTGTTAAAAGAAAAAGAAAATCCAAAATAACCAAACTCAAAGAAACAAAAAAAACCCCAACCACCCAACCAACCAAAATGCAAAAATCCGAACCACCACACAACTGGGTGATTTTCTGAATTTGCCTAGGTAAAATTACCATGTATGTATGTTCTGTGTACATGCTTTGTCTCCTGTATCTTCCATTTAACTTCTCGTTCAATAAAACAGATTGAGCTCATGGAGTCTCTCACTGTATCACCCCTTCCAGCATCTTCCATTTTTTTCCCAAGCATTCCCTTGCTTAAGGAGTCAGTGCTACATTTAGCCCTCGAGGCAGAGTTCTGCACTATATATATATATATATATATATATATATATATATATATATATATATATATCCCCTCAGCAATTTTTTCGCCTTATCCAAGTCTTCCCCTTAGAGTCCTCCTTTGCAAGTCTGTTCCTTGCATAGCACTACTCCAATCTAGAAAAGAGTTTGTTTCTTTGTACCGCAACATCTATTATTCAGTTCCTGAAATTCACAGTATTTACACACCTTCACCCTATCTGGTAGAGTTGTAGGATCTTGTGGGAACACATTTTCTTGACAATGTCCCTTTAGCCCACCATAATCTTCATAGAAGAAATCAACACCCACCCTCAGACTTATTAAAATAGTTTATTTTCCACCCTGCCACATTACTCCAAGCACAGTAGTATCTATTCTTCAGAAAGCTTATTACTAGTTAACAATCTCCAAAAAAATCAAATCTGATTTTTTCCAATTATAATAAGATATTATTTGTCACATTGCACGCTATTTTCATCTGTTTCCATCCTATTCTAAATGCAGGCCTACTTTCAATCAAAAATATTTAAATTTACTCCTTGCAGATTAAGGACTAAGAAGAAGAACAGCTAAATGTAATTGTGCATGTGTTTGCAGGTGCACTCACACACTCTGGCTACTTTATATATCTAGTAATCACCCAGACTTTCTTCAGTAAAAAAAAGATCTACAGCCTTTTTTCTGTCCCAAAAAAGTGGACAACATTTTAAGTCAGAAAATTAGTGATGAATGAATGCAGAGTATAAGAACAGATAACTCAGCAAAATTACTTGATAGCAGTTTAAAAAAAACCCAACAAAACAAAACCCACAAAGACACGTTTTGCCAGATCAGCATCAAACACTGGAAAGGGGTTATACAGAGAGCCTTGTTATTTGTGTCATTCACTGTAATACTAATTACTAAAACCAGAATATTACAAAAATTAGAGTTTGCGAACAGAACAAACAAGGTTAATTGTGATCGTGACATGGGCTTCCACGGACATTTATTAAACTAAGGAGTTCTTGGTATTTATTTTCCCTGTTGTTTTTATTTTGATTGGGAAGTAAGGATTAACTATTTTTTCTCTTTATATTTGATCTGATTTCATTACATACTTTTGGCTAAAATAATTTTTCTCTATCAGCAGTAGAAATCCTTAAATTTTTGTTGCATCTTTAAATGCTTAATGTGAACACAGAGCAGTATAATCTTCATAAGATACCTTTAATTGAAGAGTATCTTTTGTCATGTAGGAACAAAGAGACTAAGCAAAAAGCTCAGTGTATGACAAAGAGTGAAATGAAGTTTTGACAGCTTCATACTCCACACTTTATCAGCAATCAGTAGCTGTAGATCTATATAATCTTCAGAATGCTGTTTTACAGGTTGAAATTAGCTAGTCAAACATAATTTAGTGCAATATTAAGTATAAACAGAGCATCAGAAAGATTTTTTAATATATTCAGTCTAGAGCAAGGAAATATTCTGTCTCCAGGTGAAAGAAATTACGTGTATAACTATACCTCCTGGCTGCTTCATGTTTGAATTCAGGGATTAAAGTATTTCTATGGCTCTTTATGGCAAAAAAATTACTTGCATGGAATACTAAATTTACAGTGGGCATCTAAGATTACATGAACAGCTTTTTGGAAATGTCATCCAGGTCACTGGTGAAAAATCTACTTGAGAAGTGGATTTGGTGTACCAAAAATACACTTACCTCTCTGTTTGCTAACTGGTCAGAAATCCTAAAAAAACTGTTGGTAGATCACTGCTTCTGGCATATCAAATTTGATTAAAGTATGAATTAGCATAACTTCTCTGCCTGCCTTCCCCAAAGCTATTTCCTTTTTTTTTTGCTTTAACACAGAAAATTCACACTCACAATTAATTTAGGATTTCAAAACCAGCTTTCCAACAGGACCAAAATCAATTTGGTCACCCTAGAAGGTTGCATCATCAGCTAAAAATCACCACCATGAAAAATCTTTTGAGAGAACTGTCTCGATAACCTCAGCAACAGATATGCCACATATCATCAAAAAGCCAGTAAAATTATGACTTTATTTTGTTGTATCTGTATATTTTCACATTACATAAAGGTTAATAAATTACACTGTGTTATTTTGTGGGAACTGAGCTCTGCTTCTAAGGCAGCAGATTGCACACATCACTACAAACACCATGATTTAACAGAAATGGGAGGGTTTTCTCTACATTTTATAACTTGTTGAAATTTGTCTAGGACAGTGTTGCAGCATTGCAACATTGCATTTCTAGTAGCTGAGAAGTTAAACTGTATGAATGGAAAATCTATCCAACCAAACACTGCTGCTGAAGGTCACATTCAAAAAGTAAAATAAAAATCAGTATGCACTGGCACTTTTCCAGCATACTGATGAGAATTGCACGACTAATAAATTTGCAACCTAAGTATAAAAGGTTTATGTGTACAGAAAACACATAAATAATTACAATACAAAAGGAAAGAAAGGTAAAAGGTATTTTAATCAGCTATTGGAGGGAAAATTACACAGCTTTAATTTCCTTGTGAATTTTTTCACACTCAAGCTTAGGTGCTTTTGGCATAAAGTAAAAAATCTGTCACAGTGCTTTGTCTAAATATAGATTTTATCACCATGATAATTATTACGCACGGTCTGGCATGAAGATTCAAACCTCTTGCTTTATTCAACTATTTGTCATATATTCATTTGCATTTTCCTAACCATCAGTTTCCATAATCATATGCTATGTAATAGTTTTGCCTACTTAAAGGATGTTTTCATTTCTTGAGTTCGATTACTTTCTTACTTGCAAAAGTTATATAGGCTTTTATAACGGGAATAATTTCTTACAATGTCTTTCTTTAGAGCTGTCTGAATCCTTTAATTAGTGCCTTAAGGCTGAATCATGATGCATGAATCACCAAAAAAAAAGAAATATTTCCTCTTGATTTGAATCTTACCACACAATCACAGAATCATGGAATATCTTGGGTTGGAAGGAACCTTAAAGATCCTCCAGTTCCAAGCTCCCTGTCACGGGCAGGGGCACCTTCCACTAGATCAGGTTGCCCAGTGCCCCATCCAACCTGGCCTTGGACACTTCCCAGAATGGAGATTCCACAGCTTCTCTGGGAAACCTGCTCCAGGGCCTTACCACCCTCACAGGGAGGAATTTCTTCCAATATCTGATCTAAACCTACTCTCAGTACGAAACCATTTTCCCTTGTCTAATTACTACATGCCAATAATCTCTCTCCATCTTTCTTGTAGCTCCCTTCAGGTACTGGAAGGCTGCAATTGGGTCATCCCAAAGCCTTCTCTTCTCCAGAATGAACAATCCCAATCCTCTCAGCCTTTCCTTGTAGGAGAGATGCTCCATCCCTCTAATCATCCTCTTGACCCTCCTCTGGACTTCGAAACTGGATTATGTGGCATGAGGAGAAAGCAGTTGTGAGGAGGATATATGTATGGAGAAATACAGAAATAGTGTAATTTATCTGAAAAGTATAGATATTTTTTATGTAATAGAAGATGTGTATCTTAAAGGCTTCTAAGAGTCAGATATATTTCTAATTAATCATTTCTGAAAGAGATGATGAAGGATAGAATAGTAGGAGTTAATAATGTAATAGAATAGATTAGTCTTGAAGACAGAAAACTTCCCTGTTCAATGTTGTCCACATTGGACAGAAAACTAGAACCTTATGTGATAAAGCATTGAATAAGTCACTTTTAAGGTTTTGGGTTTTTTTAATGGAAGTCATTGAACAGAGAACCATATTGTGCTTATTTGCAATGAGCAATTATATTTTCCAAATTTTTAAGTACGTCGTTCAACTGAAAGTCGAACGACCATTCAGTAGATCAAGGAATATTTACTCTCATCAGTGAAATGGAAAAAGGTGGAGTACAAGCACCACGACTTAGGAGAGACGTTGAAATGTAAATATTTGCCGAGGCAGTTTTACAAATGCGCTGACAAGGAGATTTGAAACAATGCAAAAAATCGGAATAAAAGCACCCATAGCCAGCTGTGCACATCAAAACTACAGACAGCAGAAGGAAATTTCAATGGAAATTTTAGTCAAAGGTGCATGCAGCATGTATCATGCAACCACTCATCTCTGAGGAACTCTCTCAGGCATCAAAGCTTGCAAGACATCTGTTGCCTTTTATAGTGAAAACACCCTCATTTGCCTTGCCCTGCTCTCTATAGTTTATAGAAAAACTGTAGAGAGTTTTTTTATTTCCTAGTTATCCTAGGAAATAGATAGATAGATAGACAGATAGATAGATTCATCCATACATGCAAACATACGCACAAAAATACATAAACACATAGATACACAGAGATATATTTATGTCACGGCCTGGCTTCGCGAACGAAGATTTGGGAGGGGCTCTACCCACGTTTGTTACAAACACGCTGGTGGCTAAAAAGGCCAATACGAGACAGACACGTCTGACTGCAAAAGGCACAGCAGAAAGACTCCTTAGGTGGGAAATTCTGCAGGACACGATTCTTTCTGCCTTGTCTTTTCTCCTCAAGGGTGATCCTGCTGCGTTCTCAAAGGCATCAGCAGCGTTATAGATGGGGTGTCTCCAGACCTCCCGACTGGAGCCCAGAGTAGACCAGTTCTGATGATCAATATGACCAAGGCTGAGATGTTGTTTCAGGCAGTCCTTGTATCTCCTCTTTGGGGCTCCTCTCTTGCGGCAGCCGGTGGCAAGTTCACCATAGAGCAGGATCTTAGGGAGGGGGTGGTTGGTCCTTCATCCTGGAGACGTGCCCTGCCCAGCACAGCTGTGTTCTCAGCAACATGACCTCAATACCTGTGACTGTGCCTGTTCTAGAACAGATGGATTGGTCACATAATGTGACCAGTGGATGTTTAGGATTGTACGGAGGCAGCGTTGATGGAAGCGTTCGAGGAGTCGCAGGTGGTGGCGGTAGATGACCCAGGATTCAGATCCATATGAGAGAGTAGACAGCACTATGGCTCTGTAAACACTGATCTTGGTACTTTTCTTCAGGTGTTTATTTCACCAAACTCTTTTATGAAGCTTTCCAAAGGCACTGTATGCCTTTGCTAACCTGTTGTCTGTCTCCCCATCAATCTCACCATCCGAGGAGATGAGGCTGCCCAGGTAATTAAACTGCTGGATTGATTTGAGCTCTGATTGGCCAATGGTGATATGGGGATGATAGAAGACTTCCTGAGGTGCAGGTTGATGGAGAACTTGTGTCTTCTTTAAGCTGACTTCCAGCCCAAAGAGCTCAGCAGCCTCTGCAAAGCAGGATGTTAAACGCTGCAGAGTTGCTTCTGTGTGGGCGACAAGGGCGGTGACGTCAGCATAAAGCAGCTCCCGGACAAGATGGTTTAGGGTCTTGGTGTGGGCCTTCAGTCGCCTTAGGTTGAAAAGGCTTCCATCAGTATGGCATCGAATGTAGATACCGTCCTGATCAGTGAGGTCTATGTGCATAGAGATATATTTCTACATAAACGTGTATTTATGTGCACATGTACATCCTTATATACCTATATTTGTACATATGAATTTATTTACATATGTTTCACATGTGTATATATGCATTTGTGAAAATGTTTAAGTATATATATGTATATGTGTGTACATGGACATACATATGCTTATATAAACATACACTCTTTTTTTTTCTACAGAATGATATTAGCAGTTAATTTATTAGATTTTCCATTCCAAAACTGGGACTCGGAATCAAGTCTTTGACCACACGGTTCATACATCTTCCTATGTGCATTATTTGTTTCTAATGAAAACATTAATTGCAGTGTTCCGTTGTTAGCAATTTTTACCAAATAATAAGACTAAATGCAGGTAATTTTTTTAAATTATCTTTTCTTTTTTATATTTATGATCAACAATGGCATAATTCTCATCCCCCACTCTGTACTTTCTCAGGTCAGTCACAAACTGCATTTGTAATGTCCTGAATATATTTCATGTTTTATTTCTTTTCTTAATGCTTGTGTTTAATATGAAATAAACCAACTCCATCCAGAAACATATTTGTGACACCAATCAGACTTTCATTCAGTCTGTTTTATGGTGCCATTGCTGACAATAAGTACATCTTTTATTTAGTGGGATATATAAATATAAATGTAAAGTAACATAGAATATTATTCTAACAGAGTTTCAAGGATAAAGAAACAGTTAATCTTTCACTGCTTTGACTATATGAACATAGGAAAATAATATCAAATTCTATTTTTTTACTCAGAGCTGGTGTATTTGAGAATGACAGGTTTGCTAATTTTTTGCTAAGCCAAAAAAGATATTTGAAATGTCTCCACAGAAGGAAAAGCTATTAGTATGGGTATCAATTCAGAAACCTCATATTAAAACAAAAATAGCAAATAGGAGGTCATACAGCACTTTTGTAGATTATTGCATTTGGACAGGGGCATAAATTACTGATTTTAAAAAAGTAAATGTGATGAACCACCCAAGTTGCCATCTCTGAGAAGTACAGTGCCTCAGATGAGGAACAAATGTTCCACAGTGTTACAGCAGCCTGTAAAGCACAAGACATCACTGTGTTGACTCTTAGAGCATTTACCATTTATAGTCAGATCATTACAAACCTCTTAATTCAATGCCCAGAAAATCTCCACATGTGAAGGCTTCATATACTTACACCAAACTTCAAGGTGAGCAGTTGTTTTTCCTCAAGGTTACCTGATTGGTATTTCAAAAAAAAAAGCTTTGTTCCAGCTCTTATGAAAGAATCAAGAGCCCTTTAGGACTGCACTAGAGGGGAAACCAGCTTTGCTATCACAAAGAAAAAAACATAAAACAAAACAGCTAATCCATAAAGAGTTTAGGATATCAAGAACCCTATTGTCAGTTGATATTTCCCTTTAATTTCAAGCATAAATTTAATCATAACTTGACTGTGTATATTCTATTGTGTAGAATATCCATTACTATTTCTCACTGCCTGTCCTTCTTTTCATCCCATCCTTCCTTCCCAGACACATTGATAAGAATTTTTTTCTCTTCTTTAACTCCATTTTACTAGATTATCATGTCAGGCTCTGCAAGTTTTAATATAGACTGCCAATTTCCTTGATTACACTCAAATACCTTTTCTTGTTTCAAACTGAGTTCATCTTTCTTGAGCAAACACAATCAGAATTGTACATAATATTTCAGATATCTTCTTAGCGGTTGTCTTGGCCTTCTGAGAACAGTTGATTTGAAATAACACAGTCCTTATGTGATATATGAACCTTCCCCTCTGTCTAAAGCAATTGTAACAAAATTGATTACCCTGTAAAATGTCTTTCTTTTTTTTTTCCTTCTAAAAATACCCAGAACATTCAGAAAGGATTTGTATTGATTAACTTGTGCAATCACTGCTTGCAAGATGGCAAGTCTCTGGGGAATGTTTTGTCAACCAAATCAGAAATACCAAGTGGTTGTTTCCTGCCACTCAAGGGTTTCCACTCTTGTCACTGTAACTGTGATAGTGGTAGAATTTGTCTGTTATTTATTGAGTACCCGACAATCAGCTCAGACAGGCACTCAACATAAGGAAACTGTATAATGTGATTTTAGACCTTTAGAACCTTATACAACACCAAGAACCAGAAGGGATCCTAGTGTCAGGGTGATTTAAATATTTCAGAGTTCTCAAAAAAATAATCTTAACTGTTTTACTACATGGCATCAAATGGGTGATGATTCTGGTGATACTTTATCTGGAAGGGAGTGAACTCCATTTCCCAAACCGTAAGTCAAACTTATTATTTAATCTTTCAAAAGTTAGAGCTTCTATTAGGATGAAAATAAATCTGGCAAATTAGAATACTGTAGGAGCCCAAAACCAGCTCTCAGCAAAAGAAAGCTTGGTAAAGTTGAATCACAAACCTTGGAAAACAAGGCTGACAAACATCTTGTTATCTGAAGAAATTTGGACCCTAGTCCTGAGACCTGTTGATGTGCAACCCTGAGATATAAACCTGGCTCGAAGCAGAATTAAGAAAGGACTTTTTGAGATTATTGTTAAAGCCATGTCTAAACCCCTGTAATCCCTCTATCCCCCATGTAATCCTACTTGAAGAAAAATTAACTATTTGGAAATTGCAGTAAAAACTTGTGTAACTCCCCAATTAACATAGGTTGTCCCCTTCATTAATATGTCCAGCCCCAAATGCCTTTAAAAGTGCATTCTTGTGTTCAATAAAGGATTCCAGTTTTCCCCATGCTGGAATCATGCCTAGGTTTTATTTTTCAGACCACTACTGAATACAATCACAAGCTAAGTTTCTGAGTCCAACTTAGTAACAATAATTAGTAAAAGTGAAGGTGTCTGTACGTAAAACCGCTTTTCAGAAATTTCAGAAATTTCCTTTTGTGAATGATGGTATATGCACATGTATTGGTGAAAGAGAGCATAACTTTTTGGCAACAGGGGGAAGGATAAAGCTCAACTGCATCACTTAATGTGACACAGAAACTTGTGTTTGACTGCAAAGGGCCGCCGATGCAAAACGACAAAAAGCAAAGCCACGAGGGAAGTGTTTTGAGGCAAGAGAATCAATGAATGGAGGAAATATTTTGCCTCATCATGAAGAAATATTAAACAAATGAACAAACAAAAACTTCAGGAAAGAAGAATCTGCTCAGCTTTTGATTAAATACCCGACCTGGCTAGACAGCACCCAATAAACATATAACAGCAACTAAACCTGCAATGGCAGAGAGGCAGATGACAAGACATGTTGATTCTTTTCCAGCTGTTGTGTCTAAGATCTATGAAGCAAAGAATGATAAACTGAGTCTAATTTACATGTCTGTAGACTTTTTCCTTCTTAAATGTTCCAGTGTGAGTAGCTAATTGGCAGCCACCTATTAATTGTCTAGTCGAAGCCGAAGGGCCAGCTGGCACGATGTCACATTCCTCTCTCTCAGGATTCGTAGATGAATTCTGGGTAAGGTGTAAACAGTGTTTTACAGTAGCAATTAGTTTATTCCTGGGGCAAAGTACAAATAGAACTGGGCATGTATGTGCAGCAAAAGCTTGTTTCCCCATTCCACTGTGGCTGAGGAAATGACAACCCGTTGGCAGTGGGCCACAAAAATAAAAAATATCAGCTGGCAAACTGGATTATTTTTTTCCCACATGGATAATGGTATGTTGGATGACAAGGAAATATGTTACTGAGTACTCAAGTCATCTATTTCTTGATCGTTATTTAACTCACCTGTTACAAACTGGTTCATAAATAAAAGTGAGGCAACTCTGTCATTGTAGAGAAGGTATTTGGATGACCTGAACACACCAGATTATCCAGAATGATCGTAGTGGCAATACAAAACTGATTTAGACTAACTAATTTTTCAAAGATTTTATGAAATGTCAGATTTGTATTAAAAATCTCTGTGAATATTTCTCGAGTACTATGTTTTTATTATTGGCTGGAAATGTTTCAACTTCTGCCTTCTTAGGAACTTTTCAACAATAGTTAATTTATTTTCATTTTCTTTCTGTTCAATACAGTTCTGTCCAACAGAGGGAGAATCAAATAATTTAAAGAAAAATTAATTAATTGCATCGGTATAGAAGAAATAGATCATTAAAATTTAAGACTGTGTTTAATGTCTATATTGGAAATACCCAATCTAGATATACCTCTGATATGTAATTTTGTACCAGAGTGAAAATATTTTATTTTATTTTATAGAGAATTTGAAAAATGTACCGTTTTCTTTTCTCCTTCATTAGATCTTCTTAAAAGAGATCTCATGGTTGTCGAGCTCAGACTTTATGTAAATTCAGCAGTGAATAGGTCAATTATGATTCTCTGATATAGATATTTTATTGCATTTTAATATTGATCAACAATATAATTAATTTAATCTGGCCTGATGACATTAAAAGAATGTCAAATAGACACACCTGATGTTTAGGCTTCAAGTATTTTATGCTACTATTTATTTGAGATTGTGTTAGAGGCGGTGCTGCACTTTTTCTATTACGTGTTGCAGTTAAAATAAAGTATCATATATTAGGATATATATAGGATTTTGTTTAGCATGAATGTTACAAACTTAATGAATAGCGTTTTGAGGAAAATTAATCTTGGTTAGTATTAAAGATGACATATTGTCAAAGAAGGTATTGTGCACAGAATGAAGATAAGCAGAAAGTTTTTTTGGAAAACAACATTAATAAGAACCCCTCAAGGATCTTATTCAGTTCTATCAAACTTCTCCTAAGAGAGATGTCATTCTATGATGCTTTCTTCACATTTTACAACAATTTTTTGTATGATAATAATTTATCTCAGACATGCAATACTCCATATTTATATCCAACATTTATACATACAGCCCTCAAGAGTTAGGAATTAATTAGTTAACACAAAGTTTCACATTAATAAAGCCCAGGTCTTCCACTGGTTAGCACATAACAGTTTGTTTTAGCTGACACTGTTACCTAAGTCTATTTACATTATCCAGTAACTAAAAATGTCTAGAAATGTGTAAAACAGGATGCATCCCTTGAAAAACCAGCACTCTATAGCTGTGTGATTACAGTAATTTAAACTGTATTGAAAACTTGTAGCAGGAGGTCTCAGTGGTCTGGTCGACCTGACTCATTGATTAAATATACTACTAAGTATATATGAAACATAAAAAAGCACAAATGTAACCTGTACCTCCTGAAAATGTCAGGTTTTCTAACTTTTGAGCCATTCATCCTTTCCCTAAATGCATCTGAAGAGTTATAACAGCATGAGTTTTAGATGTCTTCACTAATTAAATTAATTAGACTGTTTTGTTCACTTGTCTTTGTTTTCATTTTAGGGTTTTTTAAAATTTTTTTATTATTATTGGGATTTGTTTTGTTTGAAAGCTAAAATATTTTTACTCTGATATTGTTCATATTAGATCCTGTGTGGATTGTGCTAATTCAGCATTTAAGGTAATAGGATTTAATTTGAACAAATTGTAAGTTGCAACCAGGATATTACTGTTGCTAGCACACTACTGTTGCTAGCCACCCTTGGCTAGAAATAATTTTGTGATTTGGCATGGTATATATGTAGTGATATACTCAGGATATTTTGTTTGTTTGTTTTAACCTATTACACAGAAAAAAGATATATTTTGGCTTGCTAATCACATCTCTTTGCAAAATAAAAAAATAATTAAAAAAATCTGTTAACTGTGGATTACTAACTTGAATATCTACTTATTCAATAGTTATTCTGTGATTACAAGATTTACTCCTTATTATTGCTCAGTTATTATGCACTGTCTCCATTGCCCCGGCACAAGTCATGTCACAGAAGTCCCTTCTAAAACAGGGCTCAACTGGTAACACAGAAGGTTCCTAAACAGCTATTGTGCTTCCTAAGACATAATAAATATAATGAAACCCAATTATATCAGCTACACCATTTTTACAAGATGTCTGTGGGCCCACAATGCATAGCAAAAAATGTGTGTCAAGCACAGAGTGTACTCCTTTACCTTTGTTCTTTAAATCCATATCTTTAGAAACACAAGGTCTAGTGCTGCTCTGCTCAATTCCCGTGTATTCCAACAATTCAACTTGGTTTTGCAACAACATGTTGGTATTTTAGCTGTTAATATAAAAAATGATATAACACAGCTACACAGAAATTGCTAATAGAAAGCTTATCTCTGCCTTCACAGGTAAAATATTTGGTGTTAAGACATAGATAGACTGAGTTCATTCAGGTTCAAAATTGTACTGAGTATATCTGCTGGAAGGAATAAATTAGGAGCAGCTAAAAAAACGATGTAAAACAATGAGGGCAAACAAAAATGTCCTTTTTACTGTTACTGTTTTGTTGGTCTATTATAACAACATGTTTTCATTAGGAAGATCCATTATTGAATAGTAATCTACGTATCGTTCAATCAAAAATTTCCACTGCCAGTGAAAAGTGCAGACAAAGCCCTGAGACTGTTGTTATAATGGATGGAAAAAGGGGGAAAAATATCCAGAAGACACAATGTCAGACCGATATCTCAGAATACATTTAGAGTGATTTTCAGATATGTTCTCCCTCTTTTGACTTCCAAGATAGAATTATTATTGCCTTCCTCTCTCTCTATTTTTATGAGACAACAGAAAAATGGCAACTCTACCTTTGGAAAACCCAAGAGGACTGATTGACAGTGGCATCTTATGGTAAGTAAGGAGCAACCTACTGAAAAGAGCAGGTTTTCAGGATTGCAAGACTGAGCACAGGAGTTGGGCATGGGTAGTAAACAGAAATACAGTTGTGGTGCTTTGAATCAATGAAAATTGTCTGCAGTGTCCATGATCTACTTACTGAGTGATGTTCAAAAGAATAAAAGCAGTGCAAGTATTCGTGGTGACATGGTTGGGTTTTGGTGGGTTTTTTTTGTTTTGGTTTGGGGTTTTGGGTTGGGGGTTTTTGGAAGGATGGTTTGTTTGTTTGTTTGTTTTGGCTATCTTACAATTTGTTAGTTATTCCGGGGGGAAAAAATTCCTGCCCCTAACTGGTGATGAGAAAGCACTACGAGGCTCTTTCACAGTTAATCTTTAACTTTGCAGTTTAGAACTGAGAGTGATTCCCTTTTGACTCAGACAACAATTTTAAAATAAGTAAATATGCTAAAAAATTTCTCTCAAAATATATACTGTTTACTATTCCTGTTACTCTCTTTGTCTTAAGAATATCATAATATGGATAGACAAAATAAGATAGAAATTTCTTTCTGATGAGCAACAGATTCACTATCCCCGGCATAACACTCTGACCAAAACCAAGGAGTCAAATTTGTACTCTTCAATTTTATTTTTATTAACTATATAAAATTGTTTTTGTTTGCCAATGCATTATGTTCCAATAAGGCTGCATCAGGTATTAACACCAGCAACCCGTTTCATTCAAGAAATATGTTCTTTTAAACTAAAATCTAATAATATGGCGTCACTTCAGATAATCTACAGCTGTATCAGGATAAAAGGGATTTATCACAAAGTTTCTGTTGGCTGTTCCCAACACCATGGGCAAACACAGAAGAGGAAGATGGATATGTTGTATTTCTGGAAATTTAGGGTGCCCTGGTTTGTTTGTTTATTTATTTGTTTGTTTTTTTGTTTTCTACCTTTCTAACCATCGCCTCCACAGGAGTGTTGGCTTTCCCAATTTCTGACTTTCACACTTTTTTCCAAATCTGATTTTGATTTGCTTCAAGGCTCAGCTGAATTGGTCATGTCCTTGATAACAAACCCTGCTTTGAGATAGCTGTGCATCGATTGTCTCTTCTTAAGTACATATAAAATGAAAATACTTACTAACCAAACAGTGGTATCTTGCTTCTGTGACAGTAGGTGCCTCCTAAATCCTGAATATCACCTGCTGATACCTTTGACATTTCAAAAAGAAAATTACAGACTAGTAGATCGTTCTAGAAAAGCTTAAAGCTGATATAACCAATTGTCTACAGTTACCCTTAAGTTGAAATAATTGAATAAATAGGAAAGGGTGAGGGTGAGGGTGAAGGCAGGGGAAAGGAAGAGGGAAAGGGAAAGGGAAAAGTAAAGACAAAGGGAAAAACAGTCTTTTGTGTAGATAAATACTGACCTTCCTAGAGATGTAAGACATTAAAGACTCAGTGTCTCTATCAGTTCATTTACTTAGACCAGACTGAGAGACTAACAAGAACAAAGCAATGAAGGAGACTCAACAGATAAAGTCCTGTGTTCTTCACCATGGTTTCTTTCACCCGAAAGTATAGTTCAGAGGCAGGATTTAGTTTCTACAGAGCTGAAGGAGTGGAGTCCTGGACATAATAGAGCAAGCAGCAGACTTCTGGATTCAGCAGATGCAAATGTCGTTGGAGATATTTGGCTCATGCAGTAAGACCTCAGGGCAGGGTAGGAGAATTTGCCTATATAAAAAGGAGATGAAGCATTAACTCATAGTTGAGGAAGCTTATGCATAGAATTCTGCAAGTGTTAGAAGCATTGTCAGTGTAGACTGTACTATTTAAAGTCATGCTTCAACAGTAGGATTTCTTGTGCCTGTAAAAACTTATGTTTCTTTTGTAAACCTGCACGGTACTGCCTTGTCTCAGTACATTGCAAATGGTTATTCAGAAAAATAGAAGAAATTGTGAAGAAAAAGGATAAAAATTCAGGCAAAAAAATAAGTATTTTGAATTAATGTAATCACAAAATTAGTCCCTCTTTTGAAATAGCTGAAAAAAATCAGCAGGAATTTTCATGTATTCCTGTTCAAGCATTCACCACTGAGTACACCTGAGTATGCAGTAAGTCCATATACAGGAGGTAATTAATATTTGTGCTTAAGCAAATTGATTATGTGATTAGGTGATTGCTTTGAAGCTGCCAAGTAACTCTGTAAATAACATTTAAGTGCGGGCAGGGACACATCAACAGCAGGATTTGGTCCCTCACTGTAGCTGAGGATGCTGTGGTTTTAAGGATCGTTGGTTTTACTACATCTGAAGCCTCTACCATTTAGTTGCCTGTAGTACCCACCAGCTTGATGTAACACTAATAATGTCACAGAAATAATCCACAGCCAAAATCTCAGATCAAAATAGATGGAAAATTTGGCTTTGTTAGGTTATTTATCATTGATTTGGATTTTCAGACTCACATTTTAACTTAATGTCTAGATATTTCTTGACATCATTTATTGGGCTGTCATTCTGACAAATATTCATCCCAGGAGGAAGACACTAATTGAAAAAACCTTCAAAATCATGTATTTAAAAAAATTAAAAGTGTTAACTGATGAAATATATGACAACACACTAGCAATATGCTTGCCATAACCAGTTACAATTTCTTTTCCACAGTCAGCTACATCTGAGCTAAGATATTTTATAGAAAATAGTATCTGATTACAGTATGTTTATAGCAATGCATTTTGATACATCATCATTTAACTTTTTCCCTGTTACAGCTTTATACTCTGGACATAAAACTTCCTTCATAATGCTCAGCAGGTATCAAAAAATATATACCATAAATATTCTGAGCCATCAAGCTAGAATGGCTGTGCAATGAGATAAGAGATTTTATTTTTTTTTTTAAATGCGTTATTGTCATAAAAGCAGATAAATGCTGAGGCTGGGGGAATTTTCTTGAGGATTTTTTTCAGAATGAGTGAAGAACATGCACAGTACAGGATAAGTACTTCAACAGCCTACGATTAACACCATTTGAGGATGGCTAACCTATGAACATAATTGCAAAAAAAATTGGAAGTGTTACAATTCTTTATATTTTTTAAATTCCTCCAGCTTTCTGTGGACATCTGTTTAATATAATTTATGCTAAGCATGCAGAAAGCTATCTGTCAATGACATGACCTAATTGCCTCTTGAAGGTACTTCTCTCTCCTTCTTTTTCCTTTGATGATCGGAAGTAAAAATTTCATTCCATTTAATCTTAATCGTTTCAAGAGTGCACCAGGAGCTGAGATGTATAATAAAGACATTTCAGACAGTATTGGTAGATAAATGACATTCAGTAGCCTAAAGGCTACTTAGTTGACACATGTTAAAAGTGATAAAGAAAGAAAGAAAACAAAACAAAACGAAATTGGAGAGGAAGTAGAACTGGAAAAACTGAAATTAGAAGAAAACTATTTTGTTTGCATCAACTGCATAAGGAAAAGACACAACTCATTCATTTTCAATTTGCAAAAGAGTTTTTGTCAGACTTACCTGTAAATGAATTATTTACTTATAGCCACCCACTTTCATGACCTCAAACAGTAAAACTATAAATATATGTATTTGTTTTATTTATCAATATATATGCATACATATTCCCATTTCAAATGTAGGAGGGAGATAAACTGAGAAATCAGAGCTGTGCCTCTCTGCACATGTTTATTCAGCAGCCAGACTGTAGTCCATAGCTTAGAAACTGTATTTAACAGAACCAAATTAAAGAGCAACCCTTGCCCTGCATTTCTGTTTCCAAAACCACACAATGCATTGAACTCAGCATTCAGGATGGGCTAGACTCTTCATCTAAGAGTTGTTGGTTTCAGTGCAAAATACAGATTTGTGAACAGAAATTTTTCAGAAGCACCTGTTGGATTTGTAATTAACCTGTAGGAAAGATTTCTCAGATATCAGGATGTAAGGCCGTGCCAGTGAACAAAAAACGTCATAAAGGAAAATCTGTGTTTAGGGTACTTTCTGAAGTACTTATTACTCAAGTGGTACTTTACTCTCCTTTTTAAATTTGCATTCCCCAACTATCACTGGAAATTTTCCCAAAATTTTCCCAAATTTTTTAGTATCTTTCTAAACCTGGAACATAATTTCACTATTAAAAGTATTCAGAATAACATGTGCTTGGAGACATGCTTTCCTCTGGGGAATATTAGTAAGGCATGGCCATTACTTGGTCCATATGCAGAATAGAATGATTTTTCCACTGATATAAAGTGGATAACATTAAAACATAACTTTTTTAGAAGTCTGTATGACCTGGAGGGCAAGGAAGGGAGGTCAAACAGAAAGTCCTCTGCCTTCTTTCTAGAGCTACTACCTTTTCTTCTTCCCAGGTAGCAATTTGAATTGTTTTAATCTTGGGCATATAACCGTAGCTTTAGTTCACTGAAAGATGTTTGCAATAAGGCAACACAAGGTGGGAAATACTGTAGTGAAAAACGTTACTTTCCACTTGGGATTCATGCTGGGTTGTCCAGTCTTTGCAATCAAAAGTTGTCTCCTTCTCTACTTGGCCTCAGTTACACTGCATTGACTCCAGACTACATTGGTGAAACTAAGATCCAAAGCAAAATGAGAAAAAAATCTCAAAGAAACAAAACAAGCCAAAGCAAAGTGGATGTTTCATCCATTATTATGCTTGGACATTTCTCATATTAAACAAACAATGCTCTTAAAGGGTAGTATATAAAATGATAGAATGTTAAGGGCTGGAAGGAATATTAAAGATCATTTAGTCCCAACCTCCCTGCCATGGGCAGGGACACCTACTGCTAGACCAGGTTGCTCAAGGCCTTGACCAGTCTGGCACTGAACACTGCCAGGGTTGGGGCACCCACAACCTCCCTGGACAATCTTTCCAGTATTTCACCACCCTTCACAGTAAAGAATTTCTTCCTAATAGTTGGTCTAAATTTCCCCTCTTTCAATTTGCACCCAGTACTCCCTCTCCCACCAGTATGATTTCTGAAGAAGATTCCCTTTCTGGCTCCACTGCGGGCCCCCTTCAGATGCCGGAATGTTGCCATGAGGTCTCCGCGCAGTATCTGTAATATAGGTACATGATACATCCATTGGTTTCATTTAAATTATATGGCTTGGTATTTATGGAGGTGAAATTTGGTGCAGCAGCTGACAGAATTGTTGAGATTTCAACATTTACTATGTGCAAACTGAAGGGTAACATTATTTGACATTATGGATGTTATAGAATCAAATTACAGTATCTCATTGCTTTATAAAAGAAGGTAGGTTAATAAAGATTCAAGTAAAATCATTCTCAAAGACTTTTTTTTATTTTAAAGTCTCAAACACTTTTTTTTATTTTAAAGGTATAGATTTGTCCCAGTCCTTAAATTGTACATGAGACTGGGACAAATCCAGACCTTTAAAACAGCTGAAAAAAACCCTAAAAATTGTGAATTTTTTTACTCAAATTCTAGCCTGATATTTATAACCCAAAATATCTGTTATACTGGCTGAGTAAGGAATGGATTTTACTTTTATTGAGAGCCATAATAAAGGCAACCTGAGAAAAAAAACCAGATTCCATAATGAAATTTGCATTTTAATGAAACTGCGAACACATTATTTTTTCCTATCATTAATAACCTTCCTTTTAATGAATTACAAACCAAGGTCATGCAACAGGAAACCTCTTCACAAATCATTTCCTTCTGCTTGCTTTGCAGAAACAAAACCAAAGTAAATATGCAACTTTTTTCTTCATATGCATTTTTCATTAACCTAAGTTTTTAGTTACAGACCATTCTGGTCTTAATCCTTGCAAAACTGTTATAGAAGAAAATGAAAATCAGCAAAAAGACTGTCATAAGCATTCACTTTAGGGTTCTCCTTCACTTCTTGGCCTCTTATTCCTACCAGACTCAAGTGTTTTTAAAGCAACCCTAATCTCTGCAGACTCCTATGCAGCCCTCCTAGGTTGGTTTTTTTCTTTTTTTTCTCCATTTCTTAAGAAAAAATTCTATTTTGGTTTACCTTTTCTTGAAAGACAGGAATATCTAGTCCCTTAGGATTTACAAAGAGAGATTTAGGCAATGACCCATGGTTGCAAAGATGGAGCAAACAGAGCTTGAAGAGACATCGCAAAAATTAAATTAGTAGAAAACTATCTGTGAAAGAAATTTAGAAATGTTTCTGCTTTTAAATGTATAGTTTCATGGTTGCTTATACATATATATTAATGTACATGGTTAATAGAGCCTCTCCTTTGTGTATTGTTTTTTAGGATTCACTACTTGTAAGGGAAAGATCTGTAATTCCCAGTAATGTCATACACTAATACTAAAGTGCAGCTTGAGTTAATGTGTCACAGTAGAACTTAAACCAATTGTTTCCTAATAAACAACAGATAAAAATCTATGCAGTTGTTTTGTTACACCTCTGGTACATTTATAAATTTTAGTCACTAACTGGTGACAGATGAGTTAATTCTGGAGAGTGTCTTTATGCTGTTTTTATCCTCCCAGTAAAAATCTGTCTCTGTTGATTTGATTAAAGTCAGTTCTACAAAGAAACTTGTTTTTTCATACCCACAAAGCTGACATGGCAGAATCAAAAAACATTCAGGTGTTGCAATATCATCTTCCAGGAAGGCACCCAGTGAACCACTGATTAACATCCCCTTTATTTTCGGATCAGCTAATTTGTGTATCCTAGCGATACAACTTTAGCTTGTAAAGCTAATAACAAAGTTAATTTTCTTTATAGCAGCTTGGATTTTTGACTGAAACAGTGTTGATTACATAGAGATATTGAGTTACAGCTGAGTAGTGCATTTTATTTACTACTTTTCCAATACACTCAAAAATATTTCAGACCTAAAAAATAGATGTATTGTAAGGTATACCACTGTAGAGCTAGATAAAAACAATAAGAAGCTTATATCTATTAGGTCAGTGATTTCCATCACTTCTTCCAACATTGAACAACAAAGTTGCTAATTGTTGAGTCCGCTGTTTGTTTTTTTTCAAATTCAATTTATTTTAATTTCCACTACTATTTCCAACAGAAATACTGAAACAGAAACTCATTCCATGCAAAGAACCTGTGAAATATTTTGAGGAGTCTGTTTTTCAATACATAAAGATAATAATTTAAAATTACAGACCTTTGAGGAATAGTGAGTAGTGCAGTTTTTACTGTAGTCATAAGCAGGAAAAAAAAATCCAATTTTAACAAAAATACATTTATGACTGATTATTATTTCTTAACACATTTCAAGTAAGTGACAACTGGTCACCTAGATATCAATAGAAAGGAAAGCATTCACCCTGTTCTCTCATTAAACTTAGCAGAACCTGAGAAGCTTTCAAATGTGCATGTAAATTTAGATGAACGCATTTTGCAGACAGATGTTCCCCAAACCCCCTGCCAACTTAGACAACTCTAAGATGTGAGGTTTTCATGACAGATTTCGAAAATAAAGTATCCATGGCCATATGAAGTCTCCTACTCTTGTCACTAAAACAACAGCAGAACTGTGTATTTGGAAAAACTGAGATTAAAGTTAAATATCAAAATGGGATTGGGTGGAAAACTGCTGTCTGACAACTCAAAAAAAAACTTTAGGAGGAAGGACCTGAGTGCAAGTTTTCATCGTATTTATTTGGACAGAAGCTAATTTTAGTGACTTGTTTTGTTCCTGGTGCATGACAGTCATTACATTTTATGGCCCTCATTCAAGCCCTTAGGAAAACGTTTGAATTTCACATTTCTTGTGCAAATTGCAGTGAATACATTTTACTGAATTGCAAAAGAAAGCCTTGAGGTCAATCACTGCCCTTTGGTTGACTTTGACATCTTTCAAAACTATTAGACATCTAATTAATGTATTCAAGTATAATGGATTTTGAGCTTTCTACTTTTAGCCCATAATGCTGGAATTTCTGCTAAACCTGCTTATCATTCCTTCTTGTATGAGACACTTTTGATTAACCTTAAAATAAGAGCTGTATTTTCTTACACTTTTTAACTTTTCCCTTCAGGAGTTCAAGTTCTTTTCAAAAAAAGCTGATGTCATGAAGATATTTTAATGCAGAGAATTTATTTCATATTAGAAACAATCAAAGTAAACTTCAGAGTATTTTTTTATAAAATAATAATCTATGTTTTTCTTCTGATCATGATGGCCCTTTATAATTCTAGGTCATCTGCCATAATGTTATCAGTTGCCAGAATGAAATTTATTCTGTGGGTGCAATATACAGAATTAGTTATATAAATCCTCGTGGCTTTGTTCTTTATATATAAAATAAAAATACACTATATAGATTTATCAAACCCCAAAAATGCCAATTTATTTTAGCTGAGAACTTGGACATAGAAGAAAATTCTTTCTGTGCTGTTTGCCTGTCCATTTTTAAGTGATGTTGTTTAATAATGTGTTCCTTTAAAATACTGAAGATATCAGCTCTTCTGCAGGCCCACATATATTACCAGCATTTGGTTGGAATATGAGAGCAGACTACTCTGTATGAACAATTTAATTTGACTCAATGCATACTGCTGTACCATACTTTATCATCAAAGGCTTTATATTGTGATATGTCTTGTTCAGAAAAATTTTAAGGATAGGCTCTTTGGCAAAAATAATATTTGGGGAGAAATAAACCCACCTTGAAAATCTGACCACCTTGTGTGCCCCTTAGAAATCAGTTTATTTAATTAAGAAATGATAGAGGCTGAACTATGTTCTTTTCTTGCTTCTAATACCATCTTAAGGGAATTAGTTACTTTTTATGCCACTGGCCTTGCTATTTGATTAAATTTCTCTTCAGAGAAATATGCATATACATATACACACACCCATTAATATCTTCATTGTTCTCACTTCTCTAGTCTCTTATGGAAATACCTTTTCAGCTTCCTCTTCATCTTCTTTACACCTGTTTTGTTATTTACCTGTGGACTTATAACTTTTCAAGTGTCCAATAGATATCCTGAGAAATTTCCCAGTAATTTGTTTTTCTTCCCCATCACTATTTTTATCAGAGCAACTTACAGTATTTCGTTGCTGGAATCTTAAAAGAAACATTGGCAAACCTGTTTAAGTAAAAGAAAGAAAAAGAATGTTGTCTATATTTTTCATTACAACTCCTGGAATCTTTATGTAATTGTATATATTGGTTTACTGTGAATTTTTCCGTACCTGTTATGTAATGATTAAACTTAAAAATTCAAAGTACAAAATACATATTTTTTCTGGGAAGTATTTTTGGTAGAATTTGTAGGCTAATTGAGATTAAATATAGCTTGAAAAGTGATCTTACTGGAAATCCAATCTTTTCAGTTCAGACCTAAACATTTTCTTAATATATATCATTTATCTTAATTACACAACAAATTCTTTATGCTCTCAAGCTGTGAAATAATGATAATTAATTTGACTCATCATTATAAAGCCTTTTTCATGCTTAGGCATCTATCCCATATTTTGTGAATTCTATATTTTTGATTCACTGTGCAAGATCTTTGTTTGGATTTTTTCAGTGCAGTCATCAGCAAGAATATAAGATACATAACGTGATGAATCTGCAAAAGTGGAAAGGTTTCATTGTGCAAAATAAACATTTTTCTAATGAATCTGAACTGCCAGACTAGAGGTAGATGCATTAGAAGGATCAGTTCTGTCCACATTGCAGCTAATGAGACCAGCAGTGAGAATGTTTCTGTTTTTCCCCAAACAGTTAACGAAAGTGAAGTGAGAAGTGTGAGTTGTTAACTTGCAATATCTATCATGCAAAAAGTACATTTCCCCAAGTTACAGCTGTTTGTTTCTACTGCAGTCAGAATCACATTCTCTGTTTGCATACGTATTTACACTTCTAAATCTGCATTTCACTTGATGTCAGAGTTCTGAGGTGCAATAGGACTAATAGTGTTTGGAACAAAATGAACTAGGGAAGCTTACATACAGCTAAATCAAGGAATTTAAAGAAACCAGCTAAGCAAAGTAAAGAAACAGTGAAGAGAGGAACTGAATCAGCCAAGCAGGCAATGCCGGGCTGATCCATAACCAAGGGGATTGGCTTAAGGAAGTTCATAAGCAGGTCACTTAGAACTATGGGGGCTTCAGGGGCAGAAATGACCACCAAAGACCTTAGGTGAAGCCCCTCAGAGACCTTAGAAGGATGTACATGCACTAATTAGTGCTGGGAAATGTCACAAATATGTGACAGGAATGCAGGCAATGAAAATGTAAAATGCAAATGCATCCGCTGTAGCGAAGATACCTCAGTGAGCGACGTGGTAGAGTGATCCTCTTTTAAAAAGCCAGGCTCTGTTTGTTTGTTGGGGTTTTTTTAACTGCTCTAGTCCTTCTGTGAGAACCATAACTTTCTTGTATGGAATAAAATGTCAATTTTTTGAAGATATGGCTGTCATGAATCCACCTGACTGACAATTCCTAACAGGGTTTATGTCACTTAGAGTAGCAAGACTGAAAGCTTATATTATTTGTAATCAAGTAGAATACTATTTGTCTTAGAAAGATACACACTAGTAACAAAAATAATAACAGACACAAGTCACTTTCTGGCCCACTGGTGGGGATGCTATTCCATTGTTTAAGCACACTCCTTTCCACAATTAAAAGGTTATACCCCAGAGGGCTCTCAGATAAAGATAGTCCATACTTCCAGAAATGTAGACAATTATTGAGTAATTACAAGGAGAACACCAAACAAAATCACAAACAAACAAAACCACAAGAGGTTGGGACATTTTTCAATGTGTTTTGCCTCCCAGTATTATTGGACAAAGCAATTTCATTTTGCTATTGCTTACTACTCTATTTTTAAAGAGAGGTGTCTGACACTAGACTTAAAAAAAAAAAAAAGAAAAGGAAAAGGAAGAAAAGTATCTAAGTTTATGGTGTTTTGAGTCACTTCATCTCTCATTTGATCTACCACCTGTAGTGCTGACCTTTAGTTGTTTTGATTACTCAGAGCCTGCGATCTGGCAGTCATACTTTGTCTGTTGACAAGCATTATCAGCTTCTCTCCTAGTGCTGGCTGGAATACTTGATATGTCAGAGAGTTTTAACAACTTCAGCAGGCTTTGGGATGAGGACCAAAACAGAGCAAAAGCACTGAATTGTCTAAAAGATTCAGGTGCCTCGTTTGCATTCAGCAGTAGACAACTGTGTTGAATCACTTCTATTTCCAAAAGACAGCACTCTTCTCTATGATCACTAAAGAAAAAAAGTATTTTGTTAGGTTAGCATAGATAGCTGTGAGCATAAGGACAAAGCAAAGTAGCTAAAAAGTCATCCTGAATTCATTTGGAACCTAATGCAATAATTTCTTAGCCATCAATTGAGCACTTGGAAAATCTATAGAAGAGCATAAATCTTTAGGAATATAAATACTGTTATTATTGATCACATTAGTGATCAGTCCTGCTACGGTAATGGCATGTTGTTTACAAAACTTATAAGTACCTAATCCCATGTAAATTTGAAGTGGCCAACTGTGCCCTTGTGGTCAAAAAGATTAATGATGTCCTGGGGTGCATTGGGAAGAGCTTCACCTGCTGGTCCAGGGACGTGATCCCATCCCTCTACTGAATCTGAAAAATCAGCCTGAAAGGCTGCTCAGAGACATTTTTTTATCTTTAAGCAGCAAGGTATTTGTTTATTCAATGTTGGGAGCAAGCCAGCTCGCACTGGACAAACTTGCTCTACTTGCAAGTGCAAAACTAAGCCATTTTATACACTTTAGAGACATGGTTACATCATTTATTACACATATTAATAAGCAGGCTGGTCTCTGGGCAGAGTCTTTCCAGACATGCCCAGTCTTCTACTGTGGGGTCTTCTCCTCAAGCCTTCATCCCTCTGGTGGTCTCCATGGACGTCTTCCTCAATCTGACCTCTTCAGTGAGGTGACCTGAATTCTTCAAGCTTGCAAAATCCTGGCTCTGGGCCTTCTAGATCTTATTCAAACATCTAGTTTACCTAATTTATTACTGTGTGTGTACTACTCCTATTCTTTCTATAATAAGGCCTTTGGTCCAGTGAACAGAACAGAACATGATATTAACCAGTGCTCCTAAAATGTTCTTCCAGCAACACAGGTATTGGGGTTTGTTAGCAGGCCAGGATATCTCAGTTAACTCTTTTAGGACTGGCTCCTGTTTCATTACTCTGTCCTGGTGAGGCCACATCTGAAACTGTGTGTCCAGTTCTGGGCTCCACAGTGCAGGAAAAACGTGGAGATCCTGGAGAGGGTCCAGGGCACGGTGACAAAGATGTTTAAGGGACTGGAGCATCTCTCTTACAAGGAAAGGCTGAGAGAGTTGGGCCTCTTCAGCCTCAAGAAGAGACAACTGAGCAGGGACCTCATCAATGTATACAAGGATCCAAAGGGAGAGTGCCGAGACAATGGACCCAGGCTCTTTTCAGTGGTGTTAGCAATAAGAAGAGAGGCAAAAGGCAGAAGTCAATGCACAGGAAGTTCCGCCTGAATATGAGGAAGAACTTCTTCACTGTGAGGGTGACTGAACAAATTGCATGCAGAGGTTGTGGAGTCTCTCTGTCTGGAGATGTTCAAGAACCATCTGTATGCAACCCTGTGCAGTATGTTCGAGGATGACCCTACTTGATAAGCAGGGAGACAAGTTGGCCACTGGGGGTCCTTTCTAGCCTTAACTATTCTTTGGTTCTGTGAACACTTCTGAAGGTTCTCTTAAGTAGAAAAGTGGACAGGTTTATAACAATACCCATTTCTATTGAAATTTCAAGAAGAATTATTACACTCGAAGTGTTATTTTGGTATCTCAGTACACTAACATTTTCAGTGATAAACATTTTGTCTAAGGCAAACCTTAGGCACAGGCAAATCTGTGAATTACATCTCCTACTCATTATCTTCAGCTTCTAAATTAAATCACTGATTTGTACTTAGGTGATTCAAGGAGAAGCAATTATATATCTATTTACAATAAACACATCAAAAATATCTTCTAAGAAAGGATGCAGTCTGTTTAATTCATAGCAGGTACATATACTTGCACACAATACACACATATATAGACATCTGTCTCAGATTTCATTTTTTCACATGATTCATAAAATGTGAGAGAATCTTGATTGCTTTGCAAAAATTTATTTTGATTGTCTTCATTTCAGCCTGAAAGATATCTCTACCTAAGTAAGATACTGATAAGATTTCCTCTCACTGGCCTCTTCTCCAGGCTGACACACTATAGCTTTTGTGATATAAGACCTATTACATTTTTTTTGTCTTGAAATGTCTTAATCAAAAAAAAAAAAATCAAGAATTACTTTTCAGATAATAGAATTCCACTGTCAACTAATGACTGCATAAATAAGCTCTTTTAAGAAGACTGGCATTCTGTCCTAACTGTATTCGAATATCTCATGTCACTACTAAATTGTTTTGAAGATACACACATTTAGTAAACTACTTGTTCTTCATTTTCCACTAAACCTTCTTTTTAAACTCCTCAACACCTTGGTGAAAAGAGGGAAGTTAAATTAATTCAGGCAAAACCCAACATCTCATTATCAACACCGAGAAACTGGAGTCTTCTTTTGTGGACCATTCAAAATGCTGTTAAATTTGATTACTTGGAATTTCACTTTTTTAATAGAAATATATTTATTAGTTTTCATTCATTATCAGTTTATGATATTTTTGTGTCCTTTTTTTAATGTGGCTGGAATAATGTTATAACTGTGGAAGAACTTTCAGGTTACATAGTGGGGGTTTTTCTCAGATTTCCTTTGAGCCTCTGTATCTCAAAAAGTACTTCAGCCACATGTTTTTATTGTAATTAAATCAATACCTTGTGAAATTCAGAGTTGGATTGCTTTCAGATATCGTTCAGTTCTGCAATTAGCTGTCTTGTGCTGCATTCCCCATTTATGGAGATGTGGAAAAAGGCAAGGTAATTCTGAAAGCTAAACTTTCTGACACAGGCCTAAATTGCAAAAAGAAAAATGCAGTTCTTGTAAGACAAGGATAATAATTTTAACCATTTCTGGTTTTTAACTAAAAGGAAGTGTTGTTTGTATAAAGACTTCTTACAGCCTACATTTTTAAGTCCATTTTTCTGTGGAAGTTTTCAGGTCAGGCCATTGAGTAGTGAAATAGCACCAACTTTATAAGAATTTGATCAGATCTATGTCAAAATGAATCCTATGCAGATAAAAATATTCTCAGAAAAATTTACTTGGGAAAGAGAACAGAAAATTCCACAAAAGAGTTTTCAGCTTATAGTCCTATTACTATGCTTTTTAAATTAGGGATTAACTTCACTTCAGTCTATTCACAGTCATCATTTGACTGAGATCATTTGTGAGCTATGTTTGCTCCAGTCTTTGTACTGAGGTAGATACAGAAAACCATTTCTATGCATCATTTTTTGGAAAACTAGTATTGTATAACATCAAGCCCATAGGGCTGAAGTACGTTTGCACTTTTGCTTCAGCTGATTTTAAAGTAAATATTAAGAGTGTTTGCAGGACTTGCATCCCAGAATTGGACTCATACAGGTGTAGGAAAAACAACCCAATAGCAAATTCAGGGAACCCACCAAAATTTTAGATAATTTTTTTTAGAGAATTTTCAGGTCTTTAAGTTGTCCTTTCGGTCTTACATCATGTATACAAAATTTAGTACTTAAACCCACAAATTCCTGCAAACTATATACTGGTAGTTATTAAATTACCTGCTATTAAGCAATAGAAAGAATTTGTGTTCTGCAGGATACCCCTAATATAGTACTTTTTCTGGGCGTAAAGGCATTGACTATTCCAAGTTGGTTCCCTCGTTTTAGCTTTCTCATGGAGTTAAGGAGCCTTTGCCAATTTTTCCTCTATAAGGAGGTGAAACTCTAGGAAACTACAGTCATTGTGATTTAATAGTTCAAGTTTAGAGTACACAGGTATGATGTATTAATCTGAGATTCCATCTTCTTCTCTATTTTACTTCTGTTTGTCTCTTCTGGGTACACATCCTACCTCACAGGCTAAAGGGAATGCTGGATAAATAAATCTATCCTCTTCTATCTGTAAGAGCTTCACCTTATGTCAAATAATTTAATGTTAATTGGAAGAAGAAAAAAAAAACGTGCATGAGTACGACTTTTCCAATAGTTATATCTTTGATTTGGGACAAGTAGCACTCATCTCTGTGCTGACATGCTTAAATAAAATACCTCAAGGTTCTTTAGAGCAAGCCTTTGACTGTAAATCTCTCCTCTATCAGCTTACATTCTAAGTCAGAAAACTAATTGGGTTTGCTTATTTTCTTTATCTAAATACTCAAAATTTATATGCGTGGTAAGGCATCATAAATTTAGCTGTGTTTGATTTAATTATTCTCAAGGATAAAATACTGAAAGCAATGAAACTAAAACACGGCACTGGCTAAGTGGGGCTCCATGACTTATTTTTCAAAAAAAGAGAAAAAAAGGTTAAAAGTGTTATTTTTTCCTCAGGTACATTTGCACAGGTAAAACTATAAATAAGGAAGCTCAAACTTGGAACTCAAGTTTTTAAAACTTTTTATAGTGCACACATTAATTTTCTCCCTGTGCTAGGTCTGGGTCTGGAGAAAGGGGAATGAAGAAACATCATTACACTTTTGATTGCCTAATGCAATACTGTTCAGTATGTTGTCCTTTACTCTTCCAAAACCAGCACAGGTCTTGTGGAGACCATGATTTCTCACACAGTAACTATCCTTGAGGATGACACCACGGAGGATTCATTAGGTATGCCTGTGGGGTTCTCTGGAGTGCTTCCAAGGGAAGACTTGGAGAAGTAACTTTGTCACTCCATTGAGAGAAGTCATGATCCAAGATAATTCATGTTCATCATTCCACAAGGAAGTGCCCTTTCTTTCTCTCTTTCCTTATCGGAAGTGAACTCTAAGGATAGTTAGAAGGGCATTGCTATATATATATATATATTTAGTTCAAAACTTTGGATGTGTAATTAGGCTTAATTCCTGAACAGCACAGTTATCTTTGAGGAACAAGTGCTCTACTGGCAGATAGAAGATTTGCTTGAGAGTTGATTAGGTCCTAGAAGCTAAAATACCCACAGAGGATGAAGGATCAAAGTAAGAAACATATTTAAACTTAGAGAAAGTAAGATACATAAATGCAGTAATAATCAGGAAAAAGGACCTCCGAGTGTATTGCTGATCAGTTAGAAAGTTAATTTTCCAATCATATATAAGGGTCCTTCATTCTGGTCCAATGCAATATTTGATTGCCTATTTCCGTTCATGTTAATGCCACAATTCTTTCATCATATGAATGTTTCCAAGGACATTATGGGTTTTCACCTAAGCCTGTGATTTAATTAGCATTTATTTTGACTTTTCTGGGTAATGGATCAAACCCTTAGTCAGAGATCTGTGTATGAACCAGTGTTGAGAAAATCTACTATTCATCTATGTCTGACATCAGCTGTACAAAGAAAATTATCTGAGTCAAGTAGTCTATATGTGACAAGATAGTAAAAGGACAAGCTAATTCATACCTCTAAGTCATAAAATAATAAAAATCAGATCTCTAAACCTTTATCATTTTTGTATGAGAAAAAAAACAGAGCTAAAATTCAAAGGATAACTAGCAAGGTTCAACTATAGTCACTAAAGCTATAATGAAAAATATTTAAATAGGCATGTGAGAGAAACACATGGATGTAATAGATATGGTAGGCATAGGTAATTATGTATGTAATTAAGTAGACACTTGTCTAGCTTATCTATAAAGCCCTCTAATGATTGTGGCAATAGAAACTTTCTAGCCTCCATTTTGTCCAAGAAAAAGGTGAGGTAGATTTTACAACAGAAGAGAACATGATAGTTCCATTAAGAAACAAAACACACAAATTCAAATTATTCCCCTGTAATGTAGACCATTGGAAAATTTTCATATAACTATATAACTCTTTCTTTAGGAAAGAATTAATTCTTTTAATTCTTTTAATTCTTTTTTCTCCCCTTTATATTTCTCTCTTAGAGGTCTCACTTACCATTTATATACATATAACTTCCCTGAATGTAATTGATCACTTGTTTTCAGAGTTTCTGACTTTTTTCTTCCTAGGTATCAAAAACTGGGATGTATTTATGGACACCCTTGACTGCATTGTCTTTTTATCAGTCATTTGAGCCATTTCCTCGTGGCGGGATTTGATTCTGGCCACAATCAAACCAAGAAAAGCATCCACTTTACTTGGTATATCCATTTTTGCAAGAAAAAAAAGAAGTCACCAATACCTTAGTAACCATCAGACAGTCTGTTCACTATTTTCTAACAATCTAACAATCTAACAAGGTAACAAATTTCCCTTATTGTCCACAAATTTGTTTTATGCCATTCTACTGGTTAGTCCTAAAATAATTTCTTCACAGCAACGTTTGATAATAGTTTTTCCCTCACATTCTTTAATCTTTTTCTCTTTATAAACTGAACATTAAAGGAAATATTTGAATTACTGATATTATTTTTGTCAAAGGTTGAAACAGCATGTTTTACAGTACTGCATCATCAGAAATTTTGATAAAGTAGTATTAAAAAGATGTAACTGTTATTTTCCATAGGTAAATGTTTAGAATCTGTATTAAAATTATGTTCCATAATGCTTATGAATTCAAGACTTTATTTCCCCCTAAACAATGTTTTTTGTGCCTTAAGAACTTCAGTGGACTAAACCAAAATCTCAGGTGATTTTGTACACAAGTCAGAATTGATTTTTAAAGTGGTTTATTGCTACTGTTAGACAATATTTTATAATCTCTTAAGTAATTGCATGCATTACACAGACTGCTTTTCAGATCTTCTTGAGAAATTATCTGATAAAATAATTACATGGATTTGAGGTAGGGCCTTCAAACATTGTTGACAAAGTTGGTTTGGGGCATATTTATGCAGTCCCAAAAGATTCTAATATACAGTAAGCATCAAGTTTCCTCAGAAAGGGTAATATCATTATTTATTCTCAATTATAACCGAATACATTCTTGAAAATTGTGTTTTAAGGCTGAAATTAAAAGCAAAAATGAATTGAATAATTTCTGAGTTTGTCTGTTTCCAGTCACCAGCTTATGGTGGCTTCAATACTTAAAGTTATCTCCCCGCTGTAGAAACCCTCAGCACTTTTTACTCAACACGTATAAGGATGGGACTTATCATTTTCCACCACTTTTGCATCCCATCAAATTCTCTGTGGCCAGATATAGTGCTTATTGTCTTCAATATGCTGAATTGAGTGAACTTCACCCAGGAAGAAATTCTAATATTTGTTAGAAGTTTATCTCACCATTGAAATTTTCCGTAGCGTGCTTAAAGGGTGAGAAGGTAAATCAGAGATCTTGATTTTTAATGAACTTTCAGTACAGTTAAAGAAGTGAAGCATTCAGAAATTCAGAAATTGCCTGGAAAGACAGACAGCATTGGTGAGTATAGCAGCAGGGTAAATTAATTTCTTACAAGCTACGTGTCTGAAGTAGAAAAGTGTTCTTCTCCAAGCAGTATAAAACCGCTTGGTGACATGGTAGCTGCAATCCACTCTAACTTTCATACTTCCTTTTGCAAAAGTGTTTTGGCTCTTGGAGAGTAATTCCTGTAATAATACTGTCACTGTTGAATTCAATTCTGTTTGGTTTTTTTCCAGTGTCCCTTTTGAGGGCACTTGGTCTTTAGAGAATCTGCAAAATCTACATATCTACATAGAAAATGTCTATAATTTTTCCAGCTAGAGTTAAGTCAGTCTTAAGCAAAGGAAGGGGTAAGAAGGAGCTGTTAAGATATGGGAAGGCTCCGCTTAAGTATTGCTGAGAAAAGCAAGCAAAAATATGGCTTCGGTGAGGATGAAAAACAGAGCTCTTGGAATTAGACACTGCTGAAGAAACACATTTAAGCATTTTTGAGCATGAAAACTGCCTTTTTCCTTTTATTTCTACTCTATTCATAAATTTCTCTGCATTTTTCTTTCCTGAGCAAAGAACAGTTTCCCTGAAGAATACAGCTGATTCCTACATAAAGTATTTCTCTTCTGAGGTGAACAAACCTGTAATGCTCCAAATATCAGGTTTCTACAGCATCCACAGTACTAATTTTTGATTCATTTTCCCATGTACTGGAGTTCTAACTAGATAACACAGAACCTTTCAGTTTGTCTGTTGAGTTTTTTTCTGTTTTTTCTGCATTTTTTTTCTCTTTTTCTGTATTTGTTTTTTGTTTGGTTTTTTTTTGCTTTTTCACGGGTTACAAACAACTGACTGAAGAGAATCAGAGCCAGAATCTACAAGCAAATGAAGGACCCAGACCCACCATCTTGCAGCCAGTACTCCATTACAGAAAGACTTAGTCTTTGAGTTTAATACTTTCTGCTGAAGTGTAGGAGCAGTATTGGTCATTGAAAGTAATTGTAGTTAAACATTTAGAAATATTCTTTTGAATTCATTATTATCCAGGTACAGTATCCAAAGCTTTGATAAAACTCTCTGTTGAGAAATATACAGCTATTTTTTTCCCTTTCTTTTTTGATTTGCTTTCAATCAGGCATTGTGGCTTGACCTCTACTGCATGCTATTAAAATGCTTCATTTCCCAGCAAACAGAAAACTTTTGTCACACTCAGGGAAGGCACATTTGCCTGCTGTGAGCAGAAAAAACAGCAAGCACTTCACTTTTGACACATGCTTAACAATAATATTCTTGCTGTCAGTTGAGTTCATAGTTGGCAGGTGCCTCCATAACAAGAACAAATAAAACTTCTCCCACAACTGACACCTTCAGAGTCAGCACATGTCTAAAAAGACAGGAGTTATCAATGTACAGAATTGCCAGAGGCCTCCCATGCCAGCATTACTGGCTGCAAAAATGAGGGGAGAGAAGTGGATGTCATCTACCTCGACTTGGCAAGGCTTTTGACACTTTTGTCTCCCCTGACGTCCTCATAGATGAGTTCAGGAAGTGTGGGTTGGAGGAGTGGCAGTGAAGGAGGCTGGGAACTGGCTGAACAGCAGATCCCACAGGGTTGTGATCAGTGGTAGAGATTCCAGCTCGAGTCTTCAGTCAGTTGTTTGCAACCCATGAAAAAGCAAAAAAAATTCTCACACCAAAAAAAAAACAAATGCAGAAAAAGAGAAAAAAAACAAATGCAGAAAAAAAGAAAAAAACCAACAAACTAAAAGGTTCTGTGTTATTTAGTTAGAACTCCAGTATATGGGAAAAAGAATTAAAAATTAGTACTGGGGAATAGGCACAAATTGAAACATGGGAAGTTCCACCTCTGGATCAGGAAAAAATTGATTCCTTTGAATGAAGGACAGCACTGGAAGGCTGCCCAGAGGGGTTGTGGAGGTTCCTTTTCTGAAGATATCCAAACCTCACCTGGATGCGGTCCTGTGCAACTTGCTCTAGGTGAACCTGCTTTAGCAGGAGGGTTGGACTGGATTATTTCCAGAAGTCCCTTTCAGCCCCCAAAATTATGTGATTCTATAAATTCCACCTTACCACAGCACAGGGAAACTTTTACTGCCTTTTTTTTTCCTGTTTTGCTACTCCTGAAAATAAAATCAGGAAAAAAAAGGAAAAAAAAAAACCAGGAAAAAATCACGAAAGTTTTAAAATATTATCAATTTATTCTAAGGGTGGGGGTTTTTCGTCTACAGGAGATAAAATCACTTTTAAATCTCCAAGATTTGGGATTTCAAACAAAACAGTGTTCAAAAATTTTCTTCTTTTTTTTTTTTTTGTATATAATAACTGTCACTGTAGCAAAATTAGGAAAGATTACAGCACTGTAAAATATACTGGAGCAACACATTTTACATGAGTTATTTACAACACCATGTTGGAAAGGCCAGGTTTCAAAGATGTACAGGCTTCTCAATATGCTCTGAGCAACTGAAGCATGTTATTAAATTTTTTATATTTTATACTTAGAGGCTTCATGATGTTTTTCCTTTCTTTCCATAGGGATTATGCAGTATAGGAATATCCACTAATTCTTGGCAAAGCCATTTAAACAGCTGAAAAGTATTAGGGTTTTTTTCAAAATATTTCAAAATGCAAACCTGTACACTACAATTAGGTGCAAAATTTCCAACAATGGAAGCCCCTCCAACTGCTCAAAACAAAAGGAAAACAAATGATTATGACTCATGCAAAACTATGAAAAAGTGCAACTTATATGGATGGTCTCCCGAAGGAATAGAACATACCTTTTGGAAACAGCCTTTTATTTAAAAAAAACCTGCTCCCACAGCTTCCTAACAAAATAGAAAGCTCGTCAAGAAGAGAAATGCAAAATTGAACAAATAGTGTTTGTATGTTTGTATCTAATACTTCTCTTCATTAGTTATTCTTAATTTCGCATTATCTGACTGGTATTGTGACAAGACTTGAAATCTTTATCTGGCTGAAGCAGAAGTGAAGAACACTGAAACATTTTTTCAGATGATCACTCATCACATACCAGAACAAATTTGTGAATCATCATGTACAAAATATATCAATAATGTATGTGAAATATGCACTTTTTATTACATACATCAGAATGATTTTGCAATGTGTATGAGTAACTCTGTTTCTTTTATTATTTAAAGTTAACATACCCCTCTTCTATAAAGAAAAATATTAATACATGAAAGATGATTTTTTTTTTTGCTGCTAAATATGAAAAAAAAGATTATGTTTGGCATTGTTGCTCTAATCAATGAGTTACTTAAATCAAAATTTGGAACAGTTTTATATTCTGAGGTAGGTGCCTGAAGTTATGCTGCTAGAGACTATCAAAAACTGTGTCTTTGCTTTTAAGCATGATTTTTTTCATATAAGGCACACACATTATTTAAGATCCCATTAGTATTAAGAATATTATTAATTTTTAATGGATGACAAAATTCCTCTTGAATTGCTTTAGTGGAAAATGTAACCTAAAGCAACATTAGTATATATTTCCAAATATCAACATGAGCATTTTTTTCATCTCCAATACATACATTATCTGAGAAAATTCTTTCATATGTAGTTAACTGTCTTGGTTCAATCAATTAATTAGTACATTATATAAAATATTTTTCAGGCAAACCCTTAGGCTCATTCTCTTTTGGGAGAGTCACCTTTGCCTTTTGGGTAACTCAGTCAAGTAATATTTTTCTCAACTTTCTTTAACCCTGGACTCCAAATGAATTAACATCTTGTTTTGGAAGTCTAGACAGACTTTGCTAGAGGTTAAGGCCATAAATTCCTCTAAGACAGTTTATATACAAAAACCTTCAAAACATGCTTCATAAAATACAACTTATATCAAAAATTGCTGTTAAATTATTTCTGTGCATATATTGATTTCATTACATTTTGTATAGGTTTTATGTGCTGACGCATAAAAATTTATGCCAATATATTACCAAATAGAAAAATTATTAATCAGAAATGTGATACTGTGTTTTCATTAAACTCTGTGAAATATAAATTACAGTTTTACTTTGTATTTTAAAAGACTATTTGAAATAGAAACTAGTAGAAAATTTTATTTTAAATAATCTGTTCATATACAACAAAACCCACATATTACTATCTAGACCAATACATTTAACATGCTATCACCTATCTTAATAATAAGTGATACTTTTGTAACACACAATTTCTGTTGTACAGGGACAGATTGGTTACAAGGAAAGTCACCACCACGAATATTATGGGAATCATGTCCAGCACAAAATTCAATTGTTGGAAGGTAAATAGGAAATTAAGAAAATGAATCTTCCCTGTCTCAATATGTGTCTTTAGTCTTTAACATAAATTGGCCTTCTCTGAAATGTTTTAGTTGTGTTTTAGACACAACCTAACATCAATATTTGTGAAGGTTTGTGTAGGGCACTATAAAGACATTAAATGAATTCCTGCAGACTAATACTTTCAATAAAATAATGAATGGAAGACAAATAAAATAATGTAAAACTTTTAAAGTATTTATTGGTTTGTCGCGGTCCGAACGGGGGACAGGACACAAGGAAAGGTGCAAGCAAAGTTCTTTATTCAGGCGTGCGCCCGATTCTTATCTGTCCCACCAGGGAAAAGGGCAGAACATAGGGTGGCGTATCAGACAGACAAACAGGGGAGCAAATCAGAATAGGGCACAGGCAAAAGGGGAATGCTGAGAACTGTTTCCATCCTGAATCGTGTTCCCTCACATTGGTTTACTTCTAATAAATAATGGAAGTCATGTATGGTCATGCCTTGTATGATGAAATAACTGGCATTGTGGACAAAAAGACATCAGTGAATATGTTTACTGCAGCTTTTAACTCAATATCTATTAGCAACCCTGTAACCAAATATAAGCAATGAGATATCAGTGTGTGAACTACAAAGAGGAATGAAAAATGGGATGAATAACGGGCTGAAAAGGTCATTATGAAGAGTTCAAAGTCCAGCTGATGTATCAATCCATACCTCTCATACCGATATGGGGTCAAATAGTTCAAATCTTAGAATCACAGAATGGTTTGGGTTGGAAGGGACCTTAAAAGTTGACCTGGTTCCAACTACCCTGCCACGGCCACCTCCCACTAGATCAGGGTGCTCAGAGGCCCACACCCACCAACCTGGCCCTGACATTTCCAGCAGTGGGACATCCACAACTTCTCTAATCACCTGTTCCAGGGCCTCACCACCCTCACAAGTAAAGAATTTAAATCTTCCTGACTTCTAATCCAAACCTACCCTCTTTCAGTTTGAAGCTATTCCCCCTTGTCCTACCCCTGCAGTTCCTGGTGAACCATCCCCCTTCAGATATTGAAACACGATGAGGTCTTCACACAACCTTCTCTTCTCCAAGATGAACAGCCCAAATGTCTCAGCCTGCCTTCATAGGGGAGGTGCTCTAGTCCCCTTATTAACCTTGTGGCCTCCTCTGGACTCGTTCCAACAGGACAACATGTTTCTTGTGCTGGGGACCTCTGACCTGTGTGCAGTACTTGAGGTGGGGTCTCACAGGAGCAGGGTAGAAGGGGAGAATCACCTCCCTTGACCTGCTGGTCACACCTCTTTTGATGCAGTCCAGGATGCAGTTGGATTTCTGGGCTGTGGGTGCATACTCTGGCTCATGTTGGTTTTTTCATCAACCATCACCCCCAAGTCCTTCTCCTCAGGGCTGCTCTCGATCTGTTTTCCTCCCATCCTGTACTCGGACTGCCCTGACCCGGGTGTAGGACCTTGCTCTTTGTTTTGTTGAACTTCATGAGGTTTGCATTGGTCCACCTCTCAAGCATGTCAAGGTCACTCTGATGACTAAAGAAAATGCAGGAAACTCCGAGGCAAGTTAGTTTTGGAAGTGAGATAAGGAAAAGGTTTTAATTCAAGCCTCTAAGGCATGAAATTACAAGACGTGCCCCCCGGGCATGTACAGGTGTTACAATTTATAATATTGTCTGTCCAATCCCAAGTGTTTCCACCCTGTAGCTTTTGCCCTGGTCCATCCCCGTCCCACCCCCTTGGAATTGGGACTGGGGGCTTTTCTTCATCATTTTCATCTTCTTCAGAGCACAAAGGGTACACGGTCACCCAGTTCTTGACTGTACTTTTGCGGTTCAGGCCAAGGCACAAGTGTTCTTAAACAAAATGGGCCTACCTTGACTAAAGACTAAATATTTTCTAATGGAATTCAGGGGATATCAATATGGGAGCATGGAATGGGATATGTAGGGGTTGAGGAATGTGTAAACTACTGTGCTAAAGGGTAAAGGAATAAGGGCTGCTGCTTCTAAAATCTACTTCTACTATATCACTATTTATAAAGGTTATAAAAATTAGAAAAACCAAAAAACTAGAAGAATCTTAAGGCATCACTTGGGGTGGCTTCCCTTCTCTCCAGCATGTCACCTGCACCCAGAGAGTTTGGGGTCAGCAGCAAACTTGCTGAGGTTGCACTCAATCCCACTGTCCCTGTCACTGGCAAAGATGTTGAGCAGTGTCAGTCCCAACACCGACCCCCGAGGGACATCACTCTTTCCTGGTCTGCTCGTAGACAATGGGCTGTTGACCACAACTCTTTCTGTGCAGCCATCTAAGCACTTCTTTACCCACCCAGTGGTCCATCCATCAAATCTATATCCCTCCAGTTAAAAGAAAAGGATGTCACTTGGGATAGTGTTGAACACTTTGCACAAGTCCAGGCACACAATTTCAGTTCCTTTGCCCTGTCCACACATGCTGCAGATCCATCACAGAAGGCTACCAAATTTATTAGGTGTGATTTGCCCTTAGTAAATCCATGTTGGTTGACACCAAATGCTTCTTGGTTTATCATGTACCTTAGAATAGTTTCCAGGAGAATGTACTCCATTATCTTGCCTGATTGACTAGTCTGTAGTTACTTTGGTCTTCCACTTTCCCTGTTTTAAAAATAGGTGTTATGTTTCCCTTTTTCCCGTCGTTGGGAACTTTACCTGACTGCCACAATTTTTCAAAAATGATGGATAGTGACCTAGTAACTTTTTTCTGCTAATTCCCTCAAGACATGCAGATGAATCTCATTAGGTCCCATGGACTTGTGCACATTTAGTTTCCTTAGATGGTACTACTTATACATTTACTATCCTTCAGGATTACCCATAATTTAACTGTATTGTTGTCAGCAGCAAATTTAGCAATTATACTACCATCACACCATGCCAAATGCAATGATGATTACTTCATGTAATGAGTATGATATAGTTACAACATATTCCCACAAATTCTCAGAATCAAATACATTAACTTGAAACACTTAATTTAGACCATGTATTATGCAAATTTTACCCAGTAATGAGATTTCATTTATTGTAAATTAGAGACTACACCTGATCAATCAAATTATTGATTTTTTTTTTTTAATAGAGAACAAGAAATGAAGACAAAAAAGGGAGAAAGGAAAAGCAAGTAAAACAGAAAGGGGATGGGGAGAGAGAAAGGGGAGGGTAGGTGAGGAGGAACACAGCCAGAGGGACAGCCAGAGAGGCTGACATGCAGAGAGACAGGGAGAGACAGAAAATTGAGACAGAAAAAGATGACAGAGAAAGAAAGGGCTGAAGCAACAAAAAGCTACTGATTTAAAATTTGTGTTTATGTTCTATGTTCACAGTGTAAATTAGTTGAAGCAGTTTTGCAAAATAGTTTTTGCAATACAAAGTTGTTCATCAATCAGTAGTCCTGGGAAGGAGGGAATCAAAATTCTCTGATTTTTATTTCCTTTAGGGACATTTCATTTCAGCACCATTCCCTGTAGCTTCTTCTAGCAGCTGTCACCTGTGCTTTATTGCCATAGGGATCTTCACAGTTAGGTGGGAGATAAATTTAATAAAAAGAGGGAATGCAATTACTGCAGTTTTACAAGTGACTGTATAATGGGTCATTAAAAAGTACTCAAACGCTAGAACACGTTTTGGATTTTCTTGCATCCTTTTTTCCAATTTGTGAAGTACTTTATTTACTTTGAAATGCTGTTGAAATGAAAAATTTTGTTGGTGGACCAGTTTCTATATAGGCTGAACCATAGTTCAGTGACAACCTTCCTTATGCCAGCTTAGAACATCCAGCTCAAGTAAAAGTTGGTCCAATTAGACATGATACAAAATCTAGTGTATTCATCGGCAGTCTGCCTAGACAATATCAAGACTACAGGCCATCTTTTGGGTTTTTTTATTTATTTATTTTTATTTTTGGCATACTATTTTCTTGTTTTCCTAGGGCGGCAGTGCAGGTAAATCAGCAGAAAGGCTGACTCTCTGATATAAGTAAGACTACAGTTAATTACCACATCTGGGAAAAAAAGACACAAAAAACCTGTTATGATCTTCCATTTTCAGGAAAAACATGCACTTTTGTTTCATGGTCCTGGTTCTGTGTCATCCTCACGACACAGATGTCACCAATTTTGAAAAACTAATCAGATTGCAGAACTCTGCAGAGCACCAAACATCAAGGCAAAATAGCTAAAAACACAATCAGAGCACTTAAATAATTAGACAGAGAGGTATTCTCAGTCTGAGGATGGTAGATTGTCATATTGCTATAATCTAATCAGAAGAGAGACAATCACTGCTACATCCTGATATATATGTTTTCAAACATACATAAATGTTGTAAAAAGGGTTGTCATGGGACTAAATTTACTTATACGCTTCACTGTTCACAGGATAAGGCCAGAATTATGACACAACTAAAGGAATAAACAGAAACGGGAATTTTAGAGAAAAATGTAGTAAACTTTTATTTCACATACGAAGAGCTCACATGACATAATAGAAGTGAATATTCCAACAAGCACATGGTGCAGCATCCATCCTTTAATTGGGAGTTTGAATAATGTAAAAGTCTGATGGAACAAAGACTAATGAGCTTTAAAAGCAAGAGGGAAAAAAAAATCCCTCGACCTCTGGGACATCACGCTGTTATGACTTCAGTTTTTTATCTACTTTATCAATTAGTCATAATAACACCAATGAGCCAAATAGGAATTATTAAAATTCTTAAGACTTAAGTTTCAAACAAATTTGTGTGAGTTCCTTGTTCTCTGTATAAGTGCAGGAACCTCACGCTTCACAATTACTTCAAACAGGTACTGTGGACTGGAACGAAAAATGGTTCTGGCGTGTGACACCAAGTACTCAGGCATATCAAATGCAATGTAATAATACATTTCTGTTGCTAATCTCAGACCTTTGCTATTGAAAACTCCTTCCCACTTCACAACTAAATTGATGTTTTCACTTATGCTTCATCTAAAGAGTGGAACTAGTGAAAGAGTCTCTCTCCCATGTCAAAGACTGTTGGTCTAAGCTGTATGACAACTCAACTGGAACTAGACACATATTGTCGGGGTTTGGAAGCTGTTAATTCACTTGTCTACCATTGGTTTCTGTGTTGCCATAGTTATTATATTGTCTCCTTGCATTGGCTAGCCAAATGGCCAATCCCCCTTTGGCCCAGCAGCCCTTATAAGCTGCGGGAAATTTGAATAAAGGCTCTTCTTCGCTGCTGGATTCCCTGTGTGCTGTGTGGTCTCTTGTTTCCTGGCTTAAGTACCTCCCCGCCTGTCCCTGCCACAAGGGACGGGCGGCAGGGCGGCGATTCCAGCCTGAAAACCTTATAATTATATTATATTTTATATTATAGATAATATATATTTTATATTATAGATAATATAATTAATATAACTCAAATATAAAAACATAATGAAACACTTTGCCTTATGAAGTTTTCTGTATCACAGAATCACAGAATTACAGAATCACAGAATTACAGAATCACAGAATATGCTGAGTTGGAAGAAACCCATGAGAATCATCGAGTAAGGTCTGAGGCATCCTCAGAATACCTTCTTTGTCATCATAATAATTTTTCTTCACTGTCTTCAATTTCTGAATTTTTCATCAGACTGAGAGGTGTTGGTCAGTATTACCTAAAAAAGTGTTTCATTATGTTTTTACAGTATATTTGAGTTATATTAATTATATTATATATAAAATGAGTTCTCTTAGGCAGCACTGAAACACAGAGCCTGTAGGGTAATCAGAGTCAAAGGCACAAAGAGGCATCCAACAACCTGCAGAGTGAGTTCAATCAAGCAAGTCAAACTTCTCACACAGCACAAAGACAGAAATCACAGTGTGTCAAAAATAAATTATTGAGTGGGGTCAAGGGACAAAAAAGGGAAATACTAACTGAGAAGTGATCAGCATCGTGCAAGAGTTTTCAAACTAATAATAACTAAATTTTAAGTGTATGATTATAGGCCAAGAAAGATTTAGCTAGAAACCACAGTTTATGAGTGAGGCAAAATGACTGAAACACACACTTTTTTCCTGCCACTTTTTCATGGATTATTTTATTTTCTCCTGCTTTTTTTATGCATTAATTTTATTAGCCTTTAAGTGAAAGTACAGTTTTTTCTTTGCTGGGTCTATACCAGTGCACATTATATCTGCCAGACAGATTTATCTAGCCACTAACATTGCTTTCATGTCCATATTTATAAATCTAAGTCTGTATACTTGTGTCTGGATAACTTCATATTAGTATATCCAACTAAAGGGAAGGAGGTTGAAGTAGAACATGCCACAGTAATAGAATACCATTTGAATAGCCATAAGAAAAAAGGCTGTCAAGACTGAATTTTACTGCCCTACACTGAAAAGACATGAAATAATCTTCTGTTTACATTTTTTTTTTTCAAACAGGTGGTAACACTTGACAGTTTCGTAAATCTATTTGACATTTTGCTTTTTCCACCATAAGAAAAACGTAAAGTGAGCTATTTTCTTTTGCAAATTTGTATTACTCTCCTATGATAAAAATGCAAATTTGAGGGAATATTCAAGAATATAGATATTAGTGATTTCTTTCATCAAATAAATATTTGAATGTAAACATATGGAATGTTTCTATAAATTTGCAATTTTTTCAGAAGTATTGGCTTAAAATTTAAGTAGCAAGCATGGTAAAATGTGCATACACAGGGTGAGATGAAAAAGACAATCCGAGGAAATTTCCACGTGGTTTTGTACCTGAAGAAGAAAAGGCAAAACATGAATAATCTCCAATCCATTTCTTATTTAAAACAATTGCCTTTCTACAGCCAGCCTATGTTTCCCTCTATCATAAAAGACTGTGGCTGGCTCTTATCTGAGGTCATCCTTTTCAGGATATGTTCACAGACTAATTCCAAGCTGATGTAGAGGTTAAAAGTGTCTTTACTTCCTTATAAACACATCCATATTTAGTTGATATTTAATGAAGATGATAGGGTACTATTTTTTCCCACGTCTCACTTTCAGAAAAAAATAACTTTTCACATTGTTCTCAGAAATACCTCATTAATTTGAAATAGAACTGAAATAATTTATCAATTAAGTAAACAACCCACAGTGTAATTATTCAGGAATATTTTTCCTCAGCATTACTGAATAAGTCACCCAGTATTTTACAGGTCAGAGTATATGCAATTTGAAGTTCATTTCCTGAAACATGAAGTTCAAGTTGACATTTCATATAGTTCAAGGATGGTTCCCCAAATCTTCAAGTGATGTTTGCTTTTTGGTCCAAGATTTGATTTGCAAGCAAAATACTATAGGAAAGGTGGCTGCAATTGTAGCATTCCTTTTAATATTCATCTTCCAGCAGAGATCATTATGATAAGTTTTTATCATGTTGTTTGGCATATTGAGAGATTATAACTGAAAAAGGTCATACTTAGGTCACATTGGCCTGATGTTGGTCTTAACTGCAATTCTTGCATGCAAAAAGTTAAATAATTGGCAAACGCACACAGAGATATAAAAAAAAAAAAAAAAATAGCCCTTTGTGTTCAAGGGAAAGACTAATACAAAATACCATTTTGTTGGCAGATAGTCTTTTGAAGACTCATAGTTTAAACACCTTTCCCTCATCACGTATTTTTAAAAAATTTGTGAGGATGCAGCATCAGAAAATCCTGGTATGGGTGTTGAGCCTTTCAGAGAATACAAAATAACAGGGATGTGGTAATTTTATTTTCATGTTTACCACAGAGAACAGTAATATTTCCATGGACTAGGAGTCTCCAGGTCTTGCCTCATCCCGTAAAATAAGTGAGAACCATGTCTTGAATGACAGTAGGTTATAGCTCTCTAATCTTTCATGTGGCTTTCAGAGAAGTTGCTATTTAAAGGAAAAATTGAAAAAAAAAATCTTTCAGGGAAAAAAGAGCTTCTTGTTCTTATAGGATTGCCTATCTTATAGGATTGGGTTTAAAGTATACCTGCATATACAAAAAGTGAGATGAAGAGAGAAAAATGTGAATTTAATTCCTCCAAAGTACATCCTACCAAGCACACCCAACAAAATAGAAGAAGAGGACAGAAGCTATTGGAAAGAAGCAGGAAAGCTTACTGGACCATGTAAAAACATTTATAGTAGGACATATGTAGTAGTAGAAGGTCTCACTGAAATAGTTTTGTATAAATATTTTTGTTTTAAATGGTTCCAGTTCTGGATTATGCTCCTATCACTATTATCTAAGCTCCATGAAGTGCTAAATAGCCATTTGTTCTAGCTGAGAAAATAGTTTAATGTTTTCCCATTTGATATGTATGGTCCCGAGCTGGCATCTAGGTGGCAAATTGGCGGTAAAGTTTACACAGGATTTTAGGACAAAATCCCATTTGAAAACAAAGGGATCAGACACTCATCCTGATGTTCCCAGTACTTATTTTTTCTTGCTCAATTAATATCTTGATCACCAGTAAACCAACACCAAAAGAAACCTTCACATCAGGAGATATGAGGAAGAATGAAAAGGGCAATGAATGCCCTCAAACTATTATAGAGTCTAGAATTCGATTTCCAATCCAAAATCAACCTTTTGATTCTTATTTTTACAACAGATTTTGTTCTTTACTTTGAAATATATATGCAAATGATTTTGATTGGGCTGTATTTTCTCATACCTAATTCAAGAGAATCACAAAGCCTGCGAAATTATATTATTTTAAGGGAATCAAAGTAAATGGTCCACCTGCTTCTTTCAGAATTAATATATTAATCAGAATTAAACTATTTTTTTTTCCAAGTGTTTAAATTATAAAATACAAGAAGGTTAGTGATGCCTCAGCTTTTGAAAACTCTTTAAGCCATTATGGTGATTATCCAGAGCTGAAACTTCTATAAAGGGTTTTTGAGAATTCATCCCAAATAGAGCTGGAGAAGTCTAAAGTTGGAAGATTTTATACTTAGGAATATGTTTTGGAAAGACATTTTGGTGCTGAAGTATGTCCAGAGAAGGGCAAGGGAGCTGGGGAAGGGTCCAGAGCCCTAATCTTGTAAAGAGTGGCTGTAGTGAGGTGGGAGTCAGTCTCTCCTCCCAAGTAACAAGTGATGGAAGCAGAGGAACCGTACTGAAGTTGCTCCAGAGGAGGTTTAGATTGGATACTGGGAAGAATTTCTTCATAGAAAGGGTAATCAAGCATTGGATGGAACAGGCTGCCCAGGGAAGTTGTCGACCCTCAACGTACAGAATCTCAAAACATTTCAAGATAGGGAAAGTTGTCAAGAAAGTGGATTTAACTGGTGAAATTGTATCATTTATAATGGCAAAAAATTTCCTTTTTTTAGCCCATAATGCAACGAAATATATAAACCTTAACATGACAGCAGATCATAAACTGATATTCCTCATTTTATAACTTGGACAGCTACAATTTTGTAAGGAAAAAGATACACTTTTCTAAGGAAAATCCTAATATGGAGGGGGAAAATACACAAGTAGTCTTTTTCCTTTTTTTAAAAAAAATTACGGTTGTTTTATTAGTTGTATGACATACCCAAGTCTTGAATAAAAGTTTTCTTGATGCAATATTCCATATAGACTACATGCCTTCTTTATCTTGGATTTCAGGGTATTCTTTACTAAAGTGTGTCACCTGTTTCTGAGAGCAGATTACTAAAAAAAAAATCATCTCTTCCATACAAAAAGAAAACAAGCCTTTTTTTTTTTTTCTTTCTCTCTGAAAGTTTGTTGTCTCCAGGCTTTGGTTAGAAGATTATAGACTTGACAGAGACATTAGCTATAAGTTAAAGCTCTGCCATTACTGGCCATGTAAAATCAAGCCAAAATTCACAGGAGACATAGCTTGTGCCCAGCTATTAGTTGCTTTCATGTGAAATAATCTCACTACTACTCTGCAGGGAAAGAGTTGCTTTTTTTTTGTTTTCCATGAACCTGAATTTCCTACTGTCCAACAAGGGGTGAAGATTGGTCCCTCTGTGTTCTTATGAACAGTGAAGATGGAACAAAGGGATCAGATTCTGCCATGACTGGAAAAGGCTGACTACAGGAGGCCCTGATAGGTACAGTGGAGGAACAGGTAAATGAAATAAGATATGAGGTGTGAGGATACAGAGAGAAAAATCAGTGTCACTGGCAGCTGATATCATATAATTTCTTCCTGCTTCTCCTTTACCTCATGCATCAGAGATCTGGCCTGTTAGTCTAAAAGTCTTAACACTGACAGCATCATATTGGGTCAAAACAATATATTCAAAAGTGAGGACTATAAGAATAAAGTGTTGCTTCATATACCTACATATCACTTTTTAAATGGATGATCAGACTGCTCCACTCACTGCAGGGTAGAGTAATACCCTGTACTCTCCTAAGTGAAATTTATACAATGAAGAATCATTTATTTAGGATCCTTCATCTGATCCAAGAATGAGAAGATTTCCAAATACTATCACAAAGAAGAAATAACACCATTATCTTCAAAGAATACCTCTTCCACAGAGTTCATGTGGGAAGTTGAGAAAGTTCCCACCAGAGCTACATCAGAACATTTGACCTGTTTTTCTTTCTCATTTGTTTAATGGTTAACATAAAGGCACCATGGTGGCTCTATATGTCCACACCACAGTGCAGACATCAGTGCCACAGTGGTGAAAGGGCTACAGCTGAAGCAGATTTACACCTGAGCCTTCAACAAACCGGGTAAACCCACAACACTCAGGTTATTTAGTAATCTACACGTTGCTGAATGTTCAGTGGGAATTTTCAGAACTAATAGGAAATTTTTGTAGGTCTCTCAGGCTCTTAATGTTTAAAATGTACCAGTTCACTCCAGAAAACCATATTTTTAGAGCACTGATCTCCAAACCAGGTGACACATACACATGCTATTAATTTCAACAAATGCAATAAGGAGCTGTGTCAGGATTTATCTCAAGGTACATAATAAGGTACATCTCTGTCCAAACTGTGTGTCTAATTCTTGCTCATACACCTTAACACTCATAAGGAGTTCTCCAAAGCCAAAAAGGCATTCTGAACAGTCTACTTTGATCATATATTTTCCAGCTTACTTCTATCTGTGTCCATCTTACTACATCTTTCTAGTTTAATGCAAAATGCTTCTTTCTGCAAGGTAAATTTGAAACAGGAAATTATATTATTTACAAAGAGAAACAAGTCTGAAAACCCTATTTGTGTTCCTTTTGATTTTAATAATTATTATTGAGAAATAGTGTTGACACCAATCCCTTTTACAAGCCAGGAGTTCAGACAAAACTTGGATACTGTTCCAAGTGTGAGTATGACTGAGGAGGAGTGGCTGGCTGGAATTCTAATTCAGGCTTTTCAGCTTCATTTGAAAGGGCTTAATCTAATCAATAGGAGTAATCTAAGAGGCTTCTTGTATCTCTCTGATATCAACTGCTGACACACACATCAAGTGCTAAATATCAGATGGATTATGTGAATGTTGCTTAACATTGGCAAATATAGATAGATAGATAGATAGATAGATAGATAGATAGATAGATAGATAGATATAGATATATATAGATATGCTGCTCCTACTCTGTACTCTATCACTTGCAGTAGTGCAGCAGGGTGGCTACAGGACACATGACCATGATTTTACTGGGACTGTGCAAGCTTGCAAGTTAAAAAGGAACCATCACTCTTCTCTCTCAAGACAGATATGGCTCCAAACTCATGAAGTAACAACCTTATCTTTCATCGTAATTATGTTAATAGCAATGAAGTTTGGACAGGTATATTAATTTCTGGTTTTATTTTTTAAAATAAATGTCTTTCAAAATGAAGCCATTTTGCATGGCCAGCCAGCAACCAAACACCAGCTTCTCAGTCACTTCCCCACCAGTGGGGTCAGAGAGAGAATGAGAAAGCTAAAAGCTAGAAAACTGATGTATTGAGACAAAGACAATTTAACAGGGAAGGCAAAAGCCACATGCACAAGCAAAGCAAAACAAGGAGTTAATTCACTGCTTCCCATGGGCAGGGAGGAGTCCAGCCATCTCCAGGAGAGCAGGGCCCCATCACATGTGGTTAATTGGGAAGACAAACACCATCACTCCAAATGTACCCCCTCTTTCCTCCTTCTTCCCCCAGCTTTATAAACTGAGAGTGATGCCTTATGGTGTGGGGTATTCCTTTGGTCTTTTTGGATCAGCTGTCTCAGGTGTGTCCTCTCCCAGCTTCCCATGCAACCACAGACTCCTCCCCAGAGTGGCAGCACAAAGAGCAGAAAAGGCCTTGGCTCTGTGTAAGCCCTGCTCAGCAATGGCAAAAACATCTCTGTATGATCAACACTGAGTTCAGCACAAGTCCAAAACACAGCCCCACGCTAGCTACTGTTAAGAAAATTAACTCTACACAAGCCAAAGCCAGCACACAATTAAAGACGGTCACATCAAACCCATCCCTTCCCTGCTGAAGGAAGGACACAAGTTCCAAGCTCCCAGGTGATTCAGGCTGAAAACAATTGCCTATGGAACAACTCTTTTATGTTTATGGTCAATTTAACATTGACTTCCAGACGTAGATTTAAAACTTACAGACATAGAACACAAGTTTCCATCTTACAAGGGATGAAGGAGCTGGGGTTGTTCATGTTGGAGAAAAGGAGGTTTAGGTGAGACCTTATTGCTCTCTCCAGCTATTTGGAAGGAATTTGCAGTGAAGTGGGTGACAGTCTCTTCTCCCAGGTAAAAAGTCACAGGATGAGAGGAAATGGCCTCAATTTGCACCAGGGGAGGCTTGGATTAGATACTGGGAAAACTTTTTTCATGAAAAGGGTAGCAAAGCATTGGAACAAAATTGTCCAGAGAAGTGGTGAAGTCACCATTCCTGAAAGTGTTCAAAAAACACTTGGATATGGCACTTGAGGACATGATTCAGTGGTGAACTGGTGGTAGTGCAAGACTGACCATAGAGTCTGATGATCTTGAAGGTGTTTCCTAACCTTGATGATTCTATGATTTTATTATTTCAGGTAATTTTAATGAATCAAACTACAAAAACAAATGCTACTTCTTCAGAACATTCAAGTGCCATTCACAGTGAAGTAAAGTGACCTTCTCACAGTGACATTTAAGATGTTGTAATCCAAGGATCTATGCCAGGATGAGAGTATGATTTTGTGTGTGTGTGTAGATAGGCAATGTATCAATTTTACATTTGCTTGGTTCAGTGATTAACAACATCACAGAGCATAAATTTAAATGAAGTCTGGTAAAGGACTGTAGAGTTGTATAATAAGATATAAACTGAGATGCTGCACTTCTAAAACTTTGAACATTTTTTATTTATTTATTTTAAACAAATAACTTTTTTTTTGGTTTGTAACTTACCTGTGGGAGGGGCCTTACATAATTTTTATTAATTTTTATACTTCGCTGATTAAGGAGATTGTTGTATCATACAAAACTTTTATGTAGATAAAGCACAAGGTGATTCATCATTTGAAAATGTCAAGTATTATAAAACTTATTTTTTCTTCCAGTATGATAACTACAAAAGCAGTCACTGCAGCAGATCTTACTGCCCCTTTGATGTCTGAGAAAATGAAAAGGCTGAATTTACATTAAGAATGCCAAAAGCAGAAGTGTTCCAATGTATTTATGAATTAAAGGGCAGCCATTTAGATAAATCATGTTCTTCTCAATTTGAAGCGCATTAAAAGAGGAAGAACTTACTTAGATGTATGAAACACCTTTTTCTCATGAATTTGTAATGCCTTGAAAAACGAAATGTCCAGCCCACAGCTGGATAAACACATCCTGTGGTGGGTGAGCAATTGGCTCAGGGATCAGGCACAGAGGGTGACAGTGGCTGGGGTTCCACAGGGCTCCATCCTCGTCCCTGTGCTCTCCAACATCTCTTCATAAATTACTTGGATGCAGGACTCAAAGCTGTACTAAATTTGCTGATGATACTGAAGTGGAAGGAACTGTTGACTTCTAAATTCATATTTTTTATTAACCACGTGAAAACATCTGAATTACATTATAATATTTTTATCCTGAAATTAAAGCTAAATTGTGTCATTTTGTCAGAGGGAAAGGCACAACAGAAAGTGCAGGGAAAGAAAAAGAAAGGGAAAAAAGGGCAGAGGTGAATAGATTATTTAGGAAAGAAAAAGATTTACATAAAACCTTTTAAAAACAAGAATAAAACCAAAGAATATTTAGCTAGAGTAAGAGCTTTAAGCATCAAACTTCCCAAAAGAGCTCATAGGGACTTGCTGGCCCAAAGACAACTTTTAAGGATGCATATCAAGAGGATGGAGCCAGATTGTTTTAACATTTACAAGCCTTTACACCTTTATATCAATGAAAACTTTAGTTAGAATTACATGAAGGACTAATGTGGCTGGAATTTCATTTGACATGAACTTTCTCTTTTCAAAAAGCAACGTACTAACAACAGCTTTCTATGTGAGATTTGCTAAACAGCTGTTAAATGTTCTTCCTCTTAATTAGAGAGGACATCATATAATAAAGATGCTACAAAATCAATTTTAATTATTTAAATACAAAACATTCATGTGCCTATTGCTAATGAGCACCAATCTGATGCTGAAAATTAAATTGTCTCAGAGATGAATCGAAAAATTAGAAAAAAGTTCTCATTCTTGATAATTTGGAAGATGAAGAGTCTTTTGTATACTAAAAAAAAAAAAAATAATTAAAAAAAAAAAGAAAACAAAATGGAAGGCAAAATAACTTTGTTTACAATTCAATAACTTGCAAATGAAAACCTGATTGCTTTTCAATAAAATTGCAAGTAGTAAATGTGGGTCAATTCTGAAGGTTCTTAACACCCTTGATTTAATGAACTTTCCTGGAGATTTTAAGTGATTAATACAGATGAAAACTGGACTGAAAATTTGGACATTCAAACACATTTAACACATTTTTGGCCAAATGTAATGTGTTCTTTATAATCAGATGAGAGCTCTTTGGCTGCAAGAAAGTGCTTATCTGAATGCAGAACAATATCTTGATAAATATTGACTTTTCCTGATGTCAATCATGAAAAATGAGTCTGTTTTTCTCATTTCGTAGGATTTGATGCATACTAAGATCTTTGCATGGCCTCAAACACACCACAGGATTTTTTTCTTATCCTCCACTCCACTTCCCCCAAGTCATGCTAGACTCTGTCTTCTCTTTGACACAAGATAAACTTATCCATCATGTAATTCCATTACTATCTTTCCTACTTATTCTACCTTACAACTCCATAATATTACCGTACAACCTCAAGTTTATACTTCTCTGGGGAAAGTTTTTTGCTGCTTTAGTGGACATAAACCCTGCTTCTGGTCAAATATTCACCTTCACATTCCGGGGGAGAGGAGTAAAGGAGCAATGTTTGATCACAGTGAAATGTTTTAGTTCACGTAGTTGCACAAATATAAATGAGCCACATAATTTGGCTTTCAGCTTTTATGGTATGTGGCGTTTCTATATTTGATTGTCTCAGTGTTCCACAGCTGTTCCATAAAGTAAACTTAAACAATTCTCTCTTCAAATCCATTCTCTCACCATTTATATATTACCCTACAGTCCACCACAGCACTGTAGAGCAAGAAGACAAGGAATCTGGCTCGGAATTTCCTATTTTTAATGTCAACAGTTATTTCATTTTGCATCAAGGATTTTCTCTAGGAGTGTAAGAGTTTTCATTTAAAGATTTGGCTCATTGACTGTTGAGGAGTAATAGAATTTCTCTTACTGAATAATAATAACCTTTGTTGGTAAGGGGGTTTGTTTCTTCTTTTTTTTTTTTAAGTTAATTTGTGGTTACACGCAGCAAAGCAAAGGTTTTCAGTTTATCTTAGTGTTTTGCTTCATTTCCTTTGTATATGCTGACAAACAGATGTGTTGGTGCCAGGTTCACACATCAGTAATGTTACACAAAATATTCCAGCAGATCCAACACCAGGACTGAGGAATGAATCTGTGGAGCTACCGAGGTCTTTTGAACGCATAAAGAACTGGATTGTTTTACACCATCTCTGTCTTTACGATATTGTTTTTCTTTTCAGGCATCTACAGTTCTTACTATTTTCAACATTAACAAATAAACATTTTTTCCCCTATTTTATAGCTTATATTTTAAGTAGCATATGCCACTATAAATATTATGAGAAACCATTGATTTTATGGTGATTACTAGGTGTTATTCTTTATAGATAATTTCTTCTCAGATTACAAACTTCCCTTGACAGGAAACATACTTGTTAAATGTTCTTTAGTGACCAAACAAACATCAAACAACATAATTAATTAATTATAAACATAATGTTTGAAACATACATCTATTTATTTCAGTTATTCATTCAGGTATATACTTAAGATCCCCAACCATGGAATTATTTACAATCTGTTTAAATTTGGTCATTAGTGTTTTCTCAGGGGATAAATATCTGATCATGTACAGATTTTTTTCCAAAGAACCTATGTACCTGAGGACAGGATCTATGATTGTTTGCATACTGTACTATAAACGTCCCACAGGTGCTTTCAATAACAATAGCAACAAAAATATTATTGTATTTCAAAACCAGAAAAGATTCTGTTCCTCTTCTGTGCTGTCACCCTACTTTTTCCATCAACACTTCCTCTAAAACTTAAAATGCACACTGAGCTTAAATTTTCTCATTCAGAGCACAGCCACCTTTAAAATTATAGCTCAACATGAGAGAAGAGAAAATTCTGGAGGAAAAAGCGAAAAAACAAACAACTTTTGCACAACAACTTTAAATGACGCAACTTCACAATGGAAAAGTTCTCAGCAGAAAGAAGATATAAAAGTCTACTAATATTCTACCAAGAAAAAAAAATAGCTCCTGAGGAGACCTACACATCTTATTTTTCTCATTAGAGTGACCTATTCCCTGACCTGTGACTCTTTCATTCTGAAACTAATGAGGAAGGTCTTAACTCATGAAAATAAAATGTGCTTCAAGCCCCAAGGTACTGTTTCCTATTTGGAACCTTTCAGGATTATTTCTTCTAAATTTGCTTGAAGGAAACAAAAAGTACTCCTTTCTGTTGCAAAACAGGAAAAGAAATACAGTAGTGCATAGTACATGACATCCCATTGTACTGAATAGTCAGCTAACTAACTTTCAAAGAAATGTGAATTATATTGAAAGGTTGATATTGTCTTTTTATTCCTCCCCACATTGCATTTTTTTAGATTTTTTAAATTAGATTTTTTAAAAGTAATCTGAATAATGAAATAAAAATCAACCGTTCTTTAAAATGTGTTAAAAGCTCAGTTTTACTTCTTTTACTACTGGTGCTGTCTAACTGATGCATGTAGGTTAAATTCATCAACAGTGGTCATGAATACAAACATGAAAGCATGAAATATGTTGCTCAGACAGAAAATTTTTATAGGACGTGTGAGCGAAAAAGTAAGAACAACAAAACACCCTGCATTTTGTAGGGTTTTTTTATCATGTACAAGTTAGACTACCTACATACTATCTTTATTTTATTTTACTTTACTTATTTCTTTATTTTTATTATTTTTATTTTTAATTATTTATTTTATGGAAAGGTCAGCCTGGCCTTTCCATGCAGTCTGATATTAGTCCTTTTAAAGGGCTTAAAAAGCAGTGGCATCAGTCAAAGATTGAGTTGAAACCTTGAGTCGAAACCACTCACCCACCTGTTCTCTTGTTCACTCTTTATACTAAGTGTTGTGAGAGAACTAATTCACATTTTTGTCACAGAACTGCGACAACAACATCTTCTCTACACACAGAAGAAACCTTTGCCTCTGTAGTACAGTGTGAGTTTGTCAGCAGGTAAAACACACATTTTTAGCAACAGACCCAGTTTAATGTCTGCTCCAAGGCGCTAAACATGGCAACTGAATCAAGGATTTGACCTGCCAAGCAAGCAGTATGTGTGAGTAGCTATGTGTGCAAAATTACTGTATGAAAGTGCAGTAAGTCTATTTAGTCATTTGTGGCTATCACACAGTTGTTTCTTTAAGACCTTACATGACTGCAATGAGTTCCTCTCAAAACACAGCTTGTTCATGGTCAGTGGTGACACCAGAATTCCCAAATCTCCAGTAGTTAGATGAGCTAGAAATACTGGCCAGCTGTGTTAAAAAAAAAAAAATAATTATTTGAAGTCGATATACCCAAGGATGCAAAGATCAAGAGAAAATTTCTCAAAATTACAGGAAATAGCCCACATTCTTTAATCAAAACTTTATCTGTTTTTACCAAGTGTTTATGTTCTATTACCTGTTTCTTCATCTGTAAGTGCTAGCTTTAAAAACAGTACTGGCATTTCATGCAGCACATTGTAAAGTAGAAGCAAATATGTGATAACCCTCAGAGGCAGAAATGGAACCAAAATAAATGTTTAGTTGTCACACTATTTCCTGAAAGGCTCCTGTTCTTGTCATCCCACTGAAAACCCTCTTTATACATATGGCAGATAAAGAATACTACATCTGCTCTACAAAAGTGCACTCTATACTCACACAAATGTTCATTAGTAAATTGCAGAAATGCTTTGACCTGTCCTCTGTTGCCACTCCTGTCTCTCTGGCACATATAAAATACAGGAAAGAACAATGGATGTTCTATAGTTGGAGCAAAACCTTTTTAAAAGTCAGTTTATTCAGTCGATGTGACTGTTGGACAACCTGGACAATTGCCAAGGGCTGGAGAACAATCTCTGTACATAAATCTTTCTTCCAATTATATTTATTTTTCATTCAAACAGTATGTTGAATACCACAACACTGAATTGAAAAGTCTATAGTTCATTCCACCTGCAATTAATTAACTTGGACTTTTTTAGTGTGAGCCTAAGAAATCAGGATTTCCCAGTTAGGATGGAGTTCAGATCTAGAAATCATCTTCTAGGTGCAGCAGACTCAACATCATGGAATTGAAAGATAAACTGAGAAGTTTGCAGTAAATTGATAAAAAATGTGGAAATGAAGAATTCAATATTTAAAGAGTTCAAATAAATCTATGTGTACCTGTGTCTGATCCTGGTGATAAGTTTGGTCCTGAATTATCAAATTTATTGCATCCAGATTGCAGTCTGAAATCACACCAGTTTTTAGCTTGACAGGAATAGCATATCTTATATCTAAATTAAGTCCTTCAGCAAATGAGATTAGAAAAAAAAATATTGCTCCTATACAATAATCCAGGGTGACAAAATCTTTAATTTTGCTTGTGCTCAAGTATTATTAGACTATCAAAAGTTCTACAGCAAGTTTTAATAACTTACCTCAGCATCTGAAGAGGAATGTATTCTACACATTTATAAATTCAAGCTTTTAAAAATGTGTGAAGAAATGAAAACTAATTGAAAACCAAGTTTTTGACCCTGGTATATATTTTCCAGTAGACACTATCATGCAGACAGAGCAGGCCACTTCTTTTTCTTTAAAATTCAGGGTTTATCCATTTTCATGAGAAATGACTCAGAAATCAACAGATATACATTGCATTCCTAAGATTCAGCAAATATTAAGGAGAATATTTCAGTTATTTAACCAGTATATTCATGCAATAGATAAACCACGGTCAAATAATGTATAGAATTTTAAAAAGTTATATTTATTTCTTTTCTGTAATGCAATATTTTCCCTTGAATATTTCTGGTTCTTAAAATGAATTTATAGTTTATACGATGAAAAAATATCCATAAATGTTAAAAATTTATTTACTCAATTGGCACAGCTACTCTAAATGTATCATCTTAGTCGTGTGTATATCAAGGAGGTGAGGAAATAATATTTTCAAAAATTAGTGTCTTGCAGAATAATAGAGAAAAAGTCTAAAATAAAATAGCTATTAAGATATTTGAAGAATACAATTATGTTTTAAATATTTTCAAATACAGTGTAATCTATTTTATTCTTGAAAAGAATACATAAAATACAATGATATTCTAGAATAGTTGAACTATCCTGGGATTCTGTAGTTTCTGATAAACAAACAGCACATCTAAAAACATAGTTTGTTTCTGAAAGAACACAGATCATTGTCGCGGTAGGAACGGCCGTGCGACACGAAAAAAGGTTCCAGCAAAGTTTATTCCAAGGAAAAAGCGGAACGCCGGGGCTGCTTTCACAGCCCCTTAAGTACAGTTTTTGCACACACGTAATTCACACGGATAGGACAGTTCAAACTTTCACACCAGAATTCTTACATCTAATAGGTGCATTTTCTAAGCTCTACTTTCTCACAACAAGTTTGTTCTTTCTCAAAACAGCCCAGTTCTTTCCCACAACAGTCCCGAGCACCTGCTCTTATTTTTCTCTCATGCTGATGTTTTTCCCAACCACTCTCGTTCAAAACAGGTCCCTGTTCTCATGAGACAATGCTCCTGTTCTCATGAGACAGTGTTCTCTGTTCCCACGGGACAGCTTCCTCAGGATGCATCAGTACGTTGTCGGGATCAGGGCCTCCATTCTCAGTCCTGTCTTTCAGTCCATCTCAGGGGTATACTTTGATCTGGTCAACATCGATTGCTTCGTCAGTATGTGCCAAGGTGCTGACAGACCCGCTGTCCACCCCGACAGATCATAACAGTTATTTGACCCTAATTTAGTTCAACAAGAAGAAAATGAGCTGAACACCAACCAGGCATGTTATTGGAAGGAGTCTAAATTCCTTTGAATATGAAAAGAAAGCTAAGCCAAAGCACAGTGACATTTATATGCATAATCTCTTCTAGAAATACCATGGAATTATTTTTTCTCTGTGTTTATCTGATTATTTTTTCCCCATCATGAATGTGTAACACTGAAACACTTGTAGATTTGACTTTTTTTTTTTAATTATACTGTATTTTTGGATTTTCCAGATGAACAGTAGAAAGTCCAGTAAGGTTTACCATAAATTACACTGCTCACCTTAACTAGTGAGGACATTAAAGTGCTATTAGAATGCTTAAAACTATTTATTCTATTCTATTTTATTCTATTCTGTTCTATAAAATCATAGAGTAGTTGAGGTTGAAAGGAACTTCTGGAAATTATCTAGTCCAACCTCCTTGAAAAAAGCAGTGTCAACCAGGGCAGGTTGGTGTCTCAAATGTGTGTAACAACTGTGAAAAGCTGTGCTCATAAAACTCCGGCCCACATTCTTAACATCTACCAATGACTCCTTCACAGCAGATCATGCACCACACATGCAGGTCAAAAGAAAAAAAACAATATCCCCAGTAACACTGAAGAAAATATAGTTCCTCAAGTCAAGTTTAATTGGAAATATGCTTTAAAATATCCTGGGAGTTCCCAGGTTAAGTGCCCATGCAGCTCATTTATGGAGTTAAAATTCTCAATCAGGGATTTGATTCCTAATGACTTTGCTTTACCATCAGTGACTGTGTCATCAGTTGAGACTGCCATTAAAGACAGGAGGAGAATATAACCTTCCTTCTAAATTGTCTGTGAACTTCGTTTAAAACACCTCTTCTCAACTCTTTTACACTGCTTTCTGCAGATAATGTTACATTATGCAACCACAGTAAAATTGATACCAGTATTGTGGGCAAACAAAACTATTTTATCACTGCAAAAGAATTAACTACGTTTTTTATATGCCAGTATTTAAAACAGCCTGTGATCTTTTCACCTTACAAAACCATTGTAAATATAATGCCTAATTCAGTGTGATCAATTGCTCTGTGTTTTACAAAATCCAAGTTAGTGTTTCTGGTTTTTATGCAAAAGCTCCTCTCTCAGCCATCACAGTCACTGCAGCTGCTATCTGAATTTATTATAAAAGCAGTTATTCTACACTAATTTTAGTGACAGATCTTGTTCTCTTTCTAGGAAGAGTCAACAACCCTGTTTGAAGATGATGAGAATTATGAGAATTGATGTTGGGAAAACAGATACCTCAGGTATAAGGGAATATTTTAACAGAGGTTTTCTACTCTCATCGAACGTGAAATGAAAAAGTGCCTTATGACAACTCACAGGATCACAAAAGTCTCAGAACAGCTGAGATGAAACAAATTTCATTTGCACGTATTAAAATATACCACAATTTTCTTGAATGCCCATGTCTGGTAAAAAAAGGAACCTCTGTTGCATATGCATTTCAAACTGTATAGAATTAACAGCCCATTAAAGCTGGTGTGTGGACAAAGTCTGAACCAAAACCTAAATATTCAGTCATGCTACTGCACTATTTTCACACAGTTAACCTATCACCAAAATGAACTTCCATCATTCTCTCATTGCCTGTTGTGGTGATCACATGACATTTCTGCAACATCAACTGCTTCTGTGGCAAAGTGACATTAGAAGTGCACTGAACTGCTTCACCCTCTTTTAACATGATTTATTGTGTGCACACTATCAGCACACCATTGCTACCTCTCCAGCAAATACCAAGAGGCACTGCATAAGTCACCTGTGTACCAGCCTGAGGAACTCTGAAACAAGCCTAATTAAAAAAGATGTAAGATGTTATTTCTCAGGGACATGAAACTGCTCATCTTCCATAACTCTTGGAAGAGGAAGGGATGAACATTACACCAGTCTCTGCGAATCACGATGCACTGACATTCTACCAGCCTTTGAAATATAGGAAAATCTTTCTGTTCCAGTAGATTATATGGGGTGAAAAAAGTCACTTATCTCAGTGTTTCTCCACAATTATATCATTTGAATTATTTACTGAAGTAACTCATGCAGTTGGTTATGCCTGTACTCCCAATAGGTGCTCAGAACACACTTTGCCTCAAGGGTACCAGTGCTGCATAAAAACCGTGTTCTCAGTGGCAAAATGTTTGATGCACATAATGTACAGTTAAGTCCTAAATCTGTAATAATAACACTAAATACCAACGTAAGCACTTTTGTGTATTTGTTTGTATGTACACATTCCATGCTACTGGAATCATGTCCCACGTTTGTGACTAAATCTGACAAGTTTTCCGAAGGTCAGTGTACAAACTAACTGATTGTGAATAACTCATAAGACAGTTCAACTCCTGGGTCTGACCATACGTGGAAAAGAGAGAGAATGCCTGGACAGCCTCCTAAAAACTGACCAGTTAGGGGGAAAACCATTTCTCCAGTCAAACCCCAAATGCAATCACTGCCAAACAGCTTTATTTTATCATTATTAACACTATGAAGGACTTCTAACACAAATTAATCAAATCACTGTAAGTTCAAGAACAATTAACAATTCCCAGATAACAGGCTTCATCACGTGAAAGAAACAGCCTTCCAGATCTTTCTCTCTTTAGAAAACAAGATGATTTTTCTTTTCTTGGCAGTACATTTGGTGTCTGTGGCAAGGTGCTGTCAGTGTGGGTGCTGCAGGGTGGCGTCTGTGGGAAGACTTTATGCGCTGTCTAATTCAAGACACAGTTGGTTCCAACTGGCTCCAATAGAATCACCACAGGACAGAGTTGAGACCATCAGTCACACGTGGTGCCATCGTAAAAACATGTTTAAAAAAAGGGCAAATAACACCAGACACTGAAAGAACAAAAAGAAGTGAGAAAGAGCAGACTGAATACCAAATTCAGAGCAGGAGGAGGAAGAACACCATGATGGAGAAGATCTCCACAGTGAAACTCGTGGGAGATATATACAACTGCAAAGGGGTATTCCTGAGGGAACTGCAGAATGTGGAGGGGCCACACTGGAGCAGAGGAAAAGTGTGAGGAAATAGCAGATGCAGAAAGGAATTGCAGTGCTCTGACTGTAAATTCCACCCTCACCTCTTGAGTGACCTCACCCCTCGGAGTGAAAAACTGCGAACTGATATATATTTTAGCAAAGTTAATACACTTTCATAGGATCAGCTTCACTGGCGGGAAGGAAAGGGTTTGGTTTAAAGTTTTTCCTTCTGTTTCTGACCGTGCAAAAGTAATTCCTTATTTATTTTAATTGGCAATAATTTAAGCTAATTTTCCCCTAGTTGAGTCTGTTCTGGTAACAGCTGTCTCACTGCCTGGTGAGAGAGCCAGTTAGAGAAGGTAACGAGGCTGGGGAAGGGACTGGAGCACAAGTCCTATGAGGAGAGGCTGAGGGAGCTGGGGCTGTTCAGCCTGGAGAAGAGGAGGCTCAGGGGAGACCTCCTCACTCTCTACAACTCCCTGACAGGAGGGGGGAACTAGGTGGGGGTTGGTCTCTTTTCCCAGGCAACTCTCAGCAAGACAAGAGGGCTGGGCCTGAAGCTGTGCCCGGGGAGGTTTAGGTTGGATATTAGGAAGAATTTCTTTCCAGAGAGGGTGCTCAGCCATTGGAATGGGCTGCCCAGGGAAGTGGTGGATTCTCCATCCCTGGAGGTTTTTAAGATGAGACTGGATGTGGCATCAGTGCCTTGGCTGGGAACCACAGTGGGGTTGCATCAAGGGTTGGACTTGATGATCTCGGAGGTCCCAACCCATCTGATTCTATGATTCTATGATCCTACCGGACCTGTTGTTTGCAAACAGAGAAGGACTGATGGGTGATGTAGAGGTCTTTGGCACAACAATCATGAAATGACAGGTTTCATTTCTGGAGAAATAATGAGGGGGATCAGCAAGACTGCCACCTTGGTCTTACATAAGGAAGACTTTTGATTGTTTGGGAGACTGGTTGAGAGAGTCCCTTGGGAAGGAGTCCTGAAGGGCAAAGGAGTCCAGGAAGCCTTGGCTGAACAGAAATGTTTGGCTAGAATTCAGGGAAATAAAGGAGTTTATGACCTCTGGAAGAAGAGGTAGGCAACTCAGGAGCACTTCAAGGACGTGAGGATATGCAGGGAGAAAATAGAAGGGGCAAAGCCAAACTAGAACTAAACCTGGCTACTGCTGTAGGAGAAAATAGCAATATTTTCTATGAACACATTAGCAACAGAGTGAAAAGCAGAATCTCCATCCTTTATGGTCTGTGGCAGTAAACCTAGTGACAAAGGATGAGGAAAAGGCTGAGATATTTGTTTGCCTCTGTCTTTAATAACAAATCCAGTTCTCTTCAGAGTACCCATTCCTCTGAGCTGGAAGACAGGGATGGTACTGAGTCATCACTACAAGAAAAACACTGAGGTGCTGGAGCGTGTCCAGAGAAGGGCAACAAATCTAGTGAAGGATCTGGAACATAAATCCCATGAAGAGTGTTTGTTAGAGCTCGGGTTTTTTTGTTGGAGTCCGAAAATCCATATACTGGAAAAAGAATCTGCTGGATTTAAACAGAAACCTTGGGCTACAAAAGCTGGGGAAAAAACCTGAATTTGAGGACCAGACAGGATGTCACCTGTTTGGAATATCTTGCCTAGATACAAGAGACTGTGCTGTGATGTTATCAAGCCTCTGTATAAAATCCATTGTTGTTTTCCCCCTCCCCGTGTATCCTGAGTATTCTGTAAACATTGGATATCTCTCCCCCACATAAATCCCCAAAAATGTAATCCTAAAATAAGTGGATTTTCCCCACGATGTAAGTGCTAAATCCAAAAGGTGTAACTTGGGTTTTTCCCTTATCTCATCCTTATAAAACCCCCTGTTTGTAATTGCTCCGCCCCCCTATGAATATGTAGACTCCAGACTCTTAAAATATCAGCCTGTATGTCCAATAAACCATTCCAGATTTTGCCCCCATAGCTGGGGGACAGTCTTCAGTCAGGTCAATGTTTTACATTCTTTTTTTTTTTTTTTCTCCTCTTTCAAGGTTTTGTACAGATATTTCACGTTTATCTCAAACGTATTTCCCAGTAAAAAAGATATTAAAATATGTTCCCATCAGAATTCCCTTTTGAACAGTGTGGCATTTTATGTAATTTCAGATTTTAATAAATGAGAAAAAGTATACAGCACGGACATTGAATGCAAGAAATAAAAAGAAAAAAAGAAATACTGAATTTTTTCTTCCAGTGTTGATGAGTTTTGAGCTTGATCATGGACCAGTGGTATTCTTTGGTTTTATTTTTATCAAGTATGCATTTATGTATTTTTATTTTCTTCTTAAGCTACGTAATATTAAAAATGCTTGAAAATATCAGCCAAATTACTTTGGAGGATAAATGCAAATTTCTCTTCAGAAAACACAACTTTTACTTTCTATATCCTCTCTTAAAAAACAAAAACAAAAACAAAAACAAAACTTTTACTAGACATCTGTAATATGTCATGACTATAATAAACTTCTTGATTTTTATCGTGAATTCTAACATAGTTCATTTAATAAACGAGACTTTTTTCAGGTTCTTGTTTCATGACTTACCTATAAATACAATCTCTTCAGTATTCACTATTCTCAGTCTGTTTCTGTTATTTTTTCCGCTACTCACACATTTATAAGAAAGAGTTCTAATGAGAGCACAGGATGGATTTCATAATTAACTATAGAGAATAATTCTAATGAACTCAACTTCATGTGAAAAATGAAAGGTGATTTCAACCTTGGAAATTAGTCTCATCTCCAAAAGCTCTCTCTTGTACTAATTTCAAAAGTGTTAAAAGTTAATGTTAGTACGTCAGTCAGAATTAAATACAACACAGCTTAACTCCAATTCATCTGTGAGGTTGGAGGGATCTAAGCTAGAAAGAGCTTCAAATGTGAAATATTGATAATTTTCTGCCAAACAAAGGATTGAGGAGCATTTAGGGATAAAAAAAAAAAAATCAGTAAAGTCCTGCTTTTCCCCTTCATCACCCCTAAAAATTTAAAGCATAACTAAAAAAAAAAAAAAAAAAAAACCACAAGCAAAATTATTCAAGTTATCATAAATATAAGAATCCCCAATGAAATGACAGGTGTTGTCCCGACTCATAAAATTGTCAAATATATTTTCACATGTTTAGTAGATTCTGCAGGTGGGCAGTAACAGTCCCAATTTTCAGGAGTCCTGAACAGAACCTCACCATGCAGGTAGGATGATAAGAAAAAGAAAACAGCAGAAATTAAAGCAACCATTTACTTGGGGATTTTTTTAATACAAATTTAGCAGAAATTATCCTGTACATTTATATTTTTACTGTCAGACTCGACATGGCTGCTGGGAAGATGACAATGTAACAGAAATAAAGCAATGACATTTCCCATCAAAATTACTTATAATTTATGTCATTGTACAAAAGATTTAGTTGTAAAATATGTGAAGGAAGGTTGCATACTATTGAAATATTTTTTTTTAATTTCTAAATAACTTAAGATTGCATAATATTTTTATTATAAGTATCAATATCACGACAAATCTTATTTGTACTATGTTGCCTTTCTGCAAATACCATAGCTGAAAACACACTGTACTTTAAGGTTCCAGTACCTAAGGAAGTAGTGAAATCTAGCAATGATAACAGGCTAAAATTCATCATCAGTTCTTTCCTGGCATCATATGTTTCTCTTTCAGAGTACACATAATGTATTTACTACATATGATGTCAAAAGTAAAAGCCTGAGATCCATTTCACCAAACAATTGAGCTTAACTCTAATTCTAACAGCGGTCATCAAACAATCTCCATGATAATATTTGAGTGCTTTAATTTTTATATTTATTAATGGTTTGTTCTATACTGCCATTCAAAACTACAGTTCTGGAAACAGCTCTTTGGTTTTATGAATGAATAACTGATTAATTTGGGTTACAGTTGGAGAACTGCCTCCCCTAAAATGCCAGATATTAGAATTGCTATTTCATTTTCTCATAGGGAAAAAAAAAAAAAGGATAAATTGCTGGAGCGTGAAGCCACGTCTAATCCAACAGCAGTTTTGAGTAGTTCCTAAAGCCTTTGTTTAAAATAAAGAAGAAATTTCAGGGATGGATGGGAAAGCAAAATAAATGAAAACTGACATTCATCAGCTGAGCTGTGAATGCAAAGCACACCACAAATCTTTCTAATTGGATGTGCAGAACAGTGATTCAAAAGCTAATGTGGATAATAAAAGCATTGCATCGTAGATATTGATTTCAAGAAAAAACTCTTTAGACTGGTAGCTATTGTCCCGATGTTCAAACTCCCTTTTGAGTTAAAAAGAGAATTTAGGGGCAATTAATGCAGCCACTTTCCATTGCAAATACAAACTTACATTTCAGACATGAGCAGCTTTTCCCCAGAATGTGGTGTCACTATGAATTTAGAGCTTGAAATGGCAAAAACTTTACCTCTCAGACCCAAATATGAATTTATGTCTAATCAAAAATCTAATTCAAGTTACTGATTAAAACCTCTGCATCCAAATTTGTCTGTATAATAGGAATAATTTTGCGGATGTCTTAATGCACAAGAGAAACACTTACTACATTCTTTTTTCATCCAGATTTATACTATAAATCCTTACCATATATTTACAGAGATCTACACACAGCCACCTCTCAAATTTCCTAAACTTCAAACTTTATATTTTGCTAAAACACAAGGAAGCAGTGTTTGAATGTTTATTTTGTTAACTTGACCCTTTGGAAGTGAGTTTGCCAGAAAAGCTCTCTTTTAAATCTATGCCGACATGCATCAATCATGAATGATTAGCAAATTGTAAGGTTAATTTAATATTTCCACTGGGTTAAATTTGGTCTTTGACATGGATGAGAAAGGAATTGGGTAAAAGCTTTTTGACTTTACTGGGCTTATTTGATTAGAAACACCTTCTGATCAAACTGCAGCCCATAAATATTCTGAAGCAAGGTAAATAGAAACAGAGAAAATAAAATAACTAGAGAAATAATCACCATGTAACCAGAGCAACACTAAGCTGCAAGCTGTAAGCCAGGTGAGAAGCAAAGTCAACACAGCAGATGTTGGCTTGATATTTCCAAAGATACATCCTTGTGATTTTAGTTATTATGATTCTGCATGTGGTTGATGCCTTAAACCCCTAATGGTTTTTTTTAATTTTTCTAATATTGATAAGCCTTATAAGTTTTATAAGTAGATTCTAAAAGCAGCAACCCTCCCTCCTTTGTCCCTTGTCCCTTATCCCTTTCCCTCTAGCACCCTTGTTTACACATTCCTTAACCCTCTTAGTCCATTCTATGCTCCCCATATCAGTCCTACTCCTGAAACCAGTAGAAATGTTTAGTCTTTTGTCAAGGCAAGGCCTAGATGGTGGACAGAACAGCATATCAGGGCCTAAACCACAGAATGAAGTCAAGAATTAGGTAACCATGTACCCTTTGTGCTCTGATGATGGTGAAGGTGATGAAGCAGGTGGTCCTGAAATGCACCCCAGACCCATTTTCAGGGGGTGGAGCCGGGGCGGTCCAGAGTAAAGGCCACAGGGTGGACACATCTGGGATTGGATGGATGGTGTTATAAAATGTAACCTCTCAGGCACGGCCGGGGTGTGTCTTGTAACATCTTAGCCTTGGCAAATAAACCCTTTCTTATCTCACCCCTAATTAACTGCTCTGGAGATTTTTTCAGCATCTAAATCCCACGGCAACATGGTCCAAGGTTAGGCTGTGCAGAACCTTTTATCTAAGTTTTTATCCTTTTGAATACTTATCTTTAGCCTGGGTATGTCATATACAATCTTCAGTTCATGGCATTGGTTCTAAAACCAACATCATTTGTGTAGCTCAAAATCATTCTACTAAAAAGGACTTTTACATAAGTCCAGTTCAGAACCTTGAATCATTTTAGACATTTAGATACCTGACTAGGATAGGTAGACTTAAAAGAACAAAAACCAAAAAACAAACAAACACCCCCCAAAACAAACAAAAAAACCTAAAATAACAACAACAACAAAAAAAAAACCAAACCCAATCAAACAAATAAGCCAATCAAAACCAACCAAAACCAAAAAAATCAAACCAGAATACCACTCCAGAGAACAAAGACCTGAATAATTTTTAAAATACATTTCTGAGAAATATTAATACATGAAACCATTAAGCTTTATTTGAGATTACAAATGTTAAAATACTACATAAGGTACATAAACAATTACCTCAAATGAAAAACGAAGGAGCTGGCCAGTTCTGAAACTACAGTAGAAAAAGTCCAAAGTTGAGAGGAGTTGAACCATAATCCCTCTGAGTATCATAAAATATATTTGGTCTAGAAGGCACTCCAAATGCTTTGTATTATATCCATCTTTGTATTAAGTTAGTAGCCTAATTGTCCTGAATTTTAAGGTTTGAAAAGGTGTTTAACGTCTCTGAGTCCAACCATTAACTCAGCACTGCCAAGTCCACCACTGAGCTATGTCCACGAGTGTCACATCTACATGTCTTTTAAATACTTCCTTTACACTATTTCCTGCTTTTCTTGGGACACCAGTGCTTTGTCTCTCCTCTTGTGACATGCAGCCAGGTCACATGGATTTCTACTTTGTCACAAAAGTCACAACTGGCCAGTGCTAACCAAGGACAAGGGCTAGGATGCAAAGTACTGATGTACAGGAGTAAATGTTTATTCATGCACATGAAGTGTCCCAGCAGTACTGGGAGACCCCAAATGTGATTTTTTACATAAGGTTCCAATGGCCTTCAAAGGTTCAAGTGCAGCATGATTTCACTAAGGAGTAACACCACGTTACCAATTACGAGTTAAAGTCTGAGAGCAACTACACTTTTTCAGCATTCTCACCACTGGCCTGGTGATCCAGATGTCCCAGGAGACAGATTTACCATAGTTACTTGTCTGTGATGCCAGACTACAGTGGCCCCTCCACCAAAGATATATCAGAGAGACTGGGATCCTGTCCAAGGGTGTCCTTTATCCTTCACAGATTCACAGACAGTTCTGAGCTTCCAAGAAGAAAAGCCCTTATTTCATGGGCTATGCTGTTATTTAGCCTGTTTTCTTTAATCATGAACAACACATAAGTCTTCAGTAAAATTCTACTAGCTCATTTCCTTACATTACACTGTGTAGTGCAAACTCACATATATTAGCAAAGTTAATACACTTTCATAATATAAAGACTTCTTGGTATAATGGCTAAGGAAGGAAATTTTCTTAATTTGCAACAACGGAAGTTGCTGTAATGTTTGTAATGTTATAACATTTATAACTTGAAGACTTCATAATCTGCAAATGTATTTTGAAGAAAGACTGTTGCCATCTCAAATTAAACTGCCCAAACCACTGAGACTTAAGGTAGGACTCTGACCTGCTGTAGTGTCATTAAACAGCTTTCTGATCAAGGAAGCTCAGGGGTTTTTTTTTTTGCTGCTCCTTGATTTGCATAAAGAAATCTACACCTCATTAGTAAAGATCATCTACTTGAAAACAAAACTTGCCAGGTCTGGAGACAAAATGATGAAAATTATTCCAATGTATATGCATGATCATTCAATGTGCTTGAACTAATCAGTCATAGCTGAATATGAAATGGAACATGAAATAGCCTGTGTTCTGTTAACAGGATATGGTAAATTATAATAGTATGAATAAAAGAGTTTATGCAAATGAAAATTTAATGAAAATAATTATGGTTGAAATTACTGCAGTTTTGCAAAGATGCATTCATTAGAAGATGTTTAGGATACTATTTGAACCAGTAACATCTTTCTAGTATGTGTTTCTGATCAAAGGAATATTTACTTTTACCAATACTGCAGAATTTTGGTGTGAATTTTGCATTAAATGTAGCTCTGCTCACTGCAAAGTATTCTGAATAGATACTGACTCTTTTTTTCCACACCCTGCCCAACTATCACAGAAGGGAACACTGACTTTTACTCCTAGATTACATGGGAACTTTCCATTCCACTTAGTACTTTTGAAAAAAGGTAGAACCATCTAATTTGAATATGTCAATTAACTTTCAGAACTGTTAACTCAAATGTCTGTAGCCACTTTTAGAAAGTGCTGCTGCATTGGTCATGTTGTTGTGCAAATTGCATTGAATCATGTCAATCAAATCTGGCACAGCTTTCACATAGAAATACATTACTTTTATATGAACATTATTTTATATGAAAAAAGTGCTTAAATCCTGTTTATATAGGTAGAAATAATGTGCATAAAGAATTTTCACTCTATAGAAGGTTCATCTTACAAATTTTGAGACAGCCCAGAGCCAGAAGCAAAACTTACATGGCCATAATGTATCACATCCAACTTACTGGTAGCAGTTTTCACATCTCTAAAATGTCATTCAGAGTAAAACACTTGTCAGCATTTGTAAGATTATGGAAGAAAGGCAATGTGCACAGATCTCCAGTCAAATTCAGGTCAATATAGATATTTAAGAATTGGCATGTTCCTAGATTATCTGAGGAGCATTCCTGCTACATTTGGTGTACCATCTGTTAGGGGGTTATAGGGGTCTTGTTTGTTTGTTTTAGTTTGTTATATTTTTTTCCCTGTACTGTTTTAAGACTGATTTTAGGCGCTATAAACCATTTGTTGTGTAATTTTATTCTCAATTTGCAATAGTTTAATTGGTCTGTGCAATACCAGACATGCTGGCCTATGACAGGACTCACCTTTCTTGGTGAGGGAGGAGAGTCTTTGCTCAGAAGCTTTAAAATAGCTGTGATGGGGACTTCATACGCTGAACCATATGTTCTGTCTCTGGTACTTGCCATGTCAAGACTGTGGACAAAGGCATAAATCAAAAGAAAGGTACAGTGATGGGATTTTTTGACTTGGGAAGGCTTGGAGGAGGGGACCAAACTTGACACATCAAATTTGGAAGGATTGATGTGTGATATCATGCACTGTTTTAATGCAGCAGATTGTCAGACATTGCAGAGGTCAGTGTTAAACTGAATTTATGGATCTGCTGTGGTCCTTTCACTCTGAATAGGATGTCTCTCCCTATGAAAAATCTGATAGGAGCAGTCACACAGCTAGTGTAGATGATACCAGATGATTGCTGTTCACAGATGACTATTATGAATCCCAGTACTAGCTCAACAGAAAAGTTATCTGGCTATGATTTTATTTAAAGATTTCATCTGTACTGCACAGTACAGAAGGATTGACACTGTACATCAACAACTGTCTAATGCACTGGACAATCCAGAACTCTTACAGAAAATTCATCAATGCCACATATGTAAGAAATACTGAACAAGGAATACTGACCCTAAATCAGTGTAGTGCTTTGAATAAGTTTCAAGTAAAAGAAAGAAAAGGAACATGTAATATTTCCCTAAACACAAAATGGGACTAAGGGATGAAGGGACCAAAGCTCAAACAAATGTTTGTGTTCAAATACTTCCCTTATCGTCCTCTAAGTGGAATATGTTGGAGCTTTTTTTTATTACTGTTTCCTAAACTTTCAGACTCTCATTTAAAATAGTAAAAATAATTACATCATTAGCATTATGGAAAATAAGGTAAGATTATAAAAACTAGCATGCACAGCAAGAACCGAGAAAGCAGAACTTTTGTTAAAGTGAAAATTTGTAGAATCATAGAATTATAGAATGGCTTGGGCTGGAAGGGACCTCACACATCATCTAATGCCAACCTGCCTGTCATGATCAGGGACACCTTCCACCAGACCAGGGTACTCAGAGCTCTGTCCAACCTGGCCGTGAACACTTCCAGGGGTAGCATACACCTTCCTTTTGCGCCTTATTTCCAGGAGAAGATTCCTGCACAGCTACACTGACCTTCTGCCTCGCCTGCTTGCCTTCTGACATTTTGGAATTGCCTGCTCTGCTGCTCTTAGGAGGTGGTGCTTAAAAAGTGACCAGCACTGACAGACCCCAGCACCTCAAAAAATATGTTTTATGGGGACTTCACTTACTACTTCCCTGAGCAGCCTGTAACAGCCAGTTAACATATATCTAGTATGTGTTTCTGATCAAAGGAATATTTACTTTTACCAAATACTGCAGTATTCTAGGTGAATTTTGCCAGTTCTTTCATGTCCAGAGCTGAAGTTTTTCCAGCACTTTTTTCCAGTCAAACTGTTTCCCTATTGGCTTCTTTACCTCAAGGATCTTTGACTCATCTCTTAAGACTGCAAGTGTGCTCCAGTGCGGCTAACACATATCAGAGGGTGCTCACTAGCACCTTGTCCCTCAGTCTTTGCGTGTCATCCCACAGCTTGCCAGGGAAATCCTGGTCTTGCCCCAGCTTCCCCATCACAACTATTTTAAAGCTCTGCCACCATTCACAGCGAAGGACCACAGCAGATCCATAAATTCAGTTTAACACTGACCTCTGCAATGTCTGACAATCTGCTGCATTAAAACAGTGCATGATATCACACATCAATCCTTCCAAATTTGATGTGTCAAGTTTGGTCCCCTCCTCCAAGCCTTCCCAAGTCAAAAAATCCCATCACTGTACCTTTCTTTTGATTTATGCCTTTGTCCACAGTCTTGACATGGCAGTATGAGAGTCAGAACATATGGTTCAGTGTGTGAAATCCTGGGCCAATAATACTTCCATTATTGTAGTCTAACCCTGCTTTGCTGACCTCAGCCTGACACAGAAAAAGATTTGCAAGCAACACATGACTTCTCAAAAGAGCAGACCATCCCTCTTTTCTCTTGCAAGTCAAAATTAGCAAATCTTGTTCATGTTTCTGAAAACATGTAGGCAGTATTTAATGTCAAAAACTGTAAAACTACCACTCTGCAGTGATTATTCTTTTCTTTCTTTGCAGTTATGACAATTGCACTGTGCACGAGCCTTTGATTTATTTAGTCTCTCAAATGGATCAAAAAAATTGGTCTAGCATTTGCTGTTAAGGGTAATAGTCATCTGTCTGGAAAGCTGAGGCAATTTGTAGCATGAAATGTCTCAGGCTTGTTAGTTCTAACAAGAGAGAAAGATTCAGAACAGTTTTCTTTCCATACTTCTCCTTTAGAGCCTGAATAAAACCTTAGTTTTAATATTGTTCTTATTTGGAAACATGAAAAGTTGACAGTCGCCTGAACTGTTCAGAAGAGATATCTTTATGATAAGCACAGGTAATCACACAAACTGCAGCATTTTAGAACAAGATTAAAGCTGTTGCCTGGCTCTGGAGGCCTTATGGAAATTTTGTTTCAGATGTTTCATTATCTGAGCTCTAACAGCTCTGCAGGAGACCTCAAATTTCTAAAAATGCATAAATAATCAGGAACTCATAAAGAAAGGAGTCACTGGGGTTTTGTTTGTAAGAAACAAGAACATCCTATCAATTAGGAGGGTAGCAATGATACAAATGATAAAACTTGCATGTAATTACTACAGGCATACTGTAGGTTAACACTTACATGTAAAATACATGCTGAGGCAAGTGGTTTGTTTTGTTCTTTTAAATAAGTAATTACCAGCATACTCCTTCTTCTATCTGACAAGCTGTATATATTATTTTCACTTTTATAGTTGTTTAATCTATTGTTAAATTAGATGCCTGATTATAAGGATTAAATTGCATAAAACCTCATACAAACCTCATAATGTTGGCCTTATCCCTTTTTTAAAATGTCTTTGAAATTTCATTATTGTATGAATGTAACACGATTTTAATGAGTGAAACCACTGAAATGGAAGAAAACTAACTACTATGAAACATCTCCAATAGCCTAAGATTGTACTTGTCACCTTGAGCTCTAGGGAATGAGAAACATGTATTTCTATCATCGCAATCCTCAGTCTAACACTACTGCTAATTTATAATATCATGTAGTAGTGCTCTGGACTTGAAGACCTCCAAGCTCAGGGTACACACATCCTCTGTAGGCAATCCACTCCAACGCTTCATAAATTCTCACAGGGTATTTTTTTAATTTTATTTTATAATTTATTTCTTTTATTTTTTTATTTCTTTTTCTCTAGCCTCTGGTTTCAGGGGATGTCAACATCTCTCACTTTCCCATCAAGCAAGTGCTGGAAACGACTGTCCCCATTCCCTTGATGCATTCCTCAAAGCTATCAGACTGCACTGTGAGATGCGCAATGCCTCCTCTGCTCATTGTCAACCAGCTCTGGCCCCATAGACCCTCTTTTCCTCCATAGCCTCCCCCTGGTTTTAGCTTCTAAACATTTGTGAAAGTATGGAATGAGTGAGAGGTGATTTTGTACATGACAGATGGCTGGTAGGAAGACAATATTTTACCTTATGAAGAGCTTTTTGGGCGTCTCTTCGAACGCTTCCATCAACGCTGCCTCCGTACAATCCTAAACATCCACTGGGCAGATTATGTGACCAATCCATCTGTTCTTGAACAGCACAGTCACAAGTATTGAGGCCATGTTGCTGAGAACACAGCTGTGCTGGGCAGGGCACGTCTCCAGGATGAAGGACCAACCACCCCCTCCTAAGATCCTGCTCTCTGGTGAACTTGCCACCGGCTGCCGCAAGAGAGGAGCCCCAAAGAGGAGATACAAGGACTGCCTGAAACAACATCTCAGCCTTGGCCATATTGATCACCAGAACTGGTCTACTCTGGGCTCCAGTCGGGAGGTCTGGAGACACCCCATCTATAACGCTGCTGATGCCTTTGAGAACGCAGCAGGATCACCCTTGAGGAGAAAAGACACGGCAGAAAGAATCGTGTCCTGCAGAATTTCCCCACTAAGGAGTCTTTCTGCTGTGCCTTTTGCAACCGGACGTGTCTGTCTCGTATTGGCCTTTTTAGCCACCAGCGTGTTTGTAACAAACGTGGGTAGAGCCCTTCCCAAATCTTCGTTTGTGAAGCCAGGCCATGATGATGACCTTATGAAGGAAAGCTCTGATTTGTCCTTACCTGTGAGATCATGACCAGCACTGCTAATGTAGGTACTCTCCTGTTCTTGGTCTGTTAGTCACCTAAAAAGTACAGAAATCACTATGCAGTCACTTATCAAAATATTTATATTTTAAGTAAGAATCATTCAGGCCCCAGATTCCCTGTATTTCTACATAACATTTATAGGTCTATTTTTTTTTTAACAGCTTTTAAGATCCAATTGTTTTCTGTCTTTTAGTCTGTTACTCAGAGGTACTCTTCAGTGTCCTTGGGCAAGCAGTAATCTTGAGTATATAAGAGAATTTAGTAATTGACTATGAGTCATGAAGTGCATAAATGCTTTATTTTACAAGGTCATGCTTCTCCATGCATTTTTATTAGCCTGTTTTATAATGTTGATGCTAATCATAGGCAGTTTTTTTAAAAGGTAAATTTTAACTACGATTTTGGTCAAAGTGCTAGTGGCTAAACCTACTACTGTGTGTGAATGATTCAGAATCATAGATAATCTGAAATATACTTAGAAGTAAATGATAGGGATCTGACCCCAAAAAAAAGAGGAAGAAAAAGAGCAATGCTGCATTGCTGAAAAAAGATAAAAACAATGTACCATTGAGCACATGTGCCAAAATTTTCTCACTGGTGATAGCATTATTACAAGCTAGAACATCTTCTTAAAGACTTAGGGTGGGAAAGATTAAAAATAGCTTGAACTTTTTTTTTTTTTTTATGAATTTGGTGTACTTACCAACCATAGTAATCATTTCTGGGCAAGGACTTTGGCCTTGAGGGTTTGGAAATTCTGTCCTGGAGGAGTCTGAACTTTCTTTTTTGTTACTATATGGTTTTGTTCAGGAGAAATTCTGATTTATTTTTTGTTTCAATGTGTTTTCACACTTGCAGGATGGTTGGCTGATGATAGACAGTGATATATAATTACTTTTTTCATCTAATTGCATCTACTCTTTAAACTTTGAAGATTATCAGAAAAAGACAATCATCATAGAGTAAAGGCAGTTTAAGAAAGCGAAAAGGTTTTATCTAAACTACTCTTCCAAAAAAAATATAGAAAAAATATTGGTTGCACTTGATTTTCCTACTAAAACAATATATACTCAGGGAAATACTTGTTCATCTGTTTGAAATGCTGCAAATCTATTGATTGTGATTATTTTACAGCAAAAAGTATTTTTTTTGTTTCAAAGAAAGATCAAAGAAATGCCTGGCCCTCAAAGCCATTAAAACCTGACAACTGTTTGCATTTTTCTGCTGCTGAAAATAGTTTTATTCCTGGCACTACTATATTCCTAGAGCAGTTTTCCTAGGTTGCTATCCTCTGCTACCTGCAATGTGATCTGTTATCTAGACTTCTTGAATGTGTAAAAGCTTTTATTGAAGTGATTTTGAGTACAATTCACATGCAAATTACATGGCAAGGTTTTAGTGTCTTAGATAACTAAAAGAAAAATAAAAGTAATTATAATGCAGCATGAAGTAAGTTCTGCAGGTTCTCTTCCATTTATACTATTCTTCCATGCATAACTCTGAATTTAATGGTTTATTATTTTTCCCACTCTATAGAGGTCCCTTTTCCTAACTTTATAATATGGGTTCTAAAGGGAATTCTACATTTCATGTGTATCATCACAATATATTAATGTAGTTTGGGAACAATGGCAAAAATTCTTGTCTCTTTTTAAAGGTAATGGGGACAATTTTATTACTGTGAAAGCTGTGAATGTAGGTGTCACTTTTTCACTGTGTTGAGTCCAAGGTAAGCTGCTTTTCCCCGGTGCTAAGGAGGCAGTCATTCAGTAGAATTGCGTATTACTCAAACCGGCTTTGTAAATCCAGAAAAAAAAAACAACCCAAGAAAAAAAGTTAAAAAGTAGATTATATGTGCTAACATTTGTAACCAAGAGTATGAAATTAGAGAATTTTTGATATTTTGGCTATAAGCACTAAGGTTGTATTAATAACAACACTTTCCTATGCAGTGCCTTTCAAATAGGAGGATTCCAATACCAATGTCCAAGAGGAAGCAAATTACAGGCACTCTCTATAGCCTGACACACAACTGCTTATAGGCACTGGTAAAGAGGAGTAAGGTGAATGATTTCTTCTGAAACGATATTTTCCTCAAATCAGTTCAGCTTTATGCACAATAAGCACAGGAGTCTCTCTGTCTCCTGTTTCTTTTCTGTGTTTGTTTCCTTTTCTAACCCTATTGCTTTTCCACCCATGTTCTGTCTTCTAATGTACTTCACTATTTCTTAAAAAACCTTTCTCTTCAACCTTGTCACACATTCAGGGTTCTCCGTGTTCCAAGAAGCAAGATGTGATGTACAACATGTATCTAAAGAGGAAACTCAATACTCTTACAAAACCAAATATTAGGATATATTTTAATCAGAATTAAAATATCAATTTTAATATGAGGATAGAAAATGTATCTATTCTTCTTTAGCAGTTTCCAGTATGCTAATGGCCATTGTTCTATTTTTGGAACTTTGCTGGAATACTGTGGACATCCATAGGTAATACACAGTAAGAAAAAATTACAGTTGGGGGAAAAAATCTCTGACAGTGAGAAAAATGTCACTTTTTCAGAAATATTCATCTGGTACCCGTTCAAGGAGAAAAAAACCAGGAGCTTAAAAGTATTTTGTGCTTAGCATCTTTCTAATTTTTCTCTTACATCTTTATAAAATAAACACACACAAGCCAATTATCTAAAGTGGAAGGACCAAAACTGAATGCAGATGTTTCGTCAAATATTCCACCAAATTAAGCATATGGACAGGATGCTAGAAGGCTGCAGAAACAACTCAGGCTTTTTAAAAACAAACCCCCATTGCTGCAGGTTATTGAGGGATTTGCTTCTACTTCTTAAAAATGCCTTGTGGGGTTCTTTAAAGGAATGAAAAGTACAGCTTAAGATGGCCAGAGTAGATTTTTCATGGTATAAGTATCTTTTATATGTTTAAAACATGACATTATACAATACATTTCTGCAGTCCAAGACATCCTTTCTGGTGAGAAAACAAATTTAAGGACATACTGGGGTAAAAATAGAAGTGATAGCCAAGATCAATCATTAAGGATTAAATGAATTCCAGAGGTGCTTCCTACCTACCTAAATATTCCACGATCCTCAGATAAGATAAGATTTATTTTATCTCTATACAACTTTTAAATCTTCAAATACAGGACAGTTCCAATATTAAGGAAATAGTGACTGAAGGACTGTACTTTAGCTAATATAGCTATTTGTGGCCCCAAAAATATGATTCCTTTGAGAATTGGTTTGTAATGTTATAGGTCATTTATGGTTTTGGGTTCCTCTACAGCATAATAGTTCTTTCATAAAAAAAAATAAATCTTTTTATGCTTCACTCCAGCGTCTCATATTTCTTTCTTCTATTCATTTTAAAACTCCTTTTTGGGCTATATACAAGTCTCAGGTGAATTGTTTGGCCTTCTAACAAATGCAATCTCTCTCCTGATTCAGTTTCATGTTCTTACTCTCCATGAAAATCTCAGTACTATTTTCCTACTCAGTTGAGCTCATAAAGATATCTTTTTAAACCTTTCAATTATGTTTATTGCATTTTCAACCTGGGGGACCCTTCAAGGCCTTCTCACCCTTCCCAAGCTGTGGGACCCTGCTCTGCACACAGGGCTCAGGGTGAGGCCACCCCAGTGCTGAGCACAGTGGGATGATCCCTCTCTGGGTGCTGGGGATGCTGTGTCTGATCCCCCCAGGATGGGGTTTGCCCTCCGGCTGCCCGGGCACACTGCTGACCCACCACTGAGCTGCTGCCCATGAAACAGGAGCCAGGCCTAAAAGAGATAGCTATCTTGGCCTGCTAACAAACCCCAATACCTGTGTTGCTGAAAGACATTTTAGGAGCACTGGTTAAGATCATGTTCTGTTCGCTCACTGGATCAAAGGCTTATTAGAAAAAGGAGCAGTACCACACAGTAATAAATTAGGTAAACTAGATGTTTGAATAAGATCTAGAAGGCCCAGAGTCAGGATTTTGCAAGCTTGAAGAATTCAGGTCCCCTCACTGAAGAGGTCAGATTGAGGAAGACGTCCATGGCGACACCAGAGGGATGAAGGCTTTGAGGAGAAGCACCCCACAGTAGAAGACTGGGCATGTCTGGAAAGACTCTGCCCAGAGACCAGCCTGCTTATTAATATGTGTAATAATGATGCACCATGTATCTAAAGTGTATAAAATGGCTTAGTTTTGCACTTGCAAGTAGAGCACGTTGTCCAGCGCTAGCTGGTTTGCGTCCCAACATTGAATAAACAAATACCTTGCTGCCTTAAAGATAAAAAAATGTCTCTGACGCAGTCTTTGGGCCGAGTTTTTCAGATTTTACCACAGCATCCCAAATCACAACTGAAGGGCTGCTCCCAGACATTGTTCTCCCCCGTTCTACTCCTTTGTGTGCAGCAGTGCTCCATCCAGGGGCTGAATTCAGCATTGTTCTTGTTACATTTTGTGCACTGATAATTGCCCAGTGCTCCAAGCTATCCAGATCCCTCTGTGAGGTTCTTGTCCCTCAAGAGAGTCCCAGCACCTTCCGTTTGGTATCATCAGCACATTTGCTGCTGGTGCACTCAACTCCTGCCTCCAGCTCCTGTCTAAACACATAGAATAGAAACTGGGTCCTAGGACTGAGCCCCGAGGAATCTTGGATCCAAAATTTGGCTATGATGAAAGAAAACTTCTAGGTTTAAACAACGGTCATGGTCTACATAAGCTGGGAACAGTACCACTCTTTACTGACCTCATCCCTGTGGATCCTTCCTGCCTTCTTCAAGAGGGTGTGAAGAGACTTCTTGCATGAAGTTATCACATGCCCTGCCCAAGCCAGAGTGTTCTCACCCTGATCTCATTAGACCTGTGTAGAAGACCTATTGTACCTTATCTCTCCCTTTGTGTTTCCCCCTGTAAAATCCCCCTAAGATAAATGGGTTTTCCTGTACAATGTAAGTGCTAAGACTCAAAAGTTTGTAATTTAGGATTTCCCCTTTACCTCATCCCTGTAAAGTCCCTAATTGTAATAGTTCTGCCCAGAGGTAGCCCCACACACTACAAGCCCTGGAGCCCTTCTTCATCCAGCACACTGCCCAGAGTATGCCGTGCAGGACAGTATCAAAAGCAACACTAGAATCAAGAAAAGCTGCATCCACTCCTTTCCCTTCAACCACCAGGTGAGAGACCTTATTGCGGAAGGATATCAAATTATCTAGGCAGGACCTTCCCTTTTTGAACCCATACTGACAGTGGATGATGATTGCATCGTCCTTGAAACACCTTTCAGTACTCCTCAGCATGATCTCCATCATTTCTCCAGGTACTAATTACAAAGTACAGGTCTGTAATTTCCTGGGTCCTCCTTCATGCCTCTCTTGTAAATTGGAAAACACTGGCCAGTTTGCAGCCAGCAGGGACCTCCCCAGGCTCCTCCATCATTTGGCAGATGATCGAGGGGGTCCTGCCATAACACCTACCAGCTCCTTCAGTGCTCTGGGATGAATTCCACCAGGTCCCATGGACTTATGAACAGATACAACTTGTCCCTCACAATTTCAGTGTCCACAAATGGAAGTCATTGCTTCTGCAGTTGTGGTCTTCCCACCCTCTGAGCTGGAGCTCAAGATCTATATCAGTATTACTGAAGACTGAAGCAAGACACTGATGCCTTAAGCCCCTAATGGTTTTTTTTTATTTTTCTAATATTGGTAAGCCTTGTAAGTTTTATAGGTAGATTTTAAAAGCAGCAACCCTCCCTCCCTTGCATCCCTTTCCCTGTAGCACCCTTGTTTACACATTCCTTAACCCTCTTACCCCATTGTATGCTCCCCATATCACTCATAGCCCCGAATCCAGTAGAAATGTTTAGTCTTTTGTCAAGGCAAGGCCTAGACTGTTGGCAGAACAGCATATCAGGGCCTAAACCACAGAACGCAGTCAAAAACTGGGTGACTATGTACCCTTTGTGCTCTGATGAAGATGAAAATGCGATGAACAGAGGGTCCCAAAACCCCCAGACCCATTTTCAGGGGTGGACCCGGGCGGACCAGAGTAAAGGCCACAGGGTGGACACATCTGGGATTGGATGGATGGTATTATAAAATGTAACCTCTCGGGCACGGCCTGCGCGTGTCTTGTAACATCTTCTGCCTTGGCAAAAAACCCTTTCTTATCTCACCCCTAATTAACTGCTCTGGAGATTTTTTTCAGCACTTAAATCCCACGGCAACACTAAATGCCTCCATTTTCTTTGTCTCCTTTTTTGTCAGATGGGCATCTTCATCAGTCCAATATTTCCTTAGACCTTCCCTTGCTATTAAATAATTTAAACACTCTTTTCAAGGAACTTTTTCAAATATGGGGCAAGGAGGAAGGTCACTATTTGCTTTTTTGGTTTGCTTTCAAAACATTTATGAAACCAAAGACAAGAATGTTTGATGGGCTGCTTGGATCTGTCATAGGAAATGTGGTAAAAGTTACAAAAGCAATTAGAGTTGATTTCTGTCATCATTAATAGTTGGCTGGGTTAACATAACATAATCTTTCTTTAACTCAAATACTTCAGGTCTTCAGTGGAAGAAAGACTAGTACCTACTGCACGTGAGTACTCTGTAAAGCATGTACCCTTAGTGGATGATCAGATACATATTTTCCGGTAGCATTTGTTAATAAATGATTGTTTAATCTGTGAAAGTTCTTTACAGCTAAAAAATTTAGAGTGGTTTCTGTTCAATATCTAGAATACAAGTAATAGGTATAAGCCACGCCAGTTTAAATCTATCATTAGTGGAAATAAAGTCTTGCACAAGCTACTTTGCACAGAACTGGGTGAATGCAGCAATTATTTGGCTTTCTAGACTATGATATTTCTCTTTTGGTATTATTAGTCATCCTATACTGCCAAGATCAGACATGCTTGGCTGTCCTTGCCCAGATTATGGTACAGGATTAAATTGCAAATTCTGTGCTTTACTTTGGCTTTTCCTATATTTGTTCCTCTGTCTGTAAAAACTCCCCTGTTGTTTAATATCCAAGGGAAACCATCTCTATATAAATGAATTCTTTAGACTTCCCTATTTCAAATACTACATAGATACAATTAATTCCCTAAGGAAAACTTTAGCCACAGCTTCTTTCTAAATATCTATGAAAATTTCTCTAACCATGCTTTTTTTGAAGAGCTTCATACTTTGCCATTCTTCCCAGATCCCACAAAAATAAATAAATCATGTGATCAGTAGCGTTTCTGGCTCATGAAAATGTAAAAAAATGAAGTAAAATCAAATTCTAATGTTTTATTTCCCAATAATTAAGAAAAGTAATATACTACAGAAATTATGTTCCATACACATGTTTCGAGTGTAAGGGGGAAGAGTATTCTTGGGAACATTGTTCCCATGAGTAAGAAGCTGTGATAAAATTTATTGCAATGCTACTTCCCAAAAAAAAAAAAAAATAAAAAAAAAATTAAATTCCACATTACAATTGGAAAATTCAGCTCCGATTCAAGATATCGTTATATTAGTTTATTTTCCTTCAAGAATTTCAAACATCATTTTATATTTTGCACATGTACTGTTCTGTGGTCTAAAGTTAATTATTTTCTGAAGGAAATATATAACAAAAAACCCCACAATTTTTCTGTGGGAAACTCTTTTCTGGAGAAGAGAACTTGATTAAAGCTCTACAGGTGTTGTAGAGATACTCTCAGCAGATGAAGATCTGCAAAAGTTGTTGTCAAAGTTGAATTTCAATCCTTGGAAAAAATTAGGAAATATTCTCAGGATATATTCAATATTGGATTAATGGTTCTGATGTCTTCCATTGAAACATTTTTTATAACTAAGTGAGAAAGGAATGGAAAAGTTTACAATATCACAGGAATCAATGGACAGGGAACTTAATGAACTTTTAGGCATTCTAAAACACATAAATTTCTATTATCAGTTATTATAATCCGCACAGTCTTTTTTTTTTTCTTTTGAACTATAAATAAATCATAACTGCAGCCATTGCAGTCATAGTTCAGTTTGCTTCACTAGCTGGGAATTTACAATCAATTAATATGAATAGCTCAAGCAAAATACAGTTTGCCTGCTACTGCCGATGAAAGTTTCTTGTAACTGCAAAAAAGAAAATGTTGGCAAGAAATAACTGGGAAATTATCTTTTATATTACACCTGGTTAAATCACAGCAGCAGCCTGCTCTCTGTAAGTTCTCATAGAATAAAGGTAAAAAAACAGAAACAACACATATATATCAGAAAAGTGTGCCTTCTCTCTAAAATGTATGATTGTTAAGGTCCAAATGTTCTTAATATATTTTTTCTGTTATATCTTATCTGTCCGTTTCTAAGCAAACACAATATTACTGTAAAATGGTTAATACCAAAATAATTAAACAGACTAAAAATCTTTATGATCAATAATGAATTTTCCAATTTCACAACAAAAATCAAGGAAGTTATTCTATAACTAGTCAATCAATTTGCTGAAGGACTTGCAAATAACACTCTGAAGTCCAAATACACTATTCTTGAATAGTGTGTTACTCAGTATCAGGCTGCATTTTGAGCTGGTCTATTTCTGATAGATGCCAGAAATGTAATATCTGAAAAAGAAAAAAACAGAAAGAAAAGGATTGCACTTATTATGTTTCCATGCCTACAGCTATGAAGTTGGAAGGCAGCAGCATTGCAGCTGTAGAGTTCAGGTGACAAAGCTTTGTCTTACCATGAGAAAATGCTTTCCTCTCACAAAAGATACAGAAAAGTCTGTTGACTTCTCCTCTTGTGTCCTTCTTTATCTGTTTACAGTTGTCAGGAAAGAGAGGTTGTGAACTGTCATTACAAGTGCTGTGAGTAACTGTGGACAAAAATCACAATAAGATGGATAAAAACAACCCTTGTTCTGAAGTCAAGTAAAACATTGCTTTTCCCAATCAATACCATGATTTCTGCCAACAAACTTGCTCATCAGTTATGCAAAACTTGTGTTCAAACTCTTGAAAAACCAAGTGAGATACGCATACAAATGTACATGACACTTAAAACCAGATAGCTATTAATGATTGCAAATTTACCAATGTAGTGGTTTGGACTTTGTTTTCCCCCAGAGGATAAGAAAAGTGGTAGACCCCAAGGGGTGGAAACCCCTGGAAGTTTTGAATTTCTGTCCAAGAGCGCTCCTGCAAAAATGTAAACATATCACAACCAGACCGGAAGAGAAGAGTTGTAGTTTTGGGTCAGAAGAAGTAGCCATGTTGAGCCACGAGAGGAAGGGGCTCTGAGCCCCTCGGGGCCTTTGGGCCCCCCCAGCCCCAGTTGGGGGCTACAGAGACCTGGAACAGTGTTGAGCTGGACTATGTGTCTGTAGCTGTGAGCTGGAGGATGTTTTCCATCGTGAGTGAGCAGAGACAGAGCAGAAGCGGCGGCAGCGTCCAGAGGTTATGGCTAAAAGCCAACTGATAAGACCTAAACCAGAGAAGGCAGCAGAACAGCATGCAGCAAGGAAGACTCAGAGCTGCTCAAGCCGAGATAGAGAACCGGCAGCAGAGAACAGAACTAGTTTCTACAGAGAGAAAGCTTGGGGGTAAGAACTGTAAAACTCCCCTAAACTTCCTTGGAGATCCCTCCAAAAATGGGGGAAGATGGACTCTTACTGATTAGAAGTCCTAAATGGGTAAAGGAGCTAAGAAACTCGGTCGTCCTGAGAGCTCAGCCAGGACGGTGTGGGAGGTTGGCCTTGAGGGCCCTCCCTTGCTGCAAGCTACAAAGAAGCTCGCAGCCTGAGACAGGGCACAGAGGCCCTTGCAAGGAGCTTGAATCTCCTGGAGATACCAGACCGTCACGAAGACCCCCTGTGCTTCGTGATATGACGTGGGTGAAACGACCTTGTCTGGGGTGACGAAGACCACGAAAGACCCCTCAGTTGGTTGACGACGGTGGCCGCGAGGGGCTTGGATTCCCCCTCGTGTGTGCTGGCAGAGATCCAGCTATCAGCTGCTGCAAGAGACAGAAGAGAGAGAGAGCCTGCTGCCTTAGAAGATGCTGCTGCTTAGGTGACTGCTACTCTAAAGAAGCTGCTGCCCTGAGAGACTGGAAGGGATCTGTCCTTCTTTCCCTCCTGGACTTTTATTTGAGGGGAGAAGAGATCTGATCCATTGTAATACTTATGTCATGGTAGAGATAGTTGTAGTCGTGTGTATATGTATTGTAGTATTAATTTGTATAGTCATTGTAATATATTCCCTTTTCCCCACTTTGAGTCTGGTTGTGTTTTGTCTGGAAAAACCCATCTCACATTGGGTTGAGATGTGGGAGGGGGATGGAGCTAGGAATTGGATTTTGGGCTATCTCAAACCATGACAACCAAGTCCAGCAGTAGTAAATATTTTAGTTCTTAATAGGTAAAAAAAGTTGTCTCAAGAATCAAAGGTGAAGTTTCATGAGAAAATGCTTTTCCTCTCACAAAGGATACAGAAAAGTTCTATTGATTTCTCCTCTTGTATCCTTCTTTATCTGTTTACAGCTGTCAGGAAAGAGAGGTTGTGAATTGTCATTACAAATGCTTTGAGTAACTGGGGACAAAATCACAATATGACAGATAAAACAACCCTCATTCTGAAATCAAGCAAAACATTTCTTTTCCCAATCAAAACCATGATTCCTGTCAACAAACTTGCCCATCAGTTATGCAAAACTTGTGTTCAAACTCTTGAAAACCAAGTGAGATATGCATACAAATATGTACATGACATTTAACACCAGATAGCTACTAATGATTGTAAATTTACCAAGTCCAGCAGCAGTAAAATATTTTAGTTCTTAAAAGATAAAAAAAGTTGCCTCAAGAATCAAAGGTCAGGTTTTCTTAGTCCTGCCTAAGATTTTCAGCCCCTGTCAACTGAAATGCCACATTAGATGCTTAAAACAAAAGTCTATCAACTAGTTCAGTATTTCACTTTCTGGAAGAATTTGAAGATCTCCAGTTAAAACCTGGAGATAAAAATGCACAGATTATTGGAAAGTATCTTCTGTATTTGTTTTTGAACAGCTGTAAAAGTTTGATTAGTAGTGAATTAACTACAAAATAAATTTCTTAAGGCCTTCCTCTGATTTTTGGGGTTTTCTTAATAGCACATCTCACTTTGCTCTGCTTATTCACATAATTACTTATAACAAGGCTTTTCTTAATTAAAGCCATCTACTCTGTCTGGATGCCTTTGAAAGCTACATAACCAAACACATTTTCTAGGTGACCATACAAGCATTTAAAAAATTAATAATAATCCAGAAGTATTCAGATACAAGTATTCATAAAAAATGGTTTGGTCTTCAGGTCAGCCTAGGAAAAATGTTGTTCTTGCAAGTCTTCACAGGAGACTGAAAATGAATGGATATATTAAATGCTGATATTCCTCTTTTACTATCATCACAACTAACTCCTGTTTATATAAATTGGTAGCTTACAGCAAATAGTGACCTGTTATTGAACAAAATAAGTCAATATTGCCACTAATAAAGCAGAAATCAAACACCAGAACCACATGTAATTAAAAGTATCTTGATTTCTCTTGAGCTTTTCTGTACAATTTGTTAAATTTGGAAAAGACATTGTTCACTGCTTCTAACTTTTAATGTATCCAAAATATAATTATATTATTTCCTCCTGACTCCGCATCAACAGATATCATAAAAAAGTAGATTGTGAGCTATGATGGACTACGCAACATAAAGAGTCCAAATATGCATCATGTTGACGTAAGCATATGTTTTAGAAAGTGATACTTATTAGAACAAGAAATTACTGATAAATAAAGTATATCTGTAGTCTATAACAACCATTCAGAGATGTAGAGTCATTGTAACTGCAGAGCAATTCAATATAGATTCTATAGCACTTGCTGTTTACTAAGTGACGATAATTAATTGAATTAGGTCAGATTTTCAAACACATTATTCTTCAAATAAGGTACTATTCCACTCTGACTTCTTCATACTGAATTCTAATGCAATAATATTTTGTCCTTCTTATTCACTCTGTGTTGATAGGTTATCTTGACAAAGAGGCTAAGGTTACAAGTTATATTTATAACACATGTTGCCATAGAAAATTGAAAGAAGCCAGTGAGGAAAGAAAAGAAATTATAAGGGGAAATAGAAAAAGTATGATTTGTTTTCATATACTTCTATCAAAAGAAGACTATCAAGGATCATGAAAAAAATTATTATAAGGTTTCCTTATAAATACATTAAATGTTTCACTATTTTTCTTGATGAGATCATCTACCTACTTAAAGCATGTAAATGTTGCTTATGTGAAGCATCCTCTTCCATTAATTGATAATTGCTCAGAAAGAACAAAAATCTTAATTAGAGTGGCTATGTTGGACAGGTAGATACCCAGAAGTTAATTATGAAAAGCATTAATAATTTTCAAATTTAAATAGCAACCTTGTTTTTTATCTTACTCATTTCTTTTCCTCTTATTCTAATACACTGAAATGCATGATATAAGGTTAGACTAGCTTTTTTTTTTCCTTTTTTTTTAACAAAAACAACCAAGTCAAACAAAGACTTATTTAACAAAACAGTTTTTCAAATTTCAAGAGAACTGGCAAACTAGCAGAATAATGGCAACAAAAGCAGAAGTTCAAGGTGGAAGGGGGAAAAAGTCAGTGAACAGGCCATCAAGTCACGTTTTCAGAGAGGACCAAAATAAGTCAGGACAGTAACAACTATAGCTGTTCAAGTAGGAAGACCAACTGAATTGCAAGACAAAGAGACTAGTCCTATAACCCAGATAGATATTCTAAATTATTGTTATCTTCCCCGAGGTAGAAATTATGAAATGAAACTTGGCAGATAGCAAACTGTTCCTGTCTAGAAACAGAAATGTCCATGTGATGACTAGTGGATATTATCCATTAGGATTTACTTTCAAATTATCAAATGTCAGCAGGGTCTTCTTACAGTGATATAAAATCTGGACACCTCACCAAGATTTTCCGTTGTGGATGTTCATCTTTAGCTAGCCAAAGCGTTTAATAGAAAACCATATTATGTGAGGATGATAAGCAAGAATATTTCTGAAATCTCTTAAAATATTTTATCTACAGCACTTAAAATAGCTGTTCAGCAGCCTGATGGCATCTCCATTGATCTGGAAGGAAGAAACCAGTCAGGTGAATAATAACTTCATCTGCAGCAAGATTTTCTTAACATCTTCATTTATTGCATGAATGCATCTTTCTATTAAATTTTCCTATCTTTTCCTCTCACAAAGCAGTAAGTACTATATCACCTCTTAAAGTTATCATTTCTAGGGCTAACTCCAGTTAATTCTTATCACAGAGAAATGTATTCCAACACTGACTCTCTCTAAGAAGTACGAGGGTGCTACACCTCTTGTGCACATATCACATCACCAGAAATGTTGCAAATAAGCTCCATGTTCCTCTCTGAGTGGAAATAATAACTTTCCAGGTTACAAGGTGTGGTGGTTTGAGACGCTCAAAAACCCAATTTCCAAGTCCAATCCCCCTCCCACAATTTGTTGCAGTGTGAGAGGTTTTTCCAGACATAACACTACTCAGTATGGGAGGAAGGGAATTAAATCAGTTTATTATACAAATAAATACTATAATTATATATACAATTTTAACTATCTCTCCTATGGTAAAGCAATATTTACATTAGAACAAGTCCCTCCTTTCCCTCCAATAAAAGTTCAGAAGGGAAGAAGATTGTGCTTTCAGGGCAGCACAATCTTTTCCAAGCAGCAGGTTCACTCCGTCGTAACTGGAAATATCTCTCTCCATTACAACACAGGCGGTTTTTTCCAACCCTCTTGGCCTTTTGGCTCCAACCAAAGGTCTCACCCGTGGACTGCAAAGCAGGGACAAAACTCGCTTCATCACGGTCATATCACAAAGTGCAGGACATCCCACGAAAGTCCCTTTATCGAGGGGTGAGTTCCCTCAAGTCAGAACGTTTAGTGCAGCTCTCAGTTCAGTCTTTGCCCCAAGTGTCCTACCAGCTCCTTTGCTCTGTCTCAATTGCCAGCATGGCAGCAGGGGGGGGGCAAGGCCACTTCCCCCGCATTTCGTCTGGCTATCCTGGTCCAGCTTCCAGGACGTCTCTGAGGTTCTCAGCTCCTCTCTCCGGTGCTGCTGCATTTCAGGACTCCCTCCAAATGGAAGTCCACCCCTCCTTTTAAGAGGGGTCTCCAAGGCTTTTTGGGAAAGTAATTCAGTCTTTCCCCACAAACAGTCTCTGATGAGATTTCTTGTGGGAAGGAATTGTGGGAGTTGTAGTTTTCCGGGTTCTCGCGCATGCTCAGATCGATACTCGATTGTCATTGGTTGGGGAAGATCACGTGACATGTTTAAGCGCTGTATTTAAACCGGAGTGTTTTGTAACAAACCTCAGTTCTGCCCTGGCACTTGGTTATGTCACCGACGGGGTTCGTGCCTTATTCACCACCTCATTTTCTCTGCTTTGTTGCCAGCTCTCCCTCCTGCAGGAACATCTCTGTGTCTCAGCCGGCTCTGTGCCATCTCTGCTGCTTGTTATCTCTTGGCTCTCGGCCACAGTTCTCTGGTCAGTGCTGCTCCACTGCCGCTTTCAGTGTCTTCTGCTGCCCACTCACAGCGGAGAAACTCCCCCAACCTTTGACTATGGCACCCCATCCAGTTTAACACTGTTCTGGGCTTCCACAGCCCCAGCTGGGGGCTGGGGGACCTAGCCCCAGCGGGGCTTATGGACGGCAGGAGTTCCGGAACACACGCAGACGATCAACGTGATCAGACAATGTCCCATTTATTATTTAAATGTGTTAACTTTTATACAGTTCAGTTTTTTCCGGGTACATGGTTACAATAAGATGATTGGATAGCTCAGTCTGTGCACGTGTCTCATGCCTTCAGTTCACTGGTTCTGGTGCTCTGTCCGCGTGGTCTGAGACCATTCATGCCACCCAAAGTCCCTCCTATCAATCTTCCTTTAGGGATTTTCCCAAGATTTTGCAGATGTCCCTTTATCTCCAGTTTCCCACAACTTTCAACTGTAAACACACATTTTCTCGTACCTTGCAACTCTAAACACACAGAGTTTTCACGTGGTTTGCAACCTCCAAAGTTATGTTAAGTAAAGCCTAGTGCTTCTCAGAAATATGGATTGTTCAGAATGTGTCCATTTTCCTGCAAATATCCCTGCAGGGACTCACTGGCCCCTCAGCTTCTTGTGGCTTCACACTATGGCTACTTCTCTCCAGCTACATCATCATCTTTCTTTTCTGATCTGTTATAATAGTTGATTTCAAAGGAGCGAAATGTAGCTTCTGATTGGGCCCTACACCAAGAACACCACCCTCTCGAGGATTATCACTTTTCTAACTCCAGGGGAAAACACTTTTTTCCCCATAACACAGTGAAATAATATACTGATTTTTTTAAATGAAAATGGCTCGCTTTTCAATAGATTTGATGAAGGCAATGCATTAAAGTTATGCTAACAAAGCTAGCTTGCCAAAGAATGACGTAATGGTAAAGCAGAGGAACATGTTGAATTAGAGAGTTCTCATCAGACTGTTTTCTTTTGGAAACTCCTGCCTTCTACAGACAAAGAAAAAAAAATATATATTTTATATATATATTATATATATTATTATATGACTGGAAAGCAAAACAAAACAAAACGACGACAACAACAAAAGGAAAAACTAGTTTTAGTGCATAAATTGTAATGTTTATTGGTAATGATATTACCAATGTGATAAGGGAAAAACTGGGAATCATCGAAGTCACTCAGATATTCAACCATCTTTCAATAACACAACATATTTTTCAATAATATCTAAATATATAAAAATTGTAATGTTTACAGTACTTGAAACTCCAGGGCAGACATTGCCAATGCAATAAGGGAAAAATTGGGAATCATCAAAGTCACTTAAATATTCAACCATCTTTCAATAACACAACATATTTTTGAATATCTATGATATGTTTAAAACTGTAAAAAGTTTAACAATCAAAATCTCAGTATTTAATTATTTCACCTCTCTGTATTGACTCAAAAAGACCTTCACCTTTAAATAAAAGAGACAGCATTATATTTTTTTTTTCTTTTTTTTGCCTGATTTGGAAACAGGAAGAATAAAACACAGTAGTAAAGAATTCTTGAAGGACAGGCAGTTTCATTTCAATTATCAAGAAACAGGATCAGATCAGGTTGTGTGGGTCCTGTATTTGACAAAAGTAAGAAATTTCTCACTCAGTTTTGTGTTAACTGTACATGCATTTACAGGGATTGATGGGTTAAATCCTATGAATGGTAGAGTCTCTTAATCTAAGACATTGGAAGTCATTCTGGCAGCGCTTTTTGAATGAGGGAGTGATGCTAGGGTCTTAATAGCTTTTGAAGTAACAACCTCATGATATCAAAAATTTTACTTAGAACTTTGCTGTGTTCAGTTTTTAAAAGATTTAATTTATATACAATTCTGTATTTCATATATAACAACGAAGATTTAGGTTTAAAAATGGATTGATAGAGAAAACAGTTATCTTATTATATACTACATTATCTTATAATATAAAATTTTATATTTATTTTATACTTGGTAAATTATATTATTTATACTTTGCATATACATTATATACATTATACTTTATGTACACACTCATAATACATATATATAATTACATTTTATGTTTGCTCAAAATTCAGTTTTATAGGGCCAAGTTTACATTTCTGAAGTCTATTTAACTTTTGCAATTGCAGTTGGTTGCAATTTTTTGAATGTTCAAAAGCACCATCTTTTAGTGACAAACACAGAGCCCCACTATTTCCATTTGCTGCTGCATGTTCAAAAGTCCTCTTAGCCATCTGATGATCACCTTGCATTTAATGATGATGTAGTCAGAATATCAAACAAAAGCTATTATTGGGTTTATTTCTGATTGGGTTGATTTGGGATCTCACTTTACTGACTTCATAAATTATCCCAAATTCCTCCAAATCCTTTACTATTTAATTTTTAGCTTCCCAACCCAATGTTGTTCAGATAGTGTGGACCTGGAATATTATTAAAAGTGATTTCTTAATCTATAACTCTGAAACAATTATGGATTTAACCTTATGTGATTATGATTAGCAGAACAGTCTTTTCCATTGCTGTCTTTACTATGCTATTCACCTGTTTATCTTCTAGCAGCCACTTTTAAATAAAATACAACATTAATTTTTAGAAGCAAACAAAGCTGATCACATTTTAACAGGTTTTGGACTTCGAGGGTTTTTGCTTGTTAGTATTTTAGTGTTGGTTTGTTTTTTTCTTACTAATGTTGCCATTGTTGCCTTCCTGTTTCTGCTTTATTTCTAGGTCTTTCTGCTAAATGTTCCTAATTTTTTTTAAACTCTTTAATATTTTTGAAAGAAGAATATACAGTTTATACCCACAATCTTGGTTTCCCAAAATTCTTGCTGTCTAAAAATATGATTACAATCAATAAAATCCTATTTCATTAAATATATATATATATATTTACAGAAAGCTTGTGATCACACGGTACTTTTCCCTGACAATTTCCTCATACCTTTGCTTCCCACTCTAGCTACAAAAAATCTTGCGTTCACCCTTTGAGATTTGAATGTTGCTACTTAAATGCCTAGTTTTGTCTTCATCCCTGGAATTTCATTGCTGTGATGATCTCCAAAGTCTGTCTGGAGTCAGTCAGTGCTCAACAATTTTTGTCTATCACATTTTAATCAAAAATGCCTTTCTAGAAGTCATTTTTAACTTTTGTTTTTCCCCTCCATAGTTATTAATTGAGTTATAACAGATAATTTGCTATGAAAAAATGAGCCAAAGTTCACAGAATTGAAGACAGGTGCTTATAAATCATAGCAAATGATCATCATTACATTTCCTATAAAAACATTTTCAGTTTTCCATGTGCCTTTCTGTAATGCTACTGCACAGACCCTGTAAGACTGAAGTTGACCATATGTTGTAATGAGAGACTAAGACTGGTACCAAAAATCCTGGTGTATAAAAAAATAAGAAAACTAGTGTAAGCATCTTTTTTTTCAAATTATTTACATACCTCAAACCTAAAAAAATTTAGACATTGTGAAAACTAAAGAAAACAAATTCATACTCCATCTACATTTGAAAGGGTTATCAGGTTAAGGTTAACTTAAATTTTCACACTTTCCAAAAATTCTTAATGGATAAAGCTAAACTCTGTTTTTTCTGTTAAGGTTGTTGGGGGGTTTTTCTTGCATGGGTTTGGTTTGGGTTTGTTTGTTTGTGTTGGGGGTTTTTTGTTTGTCTGTTTGTTTTTTGTTTCAATAAAGTTTGAAAAATGTGTCCTTAATCTCTATTTCTCTCTTTAATGGATTTGGTGACAATATCCTGACAGTAACAGATGATTTGTGAGTAAACTATCAACTAAGGAAGCCAGTCAAGATTAACTGTCCATTCTAATGAAAACAATAAAATTAAGGCAAACTCAGCTATTTAATAGATGAGTGAATATAAAATTTAGCTCAACTGCAGTGCAATATATGAAATTTCTATTCAAAATAGTTAATGCACATGGAAAAAGTATACACCTTCAAAAGATCCCCACATGTCTTCTTTGAAGTTTGCTTTTTTTTTTTTTTCCAAGCAATGCAAGTAACATTTTCTCAGATTAAAATAAAAGAATAAACAGATTCTGTGTTTGATCCACATTTCTAGGGATAAGATTATCTCAGCCTTTCAGCTCTTTGTCTCTTCTTGACAGCAAACAGAAAGATTTGTGGAGTTGTTTTGCTAGATGATAATATAAAGAATAGCTTTGATGGTAAATGAACACTAAGAGCCACAAAATAAACAACAACCAAAAAATTAGGATCTGTCATTGTAGGACACCTTATATTGGCCACAGTTCCCGTATTACTTTCCATTACAGTGGTTCATAGATACATAAAATCAAGGATACTTTGACATTTAACAAATAAATGATTACGAATATCCAATTAGTAGAGGCCTCTTCCAACCCAGCTGATTCTGTGATTCTATGATTCTATGAAGTGCTTTGGAAACCAACATTTGGATGGATCCAGCTTGTTAATTTAAACATTTGGGAAACAAGAAAAAAAAAAGGAATATTAGTAATTAATTTTTTCTTTTTTGAATCTACTTTTATTTTACACATTTTCATATATACATTTCTCTATGTTTTTCTATATGCTATTAGTATAGAAATATATTTGTATTTTATTGTTTCTATTGTATAGAAATATATTTGTATTTTATTTTATCATGTTTTTCAGTTCCCTCTGATAGAGTCACATTGTGACAGATCAATAAATCCTTAAAACAGAGTAAGGCTCAGAGGAGTGAGCAGAGGTGAAACTCAGGGAATAATGTAAAGTTTGATGGACCATAACAGTTGTAAAGAAGCTCAACTCCATCTCAATGAAAAGAGAACACGGGCCACACAAAGGTCTTAGTTTTAAAGAAACAGCTATTAATTGGAGGTGTAAATATTTGTCCCTGAGTTCATTAAATGAGTATGAATGTCTCCCTGACTTTAGCAAAAGAATTTTAAGAGAGCAACAGGCTTTAGGTGACACCCTGCTATTCCTTCCCATCAGCTGGAGACTTCTGAGCATTCTGACAGAGAACACAGGACTGAGACTGGTAATGGGAATCAAATTGGTGTTGTGATTTAACTGTATATTACAACTGGTGCATTTTGCCATAACTTGCATTTGTTTTGAGATTTATATTTTTAATCACTCTAGTAAATCAGAAATCCCGTGTGACATCAGTTATCTTCAAAATGCCCCACTCTACTCTGCACTGGTGTGGCCTCACCTTGCATGTTGTGTGCAGTTTTGGGCACTGCCATATAAGAAAGATATTAAGCTGTTAGAGGGTGTCCAAAGGAGGGCAATGAAGATGGTGAAGGGCTTTGAGGGAAAGCCATATGAGGAGCAGCTGAGATCACTGAGCCTGTTCAGCTGGAGCAGAGGAGGCTGAGGGAGACTTCACTGCAGGTACAACTTCCAGCTCAAGGAGTTGGGCCTGTTCAGCCTCTAGAAGAGACAACTGATCCATAACCTTATCAACTTGTATAAGTATCTGAAGAGAGTGTCAAGAGGGTGAAGACAGACTCTCTTGGTGGTGCTAAGCAATAAGAGGCAATGGGAAGAAACTGATGCCCAGGAAGTTCCACCCGAATATGAGGAAGAATTTCTTTTCTGTTTGGGTGACCAAGCACTGGAATGGACTGCCCAGAGGGGTCGTTGAGTCTCCTTCACAGGCTATTCCAACGGGATGAGGTTCAACCAGGCCAAGGGCCGGGTCCTGCACTTTGGTCACAACAACCCCCTGCAGCCCCACGGCTGGGACAGAGGGGCTGGAGAGCAGCCAGGCAGGAAGGGAGCTGGGAGTGGGGATGGACAGGGAGCTGAACAGGAGCCAGAGTGTGCCCAGGGGGACAAGAGGGCCAATGGATCCTGGCCTGGCTCAGGAACAGTGTGGCCAACAGGGCCAGGGAAGTGATTCTTGCCCTGGACTCAGCACTGGTGAGGCCACCCCTGGAGTGCTGTGTCCAGTTCTGGGCCCTCAGCTCAGGAAGGACATTGAGGGGCTGGAGCAGGTCCAGAGAGAGCAACGAGGCTGGGGAAGGGACTGGAGCACAAGTGCTGTGAGGAGAGGCTGAGGGAGCTGGGGCTGTTCAGCCTGGAGAAGAGGAGGCTCAGGGGACCTCCTCACTCTGCAACTCCCTGACAGGAGGGGGGAGCCAGGGGGGTTGGTCTCTTTTCCCAGGCAACTCTCAGCAAGACAAGAGGGCTGGGTCTTCAGCTGTGCCAGGGGAGGTTTAGTTTGGATATCAGGAAGAATTTTTTTACAGAGAGAATAGTCAGGCATTGGAAGGAGCTGCCCAGGGAAGTGGTGGATTCTCCGTCCCTGGAGGTTTTTAAGATGAGACTGGATGTGGCATCAGTGCCATGGGCTGGGAACCACAGGGGGGTTGGATCAAGGGTTGGACTTGATGATCTTGGAGGTCCCTTCCAACCCAGCTGATTCTATGGTTCTATGATTCTACTCAAGAACCCTCTGGACACAATCCTGTACCATGTGCTCTGGGATGACCCTGCTTGAGCAGGGAGGTTGGACCAGATGTGAGCCCACTGAGGTCCCTTCCAACATTACCCACTCTCTGATTCTGTGGTATGGTTCATCAGATCTCAAACATCTTTATTGTGATACAATAGCCCAGAGGGTTGCAGTTGCTCAGCAACTACAACTTTTTGTATGCAAGACTAAGTTTGAACCCTGTGGAATTCACAAAGATTCTGGGCTGTGGGGAAAAAAAAAAGAAAGCCAATGCCATCTAATGTCAAGTTCAATACTTCTCTCTTTTTCTGATTGTTGTTTTTACCAATAGCACTGGAAATCATTAAAGCCCTATTGCTTGAGAAAGATTTCAATTGCATATGATCTAATGAAATGCCATCCTTATGTGAGTCATATGTCTTTGACATCCTGTCTCGCTGTTGGCTTCATGATGCATTATCAAGAGTGGGGATTTGTTCAGCCAGAACATTTTGTTTACAAGATTAGAACTAATGCAATCAGGAAATGGCAGAGGAGAAGTTACCAGACATAACTCTTATCCTGACCTCCTTCCCCTCTGACTAATATAAAACCACCACCAAAAAAAAAAAAAAAAAAGGAACATTCAATAAATAAATTCCTAATAAAATATTCTGTGACAAGCCATCACATGACCACAGTTCTGTTTTGTTGATGATTTATAAGCAGATATGATGATAATTATATCTATTGAAAAACTTTCAGATTTTTTTCAAATCTTGAGGTAGAATTTTTCAAATTAAAATGAAAAAAAGTTCCGAGAATATGTAGACTAGATTAGCAAGTGTGCAATTAAAAAAACAGTGAATGTCAAAAGGCAGGTTTAGAGGTGCCTATGTTGGATTTAGACGTGGCTACCAAAATGGAAACTACAGCAGCTACGGAACCGACGGGGGGAGAGAGAGACAGAGAGAGAGAGTCACACAGCAGAGATTGGCACAGAACCAAGGAGCACGGACTCAAACTGTCTTCTTGGACTTTGTGAGGAAGGAAAAGACTTCGCTAAAGAATGACAGTCTGAAAAATAAAAGCTAGACACGATTCCAGCATGGGGAAAACTGGAATCCTTTATAACACGAGAATGCAATTTTAAAGGCATTTGGAGCTGGACACGTTAATGAAGGGGACAACCTATGTTAATTGGGGAGTTACACAAGTTTTTACTGCAATTTCCAAATAGTTAATTATTCTTCAGGCAGGATTACATGGGGGATAGAGGGATTACAGGGGTTTAGACATGGTTTTGACAATCATCTCAAAAAGTCCTTTCTTAATTCTTCTTGGAACCAGGTTTATATCTCAGGGTTGCACATCATAGGCCTCAGGACAAGGGTCCAAATTTCTTCAGATAACAAGATGCTTGTCAGCCTTGTTTTCCAAGGTTTGTGATTCAAATTTACTGAGCCTCCTTTTGCTGAGGGCTGGTTTTTGTTCCCTTCATTAAAGAGCTGGATGTTGGTGGAGGGGTGGATCAGAGGAAATCCTTTTCCCTGAACACTCCAATGAGAGAAGACTGTTTACCTATCAGCCTAAGGGCTTCTCCTGGACTGAATTATGGGAAGGGCTCAGATGGATGATAGGAGTGTGTAATATTGTATATATATAGTTGCTTTTAGCTTGTACAGTATTTATTTGTGTAGAATAAATGTATATATTTTCCCTTCCCCCATGCAGAGGTGTGCCTGCCTGAAAGTTTCTCATCAGCGTTGAGGCAAAATTGTGGGAAGGTGGGGGAAGCTTGGAGATTGGATTTTTGTGGGGGTCAAGCTACCACACAGGGCCAGTTGCCTTAGCAACAGCATCTCCCCTCTTCTCCAGCACAAGTGCCAAGTGTCTGTGCTGGAGGCACCGAGGTCTCTGTGCATTTTCTGTGAAGTTGTAGCTTATTTAACCAGCCTGAGGAATTTGCAGGGGAATTTGGCTTAGGTTTCATTTCACATCACCTTGTTCGCTAAGAGGGATCAGGCCAATTGTTTTCTACGTGATGCAAATTTTCTACATTCTTTATTTGTAGAGGTCAACAAAGCTAAGACGACCCCAGGGGAGGTAGAAAGCTGGAATCCTTTATTGGACGTACAACTTCACATTTGAAGGGTTTACATATTCAACAGGGGGTTCTACATATTTATGGTATTAAAATGGGGGGGTTCACAAGGATGAGGTAAGGGAAAAAACCAGGGTTAACATTTCTGGGGTCTTAGGAATTCCCTCATGGGAAAAACCCACTTTAACTTTGGCAGTGATTTTACAAGGGGGACAGGTAACACAAAAGGAGATAAAACATAATGGGTCTTCTGCATAGGTTGATCAAATCAGAGTATGGTCTCTCTGGCTTGTGATAACACAATGCATGGAGTCTCTTCCATTGTGCTGGAGGAGGCAGGAAGAATCCACAGTGATGAAGTTACTAAAAAGGGTTTTTCCTCAGTTTCTGTGACTCAAGGTTTTCTGTTTAAGCCTAGCAGTTTCTTTTCTCATATCTAAAATTTGGAATCCAACACGCATTCCCAAAATTTTTAGAGATACAGGTGAACAAACCATCCTCTAGAAACCATTACATCCATGTGGAAGTAACACCTTTTACTAAATCTTACCCTGAAAATTGTAACTTACCCTGAAAAATAAAAAAAACAAATAAACAAACCAACCAACCAACAAAAAAACACACAAAAAAAGTCCAAACCAACAAAAAAACCAAACCCAAACAAACCAAACCCAAACAAACCAAAAAACAACAAAACCAAACGTTGCCGACAGTGTGGGTTATAAGGATGCAAATGAAAGAATGTACAGGTGTTCTTGAAGCCTGCAAGGGATACTAGGAAACTTCACTTTATTATACACACAAAAAAAGATTTTTTTTTTTAGTTTAATTAGTGATTTTGTGGCTTGCTAGCATCACAAGGAAGCATATTTCAGTAATCTATGTCACCTCGAGCAAGAATCATTTTGAACAGCAGGGGCAATCCCAGAACTGCAGTTAATCAATTGGAAACCTGCCACTCTTGTCTTTAAAATTGTTTTATAAGGATAATTAAGACAAATTTCTGGCTCCAAACCATGTATTTGGGTTTTGTTTGGGGTTTGGGTTGCTTGTGTTTGTTTTTTTTTTCTTTTGTTCTCATTATTTCCGCGAACACAAAAATATTGATGATAAAAATGCAAAACGTAAATGAGTTTTATTACAAGGTAATTAATAACACTGGAGTGCTAAAAGTAAAATAATCACCAAACCAGAAACAAACAAAATCCAAAAACCAACCAAATCAAACCAAGTGGTAACCAGTTACAAGGTTCCTCCATCAGAAGCCAGTGATTAAATGATTATTCTGTTCACTTTCTTTGGTCTGTGTAGAGGTATGAAGGTATTCTAATATTTCTCTTTTTCAGCCCCAGTTAGTACAGCAGATGCAAACATACATTGACAGCTAGAAGACAGGGAATGCATGGACAAGGTGAGCTTTTGAAGTTTTGAGAACATTAATTCTAGAAGATTTTCAGAAGATTTGTGTCACTAATTTTAGATGATAAATAAACATAAGAAGGACTCAGACAAACAGATGAAACTGAATTTGGTGGTTAAAATTGTTAAAATGGAAAGTAAACATTCAAACGTGAAGGAATTTTTTTTTTTTTTTTAATTTAAACTCCCTCAGAAAGACCCTAAATACTTTTGGCAATTTATATTAACTGCAAGGAAAATATTTTGAAATAAAAAATATATAGAGTGGAAATAAAACTGAATTTTCTTCGTTACTTTTGCATTATATACCCCCTCAGTAATGGTATTGCAACTAATATTAAATCAATACTAAATCAGAACAGGAGTCTAATATGATGAGTTAGAAATAAAAGGGAAAAGATATGAAATTTAAAGCCCAATGCTGAGAATATTTCAGTATTCATTGGAAAAAATAGGGGAATTTACTAGCTTTTCTAGGTAATCTGAAAGCCATGTGTGGTTGAAAGAAAACATATTTGAAGTAACATCATATAATGGCCTCTTTTTGGAGCAGGTGGGCTAAAGGCATTTGGTAAATATTTTAAACCAATGTTCAATGCACACTTTGGATTCAGCTCTTTGGATTCAAAACAGAGTTTGCCAAAACAAGTAGAAAATGGAGCTTGGTGAGCAACCTTACTTACCAGGCTAAATTCCATTTCTTTTAAATCAACAGGATAAGCAATTGGAGAGAGATTTGAGCAAACAAATACCCAGCACTTAAGGAGACATCTTATCTAATTATGGCTATTGAAACTATTCATGATCAGGCTTTATATTGTAATTTTTACCTGGATCAGCCTTAAAGTAAGGACAGTTCTTCCAGAATAAAATTTTTATTCTTTCTTGATAGAGGAATCAAGTCCCTGATAGGAACAATCAGTCTACCCCTAAACTTCTTCTTTTTTTTTTTAATAACCTCCAACTTTTAGTTAACCTTCTGTATCTCATTCTCTAATAATACAGCACAGACTGATATAGTAACCTAAGTCTTAAAGTAGAAATACTGAATTGACAAAGATTTTGTGACTGATGAAGATACCAGAAATAATCAAAAAGGTTTAATCAGCAAAATTATTTCATTCAGTTATTATCAACCTTATGATACCACTTCAACACAACACTTTTAATATATTTTATGCATACACCACAAATTATTCACCAAAGAACTGTCAACAATTAAGAGAAAATAGAAAAAGAAAATAAATGAATTAATGTGAAGAATTCGAGACCAATTCAAGCCTATGGAAATGTAAAATCATCTCATTTATTTACTCCTGGTGTAGGCAAATATATTGCCACTTTCTTAGAAAATTCAGATAAATTTTCTTCATGGACAAATTGTAAAAAAAAAAATGAAAAGTCGTCTAGCAGAGCAGGATTGTTTTACTTTTGGCATGATTACAGAAGTCCTAAAGTATTTGTATATTTATTCTCAAATGACAGGTTTCTGGCAGACGCTGCACACAGCAAAATGAGGGGTCTCTCAGGTTGTTGTGCAAAATGTGTTAACAAATGAAGAACTTCTGTTGTAAGATTCATAAACAAATGTTAAATTGAGGAGAGAATAACCTGTGCACCAGGATGACATGGCATGCATTATTAAACAAGAGCACACAGAGGCAGAATATATTAACATACTGTCCAACTTTTATGAGACTTACTCTACTAACAGTTCTTAAGGGTTTCAGCACATGGTTCTCCTAGAAAAGGGCGAATATTTAATACAAAAATACTTGAATGAACTTAAATAAAAGATATATTTTCTGCCAAAAATAAATTACAACCATGAGTTTATCCTATGCATAAGAGATTATGGCCTCTTGTCCATAAAGAATATCAAGATCTACCACAGAGTGGATTATATGAGCTAATTTATGTGTATAATTTAAATTATACACATAAGGGCTAGTGTATGTTACATTTTATGATGGAAAGGATTAAAATGCTTCTCCTGTCTGGTTAACTAATTTCATTTCCTTTGCTGACCAACATCAAACTATTTAGAATTTAAAAGAATTAGGCAGGCACCATCTATTCAGCATTCTTTTTCAACATCACAGCTAACCCCTAGTGTAATTAATGGCATTTATGGATGCCAAGCTGAAATGTCGGATCAATAATTAAAGCCATAATTTCAAAAGCCATAAATGCACTCTTCGAATACAGTTTCACTAAATTAAGGAATTTTCCATCTACTGAGTGATGGTGGGACACTACAAATAATTTACTTACAAAATCCACTGCTGCTTCTCGTAGCCTAAAATAAATTTGTAGAGGAAGAAAGGTTGTTGATATTGTT